>NC_071506.1:123309233-123612263 GCF_027887155.1 Malaclemys terrapin pileata | reverse complement strand
CTCTCTGAAGCATGACTTTCTACCTGTACTGCTTCTGGGATAACACATCAGTGCATTGGCCTTCACACAAGGCTTGTGGAAAAGCCACAATCTAGTCTGTACTCACAAGCTACTTTTCAACTAACACCATCTTACAGGTTTTTTTTTTCTACAAGTACACAGGAGCCCTCTTACAACTCCTTTGCACCGTACAAGTTCCACCTTCTCCATCCCTTTTCACCAGAAAATATTCACAGATTCTGGCAGGGGCGGCTTTATGTTTTTTGCCGCCCCAATCATGGCAGTCAGGCGGCCTTCGGCGGCGTTTCTGCGGGTGATCTGCTGGTCCTGCAGCTTCGGCGTACCCGCCACCGAATTGACGCCGAAACCACGGGACCGGCGGACCTCCCGAAGACACTCTGCCGAAGGCCTCCTGACTGCTGCCCTCACAGCAACCGGCAGGCCGTCCCCTGCAGCTTCCCGCCCCACGCACGTGCTTGCTGCGCTGGTGTCTGGAGCTGCCCCTGGATGCTGGAACTTTTTCCACAGCCCCTGCTTATGTCACAAAGTACACAGGAGTCCTCCCTAACCCTCTTCACATACAGCATTAGGTGTCCATAGTATTTTGTAACATCTTTCATAATGCTTTAAAAATATCCCAAATGTGGGGAGGCACCTAGAAATCCAATCCTACAATCCGCGTTCAATATGTTATTTTCAAAGATATAACATGGCCAAATCAGCACCAGTTTTTCTCTTACAATCAAAGGCACTTCTCCTTAGTAACGTCTGTTTTCCTGCTGTATTTCAACTCTCAATTCCCAGCTGTTTTGGCAGGAAAGATTTTTTTTTAAGTGTGTTTTTATATATAGATAGATAGATAGATAGTATAGGGGAAGAAGTGTTTTATCCCCACACTCCTCAGACTCAAAAATGGTTAAACAGTTTTCACTCAAAGCTTAAGAAAACAAAGTAACAACAACTTCTGGGTAAAAGCCAAGTATAGAAAATTTCAAGCAAAATGGTTAAAGTTTTGAGCTACTTAAAAGATAAGGTAAGAGCAGCAACTGCCAATCTTGCTATAATATAGAGATGGGATTGAATGAAAATTCCCATATCTGAACACTCCTGAATCTAGGAGCTGGTAGTTTAGAATTCTAATCTGATGTGGGATCAGAATTTCTTGGCTAACATCTTTTTTTAATTGTCAGTAATAATAGCACCATTCAGAACTCCACAAATTTTGTGGGGTTGGGTTCAAAATTCAGAGGCTCAGACCCATTTATGCTATGTATCATGTGGACAATACAGAGTGCAGCATATAAAAATGACAACATGTATAATATAGAGTTTTGATTCTCAAAATCTGGCAACTGGTAGTCTGTGGAACGCTCACTGGTGATCCAGATAGAGCTGGTTGTTCTGTTTTGCTTGTTTCTAATTGATAAATTGCATAACGGAGGCTAAAAATACATGAAATAATTTCCTTATATTGCTTTTCCAGGTAAGCAATTAATGAAATTGCCATAGTAATGTTGTTATCAGATCACAAATGGGAGGAGACATGGTTTATACAGCTGAAAATGAAGAGATGAGAAGAGTCTATGAGACATTCTCTTTATTAAGTTGTGGTCCACGCTATGGAAAAATTTGAGGATCCAGAATATAGAGAAGCTTGTTCACTAAGGGTCTTGATTATTGGTTGGACTTCTGCCCAGCATTCCTTTAATAAGCCCCAAAATTTTCACCTTAATTTTTCATGCCCAGAATTTCAAGCATAAATCTCTGCCACGTACTCAGATGTTCCCCTAATTAGTGACTCCCAAATCTGTTGTCTAAGTGACAGCATTTTTTTCTACAAATTAACTGAGAGCAGAAAGTCTGATGCCCTGATTCTGTTCTCCCCAGGTTTTTACAATGATTTACACCACCCTAACACTGTAGCAGATTTGGGGCCACAATATCCAATAAGGAAAGATAAAGAACAAGGTGCAGGAGACAATGGACTTAGGACTTCTCAAGATCATGTTTGATTCTCTAACCAAGTGGACATTTATTTATTCAAACAGTCCCTGTTCTTTATTAAAATACATTGCCAGGTTCTAGAGGCACAAAGAGAATTGCCGATGGAGTGACACAGTGATGTTTGACAGATGACATCTGTAAAGAGTTGAACTCTTCCTTCGCCTTTATCAATCACCAGAACACAAATTGGAAAAGTGGAAATAGCAAGATTGGGTCAGATGAGTGCATATTTAAACATTTCAAAGGTTGGAGGGTCGGGAGCAGCGATCTGCCTCTTGTGTTCCATTAATTCAGAGACAGCTGTCATTTATCTTTTGATGGAAGTTAGAGGTTGAAATGCTTGACACAACATATTAAACCTAATATGGGAAGATAAGAACAATGTGGGCTCAGTTCCGAAAAAGTGAGTAACTATGCAAAGAGGTTTTATAATTCCCCTATTGACGTTTAACACAGAACTTTGGCCACATTTCAGCAAATACAAATTGGCCAGTTATAGCTTCTTTAAAAAAAAAAAAAAAAAAAGGCAAGGTTTTGTATAGGGAATTAACCATGCATTTTCTGTTTGAGTCAATGGGTATTGTATGGTTAAAGCCTCTAGGACTTTTTAAATGTTTAAGAGCAGTGAGCAGTATAAAAGTGAGATTTTGAAATGCATGTAGGTAGGCAAAAGGTCAAATAAAAGGCTAGGGAAGCATTTCATTTTGCCCATGGAAGACTGGATTGTGTGGACACCAGTGAGACCTGCCTGATTCTTCCTCTCATTCAATACCAAATTCCATTAAAAAAAAGTAATGCGTATTCAATAACTTCTTAGAAGCCTGTCAGATAAAAGTGTCTTCTCTAAAGTTCTACATCTTTAAAAAGAAAATGAATAACTGAAAATCAGACTTAAAGGATAAAAGTTTTCAAAATATGAATGGGAAACAAAGGAGAAAACGTGTCAACAAAGCATACTTTTGTTTTATATGTATTTGTTGAGGGAAAGATTTTCAAAATGTTCTAAGGGATTTAGGAGCCAATGGGACTTGAGATGGGTGAAGCCTTGTTATGTGTTGAATTAACCCCCATTCAGACTGATAGGTGTGAACTCACCTTTCAGTTAACATAAATATAAGCATAAACCCTCACATAAGACAAAAAGTGTGCATGAAACCACCCAGGAGTTTTTAACTGAGTATTGTTTTGGGTAGGTGTATGTGTGGGAGGTGAAGAGCGAACACACAGGAACTGAAAACATACAAGAACAGAGAGAGATGCACAGGCAAAAAACATGAAAGCCAAGCAGCAGCTTGTGAACACAGTGTGACCCGGGAAAAAACTAGAGAGAAAGCTTTTGGGACTTTTGGCTAAAGAGGCCTGGGACTGTAAACTAAGGGCTGGTCCACACTAACCCCCTAGTTCGAACTAAGATACGCAACTTCAGCTACGTGAATAACGTATCTGAAGTTGAAGTATCTTATTTCGAACTACAAGGTACTTACCGCAGGTCCACACGCAGCAGGCAGGCTCCCCCGTCGACTCCGTGTACTTCTCTCGCGGAGCAGGAGTACGGGTGTCGACGGCGAGCACTTCCGGGATCGATTTATCGCGTCTAGACAAGACGCAATAAATCGATCCCAGAAGATCAATTGCTTGCTGCCGAACTCGGAGGTAAGTATAGATGTACCCTAAGAAACTGCTCCTTTTCTTCTTGGTTCCTTCTGCATTTGGAGAACCAGGATTTTGTATCAAAGAAAATACCAGACTGTATCAATTCCTACTTCCAACTGGACCACCACAGGGCCCTGAAAAGAAGCAAGAGTGTGTATTTAGTTAGGGGGAAGATTTTCAAAGGTGCTAAGGGGTTTAGGAACCAATAGAACATCTGCTTCTAAATCCCTAAACCTCCCCTTTAATTGTGTGAATTTAGGGTCAAATTTTCAAAAGCACTCAGTACTTGTTCTCAGAGGAAGCTGCTGGAGGCTCCACCTTTCTGAAAATCTGACCATTAGTGACTGGGTGTTGGCTTGATAGGGCATTTCAGTTTCTGCAGCTATTATATATAGACACATACACACAACAATTACAACACAAACAGTGGCAGTTCAAGTCTCCCCCAACTATGTGTAGTGCAATCTGAGAGCACTATCTCGGGGGATGAGAGAGTGGTTCAACTTCCATAAAAACAACAAGGAGTCTGGTGGCACCTTAAAGACTAACAGATTTGTTTGGGCATAAGCTTTCGTGGGTAAAAAAAACCCATGAAAGCTTATACCCAAATAAATCTGTTAGTCTTTAAGGTGCCACTGGATTCCTTGTTGTTTTTTTGGATACAGACTGACATGGCTAACCCCGATACTCAACTTCCATATTCATTCTGGAGCAGCGTCAATTAGGACCCATCTCTAAAAATAAATGTGTCCTTTTATCCAAACACCAAGAAGAGACAAGAATTGGTTAGGGGGTTCTAGTATAAATTAATGGGATGAAACAGAGAAAAGGGGACATTAACCGTGTGGTCTAGATGCTAGACTGCAGAGTAGTCTTGCAGGGGTGGTGGAAGACCTATCATTAGAGTCTTATAAAGTTCCCAATCCTGCATTGTGAGTTGTGCAGACAGACAGACTGAGTTCAGTTTAAGCAACCATCACTGGCATCAAGAGGGCAACAGGATGACCAGAAACACTGACATTTTCAAAAGGTCAGTCATGCAATTGCTCATAAAAAAAATTTACACAGACAGCTACAACAACGACTTGCTAAAGTGCATGTGCAAATGACTAGAGTTAAATGCATAAGACCTGTTTCCTCTCTCTGTTACATCATTTTTCCCCAGTGAAGCAAACTGAGCTACACTAGCATAAAACTGGTGTGACAGAGTGGTGACGCAAGCCCATAAACTGGTTATTTGCATATGCATATTACAGTATTGTGGTAAATATACATTAAATTGTGCATACCAGTGTGCATACATTTTTACATGCGCATTTGTGAATGTGACTTTTTGAATAAAGCTCTATAAGTCTTTTCCATTTTTAGTTCTATGTTCTATTATTCTATGACAAAATGGAAAAGAACCTATTTTCTGCAAAGTCAGAATATAGACAGATGAAAAGCATGGTGGGTTTAGTGTATGAGGCCTCCACTCCTCCAAATGGCTGCTAAATTGGAATAGTCCTGTTGAGAAAAGAAAGAGGACATCAGTCTTCATTGCTTTCAACGCACTGCTTTTCATAAGCACCTTTCTTATGGTTAGTAAATAAAATAAGAAAATCTTTTTAACTAGGTTCTGTTTTTATTACTAGCCCCACAGACTGAATGAAGAAGAGCTGACATTTGCCCCCATCAGAGTAAGAGAAACTGGCGGTATGCATGCCTGTGTTACAAAAGTGAACATAAATATCTCTCTGAAACCACTACACTTCTAAACCATAAAAAAGACAGAGAGCAAGAGCCTTTTCATTCCAATACAAAATCTAAGGGTTTTTATCACTTTATGTATAAACCTTTGTCTGAAAAGAAAGATATATATCCCTTCTATTTGCGGAAGGGTGTCAGCTGTTCATATGTAAGATTTTTTCCTGTGTATGCAGTGTAGATTATTAGAGACAAGAAAAAAAAGTCATGATATTGAAAAAGCTGAAACCAGTGTTTTGGGCACACATGATAATACAAAGCTCCAGGTCTTTTGGATAAAAGGCTGTCATGATCATTTAATGTCAGATTTCAGCTCAGCTGACTCACATTCTTCACATGACGTTAGAATTGTGACAGCTAGCTCTTCAAAACTTATTTTGAAAAGAGTAGGGAATAATCTTAGACATGGTGTAAGCAGTTACAACTCCACTGGTTTCACTTGTGTTTTACTCACTCACACCAGGTCTGGATTTGGCCCATTGCTTTGTAAGTTACATCGGATTACCTTCAAGATAATGAAACAAATTTTATTTTTCTATTCTATTTGAATCACACTGCTGAAAGGAACAAATATTAACACTAAAAAAAATCTGCACATAAAGGGTCAATTTATAATCAACTTTCTCTTCAGCTGCACTGAAGTAATATTTTACACACACACACACACACACACACACACACACACACACACATATATATAAACGTATGCATGATACCAAAGCATTTCACAAACTATGTATACAAAGCTGCCACTGAAATGCTGTTGGCATTTAAAGAATGTACTGTCTTCAACAGGAAGAGCTCCCCCAGTTCAGGGGTTTGTGAGAGAGAATAGATTATCACCAGAGGAGGCATTTAGACCATATTTAGGTTTAATTCAGGATGATTTAAAAAAATATTGAGTATAGAGATGGCTCAAGCTATTCCCAACAAATAACTAATTCTCTAGTATCCAATGAATAAAACTTAGCTGTGTCCATTGTTGCCAGCTCTTTCAGTTTTATCATGAGTATCACAATATTTTCTGTGCAGCTCCTGGCACCAAATAATTATGTGAGAATCTCAACTTTTATTTAAAAAAGAAGGGAAAAAATGTTTCTAGGTTTTATGGTTGCAGAGAGAAGCTTGAAAATGAGACCAAAGACTCAAAGCTCAAAAAGGAAATAAAAGAATACAAAATGTACTTTTAATCTTATGGTCTTTTAAGCCAACTTCATGATTTTTTTTTGAGGATTGGCTTATGATTTCTGAGTGGCAATACTCTGTGCCTTTAGAGCAATGTTGCAGTGCTACACCAACCCTGATGCTTCCAGGGGGGATATGTGGATTGGACAGTCCTTCCCTACTTTGAAAGACCAATCAGATCCATAAGTTGGTCAGGGGGAGGGTGTGTGGGCAGAGGAGAGGGGGCAGGGCTCCACCTCCTCCCTGCCTGCTTTGAGCTATCTTGCACTGGAGAGGTTGCATGAAGCAGTTCCTGTACCACAATATCTGTAATTTACATGCTGCTGCTCAGAGACACAAGAGGGCAGGGGGTGGGGGGAGTGCTCCATGCACCCTATCACGCCTTGCATACCAGGGAAGCAGCAAGGTATAATCTGGCTTTATATAATTAGTCAATGAGACTAATTAATACTAGAGTGATCACTGTTATTAGTGGGAGTAACTATAATTACATACAGCCACAATCATAGCTTTCATCAACTGCACCATGGTGATAACTGCCAGCAGACTGCCTTCCCCTCCATGTTAGCTTGGCTGGTGGGTTCAAATTATCAAGGGTCTCTTTGGTATCATGGAGATGTGTTAAAAAAAAAACAGTTATGTGTAGGAGGTAAGCAGTTTTCCCTCTCCATTTCTTTTCTCAAGAGGATGCTGATGTTTTGCAAGGTGTAACACCATTTGGGGAGTTCCAGTTGGTGGAGAGAAGCAATCACTGCTATTGGGGGGAGGGAATAGAATTTTCCCTCCCAAGAATAGCACAGGTTCAAAGCACCAGGGAACAATCCAGGTTGGGGTAACTTGCAGGGATGTGCGGGGTGTCCTCCAGAGCAATGCTAGGGGAAATACTAGTTGTGGAGGGGACAGGAACAATGCATTGTACAAGCAGGATCCTAGCACTGAGAGCTAAGTTCATGAAGATCCTTGGAACATGGACGTAAGCATCATTATTTATTTTCCTAGTTTAAGCATGTAGAATGGGTTGCCCATTGTGATAGCTTCGCACAGGTTGCAGTTCAGAATTCACTTTCAATGCAGTGGATCTGCACACTGGGCATGCTACTTCCTGAAAAATGCATCTACAAAGTTATCCCAATGCAGAGAGCTGCCTAATTGACTTATTGCATTCTAATAGTGTAAATATGTAAACATTACTCACTGGACGGCTTATTGATCCTCGCTACCAAACATGACATCATTATTAATAAAAATGTAATGGGGTCTTATAAAATGCAAAATAATAAGATATTAACCTAAGTAACGCCAACAAATTGCAAAGCTTATCATAAAACTGAAAAGCACTAATCAAACACTGTGCTCTTTGTTCATACCAGGAACAATCAGGAATCATGCATAATGTAACAGTGCAACTGCTAACAACAGCCTCATGAAGATAATTTAAGCCAGAGCTGGGCAAGCTTCAGAAAATTTGCCTAGAGAGCAAACTTCTTTCTTGTCTCTCTCCCTTTAAACAAAACAGTTCTCTGGCTTTGTCTGTCTCATCAGTCTAGGTGAGTCTTATTAAAAGGCAATGGATCATTTTAAAAGTTAAGAAAAATATAAACAGCTCATGAATAATACAAATAAAAACAACTAGCTTTGTCTAGAGACCTAGAGAAAAAAAAAAACATCAGGATCTGTTGCCAATTGTTTCTCCTATAATGGAAAGGATTGTATTGAGGAAAAGAGTTTAGGGAAAGTCCAATGGAAATCCCAAAGGGGGTTAGATAGTAAACAGTTCAGGGCAGGAATCATCATATTCTATGTCTTGTAAACTATCACATACATTTACAATTTACACAAATCATATACACCTCTACCTCGATATAACGTGACCCAATATAACGTGAATTCGGATATAACATGGTAAAGCAGTGCTCCGGGGGGGGGGGGGGGGGGGGGCTATGCACTCCGGTGGATCAAAGCAAGTTCAATATAACATGGTTTCACCTATAACGCGGTAAGATTTTTTGGCTCCCGAGGACAGCATTATATCGAGGTAGAGGTGTATGTTAATATAATGTCATCACATTAATAACTAGACTAATCATAATAATTAGTAAAGGAACCACAAACAAGAGCTGTTTGTATGCTATGGCTCAAAAAGAAGCTGGGAGGGGGAACGAGGGAAGCTACTGAGATGGGAGGACAGGGAGGGCCGGTTGGCTCCAGGCTGAGAAGAGATTTCCCTGAAGTTCCTACTGCGATTCCTATGGCAGTTCCTCTGTAGCTGGTGCCCTGTGCGCCTCTCCCACCACCACAGTGGCTGATGTCCTGTATGACAACACTCCGTGCCTCCCATCCAGAAGCCAGTATCCTGTCCTGTCCCCCATCCCACCCAGGTGGATGGTGCATGGTCCTGCCCCTCCCCTTGGTTTCTCCACTGCGACCCACAATGTCTGGAAGGAGGGACCGGGCTGGGCAGGGGAATCCTACCTGCTCCCTAGTGGCCGGCCCAGTATCATGTGACCACTCCAGCCCCTCCTCCAGGTCTCGCTCTCACCTCTGCAAGATCTTGTAGATCCATGAAGCAGAAAATAGTTGTGGGGGGAGAAACTTAAAACCCAGAAGGAAAAAGAAAAAAAACCCCTCATTTTAATCTCCTAATTTTTAAACCAAGCTCATGATTTTTTGAAGGGGGCTGACTCATGATTTTTGAATGATTGCGACTGGCAATACCGTATATGTTTTATGGTAGTGCCTCAAGGCCCCAAATAAGATCAAGACCCTCTTGTTCTAGGCCCTGAGATACACCTAGTAAGAGAGTCGCAGTCACCAAAGAGTTCACAATTCACAAACAGAAAAAGGGTAGAGAAGGAAACAGAGGCAGAGAGATGTAAAGTGACTTGTGCAAGGTCCCGCAACAGGTCAGTGACAGAGTCAGGAATAAATCCCAGTCTACATCTCAGAACATAAGACCAGCCATACTGTGTCAGACCAATCGTCCATCTAGCCCAGTATCTTGTCTTCTGTTCTTTATTATAGTCTCAACCAATATACCTGTACTGAAGTTAGGCTTGCCAGCCTGTAATTGCTGGGATTCCGGAACCTTTTTAAAAAAAAATTGGCGTCACATTAACTATCTTCCAGTCATCTGGTACAGAAGCTGATTTAAGCGACCGGTTACATTCCACAGTTAGTAGTTCTGCAATTTCATATTTGAGTTCCTTCAGAACTCTGGGTGAATACCATCTGGTCCTGGTGACTTATTACTGTTTAATTTATCAATTTGTTTCAAAACCTTCTCCTCCTGATACCCTTTTAATTTAGCTCTGACCTGCTAGGAAAAATTAATAATCGCTGCTTGAGCCCAGACAAGCACTCTCAGTTTATACCTTTGAACATGAATCAATGTGAAATTCTCTGTCTTTGGCTTCTTCCCCACCGGTAATTCAGATAAAAGATACTCTTCCTGACTGGAATTTGACAGGCACAGGTGGTACCACCAGCTGCAGGTTTGTTCAGTGTTCTTGGCTCAGCAACTGCTCTTGTTCTTTCCAAAGTTCTTTTTAGTGATGGTGAAGAAGCAAAAAGGGAGGAGGAAAACATAACAAACCCTTGGTGTTCTTGTTCAGCTGTTTAGTAATCACAGTGGGTGTCCTGAGTTGCTATTCAGCATTTATTCACAAAATACCATAATAGGTTATTCTTGCAAATCTTGACCATGCTCCACTGATGTCAATGGGAGTTTGTCACTGATTTCAATGATAGCAAAATTGGGCCCGGCGGGGTGTGTATGGGGGGGGAAAGGTACATTTTAGGAAGAGATAGGTAAAATAGTTTGGATGTAATAAGAACTGACCAAAAGCTGAATTAAAAAAAAAATCAAATTTGAAGTGGGATATTTTTAAATTTCAAAAATATTCATTAAATGCATATTTTATTTTATATTTTCATGTTTCTCTTTCCCTGATTGAACTAGAGGCAGGAGTGCCAAGATACTCTGAGAAATACTGTTTTTCTGGTATTTCCACCCATGTCTGGGGTCTGAAAGCACTTGGAACACAAGGCACTAACAGTGAAATCCTGACTCATTGAATCAAAGGCAAAATTCCCATTGACTTCAGTGAGGCCAGAATTTCACCCATAACAGTTCATATCGCACAGGACTGAAGGGCTCCAGGTATGATGTTCTCCCCAGGAGTGGCTTGTGGACTCGATCTTGCCATTAGGGTTGGAAGGCTACAGTCCTAATTTGGAATCATGTGTGCAAACCTGACTGACCTACAAAATCATGTGTTGTGAACTTGACTGACCTACATAAAATAGCTCTGAGACTGGCCTACTAAAATGGCTTTGAAATTCTGCTTGTCCATAACTATATTCTGAAAGAATCTACTAAATTCCCCTTAAATTCAGCATGCTTTGATGAAGAGACAAA
Organism: Malaclemys terrapin pileata; assembly: GCF_027887155.1. NCBI lineage: Eukaryota > Metazoa > Chordata > Testudines > Emydidae > Malaclemys > Malaclemys terrapin. Next base: position 123,601,258 of record NC_071506.1, on the reverse strand, counting down.
GATTTCTCTTTACTGTGCCCCAGAATTATGATATATAATAGATAAACAGCAGGGGAGCGTCCCCTATTTCCTCTTTACGGTATCACCCATGCCTATATGCAAAACACTTAATAAAATAGATCATGGCCCCAGACTCTCATACATGTCATTTTATGGCTGTAAATTTTACATATCAAACAGACATAATATCAAGCCAATTAGTACTCTATTAGTGAAGATCCTGGCATATAAATATATAAAGATCTGGATAGGGCCTTAGACATTCATAACTGGATTTTAAAAAAAAGACAATGATACTTGAAAAAACACCCCAGAGGCAGAATTTAATCTTACATACTAATGTATTTTCAGCCCTTGGATTAAGAAAACCTTTAGGTAAATGTATGTCATATACTACAAATGCACAAAGTATTTGTAAATTACATAGTTAAGGCTACCCATTGATGATGGGGAGTTTGTGCAGTGGTGATTAAAAACAATGAATAAACTTTTAGAATTCATAAGGAAGGAGATAGAAAAACTTCTACTGAAAATGTTACCATTAATTTAAATAACTGAATTGTATGCCATCACCTGAAATACAAGTTTCATTTCTGGTCATCCAAACTTCAGAGATAAAGTAGAAGTACAAGGAGTTCAGAAATAGATGACAGAAATGATTAGAGAGAAACAAGATAAGTGTGAAGTGATATTTTTTATTGGACCAACCTGAGTTGGTGGAAGGTACAAGCTTTCAAGCTGCACAGAGCTCTTCTTCAGATCAATGATTAGAAATGATTAGACGCAAGGAAAGACTCTCTGTATGAGAGGAGACCAAAAAGGGGGGATACCAAGAGAGGTGTACAAAACAATGGGAGCTCTTGCTTATCCTCTTTCTATAAGCACAAGGACATATTCAAAGATAGCAAAAGGCAATAAATATAAAACCGATACAAGGAAACATCACGCCACATAACTGAGCTGTGGAACTCATTGCTACAAGATGTCATTGAGGCACAGAGAGTAATAGGATTTAGAAAAGGATTATTTTTTTCCATGAATAACAAGAATATTGACAGTTTCAGAATGTAAGACAAAACATTGTTTTAGAAGGGATATGAGCTCTCATACATCCGGGTATAAGTCAATGACTAACTGTCTGGGGTTAGAATGAAACTTCCCTTATGGGAGGTATTTTTTGCTTCAACTGTTTTTCTGCAACTTTCTCTGAGTCAGATAGTACCAGCTTCTGTCAGAGATAGGATACCAGACTAGATGGACTACTGGTCTGATCCAGTACTGCAATTCCTGTGTTCCTAAATGTTGACAAAACATTTGACAGAAATGTGTGCTATAAATCCTATAATGAACAATTTAAGTTTTGGACTCTAATTTCATCCTTACTACCGTATATGAATTATATATGAGGGCAGGTGTACTTTTTTCCCCTTAAATTCAGGGAATATGTGATGAATGCTATGTCTATAGGCAAAGAGTGAAGTTTTTTGTGGGGGAGAGGCTAACCTGTTTTTTTCTTTTCTCCTTCAACCTTGTTTCTTTATATATCAAGTCTTCTGAAACATGTTCACCATAGCTGCGATGCACTTACACTACTTACAATATTTTGTTCAAAAAGTTTGATAGGAAATAAGCATCTCTATCATTTATGGGTAATGGCCAAACCATTTCAGGAGACAAATCTATCTACTAAGTTCTAATACTGTACTCATTACCATGGTATCTGAATGCTTTACAATGAAAAATAAGTTAAAAGTGGGGGAAAAAATCTTGTGCTTCTTGTTCTTCTTACTTTATGATGTGTTTGGAGGTTTTTTTTGGTCTTAATTGCTTTATGTGTACATGTATATATAATATCCCCATATTTATAAATATGCATATAGCTGTGATTCCATTCCACACTCCTAACAAGTGCATGTCTTTGAGGATGTAGAGATGGCATTCATTAAAAATGAGATTTTCAAGATAAGACAATGAAAAACTGCAGACTTTCAAACCCCCTAACAAGGGAAGAAAACATATATGTATATATTACTTTATGTCATAGCGGGTTGTATATCTTCGTATTTCATTGCAGAAAAGGAATGACGTTTGTGCCTTTAAAGCCTAACTTGCAATAAGCACAGTTCCACTTTGGCATTTGATCAAACTCAACTGGTCTTTAGTGTTAGATCCAAACAGTTTTCCCATTGATTTCAATGGGAGCTTCAATAATAACTTTTAAACACAGGGTAAATCCCACAGACTCTATACACTCTCTTATTTCTCATTTGTCCATATTTGTTTTTTTGTTTTGTTTTAATGAAGGCATTTATGCTTTTCATTGAAACATGAAAAATGCCTTTTCACTTGGCCTAGTTACTCTTCTTTCAGCTGGGTCTCTAATAGATGGACCCAAATCTGCCATCACTGGGCACACGGGATTTCCATGGGCTTTACCTGTACAAATGAAACAATGACAAGGCTTTGTAGTGATGCCTGTTTGTCAACAGCAGACTAGAGGAATAGTGAATTATCCAAGCAAAAAACTTGGAGAAGAAAGCAAACTGTTTTCAGTTCATTTACTGAGTAAATTGTTATTAAAATAACATGCAAATACTGTGTAACCCTTCTGCCAGGTGGAGCCAGCAGCAACCATGGCCGGGTTAAATATCTAGGGGTTCATTTCCATTGTTACAACACAGAACCAGCTCAAGTCTCCACCCAGTAACCTGGGAAATTTACACACCACCCCTGGGTGCCTCGGAGATACTTCAATACTTCCCCACTCGCAAGCACAGAGTCTGAGTGTAGAAAAGAAACTTTTAATAAAAGGAGGGCAGTAACTTGGCATTAATTTGGGAAAACACCACAAACAGGGTTCATAAACATAAACCATGATTAGAAGACCCACCATCAAGTAGGTTGGACAGTATCCTTTTCCCCTCAGGTTCTTAAACCCAGCAACCCAAAAGCCCCCTTCACGTGCCCAACCCTTCTCTGCACCCACTCACAGTTGGTCAGTACAAACCCAGAGTTCAGAGATGCATCTGCAGAGTTCACCTCCCACCCCGGGTGTAGGGGTGGAGAAAAGAGGCACCTTATTTGCTCCATGGCTCAGGCACTCGCTCGCCCCCCCCTCTGGCAGCCACCCTGCTGGCCACTCACTGGTCGCTCCCACTGGCCACCTGCTCACCGCTCTTGTCATGTCTCTACACCAGCTGCCTTGCTGCCCGCTTGTTATGCCTCTCTACTAGTCACCCTGCTGGCCACTCATCACGCTTCTCTGCCACCGCCCTGCTGGCTGCTTGTTGCACTTCTCTGCCTCACCAGCCACTCATTCACCAGCTGACTGTCAGTCACCATCTGCTGCCACCTGCCTCTCTACTGTGATCTCTACACATTGGTAATTTCCAGCTCTAGGCAGGCAGGCAGAAACACAGTCCTACCACAGCTGGTTTCAGTTCTGATTGAGAAATTTAATATAACAAAATAGGCTCCTAATGAAGCCTATTTAGCTCTATTCTTCAAACAGTGGGGAAGAACACATTGAACTAGTCTCAGAGAGGCTCCTTGTTGAGGATGTGCAGACTCATAGCTGGGAGACCTGCTTCCCCTCCCAGGGTTCTGATGTTCGAGTCCTTGGCTCACCAAGGTTCTTTCAACTAAGGGTGACCCTCTCCTTTGGGACAGGTTAAGCACAGTCCTGTTTTTTCTGTATTCCCACAATAATTACAACATTAGTAACCATATTTCACTACCCCTGCATTTAGTGATTTGTACCCAACACCAGCTAAGTTGATCACTTTGACACAGTAGTAACTTATTCACTGATGCTTTAAAAACTCCCGCACCCCAATCTGGGTCTATGCTGGTTATGTGATATGTATGTATCTCTTCATCCTTATAACCAATACCAGTAATCCCTCATAACTCAAGCCTGACCCCAGATGTATAGTACCTTCCCTCTTAACTTGTGTATATTTAATTTTAAACATTAACTTTAATACAAATTTTAACTCTGTTCTGCTAAATATGTCAGCAGAGTAGGAGCAAACTGTATTTACATAAACACACCCAAGTCTCTCCCCCACCCAGCTAGCTGTCAGGGAAGCATTCATGCAGACCCTGCTTACATCTGCATACTTTTATTAAATTAATCACAGTCCTTTAATTTTAATTTATTTTGCTAATCAATCATAAAATGGAGGAAATTTGGCAAAAATGTTGCCAGGCAAACTCTGCAATAACTTGGGTTGGGACATGTGTTTTCTTTCTGTTTGTAACATTGTAAAACTTTGTTTCCAAAACAGAGAAATAAAAATAACACTAACTGCATAGCAGCATTTTACACAGCAAATCAGAGTGCTAATTACCGAGAAAAATCCTTCATCCCTTTTGCAAAACAACTTTGCAATATAACAGCCAGTCACTAGCACTGGAACTGTGATTTGCACACTGCGATGTGCTGTAACTCTATAGGATTTTCATTCTCCTTTGCTAGACATGGAATTTCATTCACCTGCAAGTTAAGCAAGGGCTGTGGGAGACCCTTCATGCAGCATAATCTGTGTAAGGGAGGGGGAGAAAGAGGAGCAGGATCTGCACTTCCTGTGTTCTGCAAGCATTTCCTGTATGCCAAGGCTATTAGAGACAGCCTTTGAAACCAGTGTGAGCTAAGAACCACACAGTGAAGCAGGCGATTATGGTCCTTACACCTCTTGGACCACATAAGAAATGAGTGAGCAAGCAGTACTGTACACTAGAACCTCAGAGTTAGGAACACTAGAGTTAGGAACTGACCAGTCAACTCATTTGGAACCGGATATATGCAGTCAGGCAGCAGCAGAGATAAACAAACAAAAAAAGCAAATACAGCATACTATTGTGTTAAAGGTCAACGACTTCAAAAATAAAGGGAAAATTAAAAATAGATTTGACAAAATAAGGAAACTGTTTCTGTGTGACTTCCATTTCAATTAAGATGGTTAAAAGCAGCATTTTTTCTTCTGCATAGTAAAGTTTCAAAGCTGTATTAAGTCAATGCTGTAAACTTTTGAAAGAACAACCATAAAGTTTTGTTCAGAATTATAAACATGTCATAGTTATGAACAACCTCCATTCCTGAGGTGTTTGCAACTCTGAGGTTCTACTGTACTTTGTTCACTACTATTTGAAGAGTCCTTTAAAGACTGACCCCCTAAGACCCAATCAAAACTTTTAGGAGTTGCCTGTTGAATCACAAATACAATCTCATCCTCCCTGAATCTGCCCCTAGCCCTTTACCCTGCCCCAAGTCGAACTCTGTGCACTCCTTTCCCTGCCCCACCCCTCAGCAATCCATTCCACAAAAGTTTTATCTAGACCAGAATTTAGGCACACACTGTGTGGTAACAGCTATGTTCCTCAATTTGTGAGCTAAGGACCAGGGAGTGCTTAGTATCTGTGAGTGCCCAGTATGCTCAGCCAAGAATCTCCTTTAGGTTTCCTATACCTGAATCCTGTCTTTTCTTCATCAAGAGGGACAACACTCTACTGTCCCTCTTCCCTCCAGCCCTCTTTCATCCTAGTAAGAATATATTAGCACTCCCCTTTTAGGCAGTATTGTGTGTTAGTACAGTACTATGGGTTTGAGGTGCCGCTGAACCCACTTACACAGCCAATTCCCCTCTTCAATAAACACACACACACACCACTCAGTCTTCTGCTCCCAGCCTTTTCAGATTTCTCCACCCCAACTTCCTGCACTCACCCTCTGTCCATAGCCATTTATTACAAACCCCACATTGACCTTCATTACTGATGAAGACAAATAATTTCACTGCAATTACTGTTTCCAATGCATTATCCAAAGTATTAAAGGGTCATTATAAAGTAATTTGATTGTTTGTTTTTATTCCCTTGTTTTACCATCCTAAGAGAAACTGTAAATTAGATTTCATTTTTTTCTTTCAGCAAGTGTATATTTCAGTGTTTCTGGAAGCCATTTCCTTATGTCTCCTAGGTGGCTGAGCTCTTGCAATCTAATAGTAGTCTAGCTCTGCAGCATCTGTTATGCTTTCTACAATATCACACACACAATTTACAGTTTTAGGGCTAGATTGTAAATGCACAGTCTGCCCTGTGTGTGAGGCAGTGCATAACTGCATTGCTCCAGAAGTAGCACAGGGAAGAAATGATGCCTTAAAAAGGCATGACTTTTACCCTGCTTGCCCCTTTCTCCAAGGGTAATGCGCTACTGGCCCTTACTGGTAATGGATTCCAATTGCCTGCCTGTACCCCCTGCCCCCATGCCAACACAGTGACCGTGGGCAGATGCAAGGTTCCGCCCATTCACTGCCCCTTTCCACCTATCTTTTCAGACAGGGAAGTAGAAGGCAGGCAGCATGCACTTACTCCTACGTGCCTGGATCCAAGGTCTGGCGAAGCCATGCAGGGGTGTATCTCTTACTCTCCTACACAGCTGTGCAGGCCAGGCCACCATCTGGCCCTTAGTTATAAGCAAGTGAACCATTACATCAGGGGCTGTAATGATAAGAAGATGCCACAGGTAACCCTGGCTGTGATCAAACTAACCTTCCTGTACCTTAATGCACAAGAAAGACTGGGAGACAAGTCAGTGTATCCTCAATTATATATATTCATTTTCTAGCTCCACTGCCCTCACCCCAACCTACTTGAAAAGAGGTGAGTGCATGCATGCAGCAGCCACAGTGGCTACGATGCCCATGTACCATTTCCTTGGGCCGTAAGTTGGGGAGAGGAATTGGCCATGTAAGTGGGTTCTGTGGCACTTCAAACCCACAATGCCTGTATCATCCTTCCACTAAGAACATGTTAGCATTCCCCTTTAGGTAGAACTGTGTGTTATTCCCTTTCTCCATATCATACATCGTCTTATGAAACACCTGAAAGCATTTCTTTGCTCCTGAAAGCATTACAATGCATGCTTATTTTGAGACAACTGCACCATCCGATGTTTTGACATTAAAAATCTTTGGCAAATCCGTTACTCAGTGCACAAAGACTGAATCAGCCCTTCGCAAAGATTTATTGTTTTAGGTCCTTCATAGCAGACATCCATTCACTTTGCAGAGCAGCTTCTTTTAATAATTCCACTCAGGCTTTCAGCATTGCTGCTGCCACTGCTGCTCCTGCACTATAAGTACAATCAATAGCTGGATGGACAAAAATTAAATCATTTAATGGATTTCTGGTTGAGTTGATTTAGGTCACAGGGTTGCCCACCGCTTCTGGCAGCCAACATGATTTCATATTCCTGTATTGTCATAACAATGCACATTTCCACTTGGTTGCTATCCTGTGGCATGTCTGAGCAGAGAATACAGCTTAGCTGGGGCATGTGAGGTTATGAGAGGAACCTATGAGAACTACGGTCACAGGCATAGAGGTTTCACATCAGCTTTGTTGTTTATTACAGTAATGGCTATCGGAAAGGTTTGCCTAAAAAGCATGTTGCTTTCTTTCCCTGGAGAATATTACTGTTGAAAACTATACCTGTTCTGCAAGTGTATACACTCAGCCTTTTCCAATATGAGTCTTATAATACAGTATATTCCTTTGCATGGTATACACAGTTGCTGACATTGAAAAGTTGCATTTACCAATAATTACCACACCATGTTACCGGAGCTACTTCAATTATTTTCTCTTCTACTTTTAGGGACATATGTAAAGGGTCCCTGGGTGGCATAACAGCTCTAAGCTTCATAAGACCCGTGGAGAGCACACTCCTCGGGGGACAAAGGGGTGCCTAAAGATTGGCAATCCCTGGTGGCAAAATGGTCTATAAATTGCTCTAATTTATGCTAGGGGCTAGGCTAACTGCTACCCAGAGGCAGGGTCAGCAGAATGCAAAGCCACATTTGTTCCTCCACCCTCTGGTCCTGCACTGAGTACACTTTGGGCAAACCAGAGAATCTATATATAGCACAGTGCTCTATTCACCCTCACTCACCTAGTCTTCCTCCAAATTTTTCTGGAGGCAGAAACCCAATACAGGGATGATCTGCCTGGAGCTGGGTTTCAGCACCTTAAGGAGCCCAAACCCTTCACTATGGCATGAGGCCCTCAGCTGGATGGGACACCTGAGAAAGCAGATGGGGCTGGAGAGGACAGTAGCTTGCCAGAGCACCCAGGAGTACCACTGTTATGACCCTCCGCCAGGAGTTCCACAGAATCCCAACTACACATTATAGCCCTCCCCTGACAGAAAGCTCTGGAAGTCTGTGTTGGAAGCACCTGGTACAGCTCTCTCTGTTGGCACAACAAGGTGTAATTTGAACACACAACCTGTCATCAGTGAGGGTAGCGAATCTAGCCCAGAATGTGCTAAACATTCTGGTCGATTGCAGCAATATGTAATCATAAACCCACATATTACACTATACCTAATCATAGATTTTTTTTACAGAATGTTTTAGCTACTCGATCGCATGCAATGGCTTGGCAAAAATAGAAGTTTTAATCTGTTTTTAATTGGCATGTTATACTTCTGAATCAGGAATAAAAGGAATTAATAAATGTTACAAAAATGGGATAGGATAGCAGCTAAACTCAAATAAAAGCATTATAATCTATGGAGTAAGTAAGTATTTATAAATTAATTTATAAATATATTTGAAATGCTAATCATTTACCCACCAGGCTATAACAGCTTGTTGTGCACCACTCTAATTTGTCATGTAAACACATATTTCGACACAGAATAAAACCATGAAAAAAGAAAACAGTAAGTGTGTGTAAACAGCAGTAGCCTTAGCTAACCATCATTCACGTCATTTGTTTTTTCTTGTTGCTTTTTAAGTCAACTCCGTTCTCTCATTGGGGAAGCACAAAACAGTTTTGCAACTGGCCAATTCAATTTCCTTTGAAACTCTTATAATTTAAAAAGTGCTCATTAAAAGTATCAGGCTAGATTGTGGCATATTTGCACCAGCTCAGACTCTAGTCCATATATGTGCACTATGACTGCTTTGCAACAGTGCTAGATCTTAGGTACATATATGGCCCCCATTACCCTATCCTCCAAGTGCCTCACAATCTTTAATTGTGTTTATCCTCAAAAAAAGTGAGGGAGGTAGGAAAGTGCTAGGATGCCCATTTTACATATGGGGAACTCAGGCACTGAGGCCTTGATCCTCAAAGGTATTTAGGCAATTAACGCCCATTGATTTAAGCACCTAAACACCTTTGAGGATCTGGGCCAAAGTCCCACAGGAAGTTTGTGGCAGAACAAGTACTTGAGGTCTCCTAAATCCTGGCCTAGGCTAATGCCCTGACCAGTGTCCTCCCATTTTTTGCACTCCATCCACTCATCCCTTTTCCCCCCTCCATGTGCCATACACTGGGTGCTACGTACTGGCTACTCCAGCAATATGTCTCTGCAGAGATTCCTGTTACACTGGAAGAATTTCCAAGAAGTCAGTTAGCTTCTTTGCTGATTAGGATGGGGGTAGCTACATTTTTTAAACTTATACTTCATTAATAACCAGGGCCGGCTCTAGGCACCAGCAAAACAAGCTGGTGCTTGGGGCGGCACATTTTTAGGGGCGGCATTCTGGCGTGGGCCATGCCCCCCCTAAAAATGTGCCCCGGTCGCCCTAACTCACCTCTGCTGCTGCCGCTCGCGCGCTGTTGCTCGCCGTCCCTCCCAGGCTCTCAAACCCAGAAGGGAGGGGGAGATCCCGAGCGGCCCTGGCGTGCGAAACAGCTGATTCGCGCGCCGCGGCCGCTCGGGATCTCCCCCTCCCTCTCAGGTTTGAGAGCCTGGGAGGGAGGAGGAGACCCCAAGCGGCTGCGGTGCGAGAAACAGCTGATTCGCACGCCGCTGCTCCCCCTCCCTCCCAGGTTTGAGAGCCTGGGAGGGAGGGGGAGACCCCAAGTGGCCGCGGCGCACACGCTGCTTCTCCCTCTCCCTCCCTCCCTCCTAGGCTTGAGAGCCTGGGGGAGGAGGCAGGGCTGGGGATTTGGGAAAGGGGCAGAGTTGAGGCGGGGCTGGGGGTGGGGTAAGAAAAAAACCCGGGGGGGGGGGCGACCAAAATTGTTTTTGCTTGGGGCGCAAAAATCCTAGAGCCGGCCCTGTTAATAACATCGGATTGTTGGACCCAAGAGAGTTAAAAATTTACTTATACCTCCTTAAGTGTCAGTGTTGCAAACTGACACTCTGTTGAGCATATGTAGGAGTTGGGTAGCAGAAATAATATGAGAGAACGAGGGAAAGAGAGAGTGAAAGTTGTGAGACTGCCCATAGTGAAACTGTCTTCAATAGTTTCCATGTGCATTGTCTTCAAGCAAACTGATTTTTCTCTTGTTGAATATGTTACCATTGTCACAGCTCTTTCAAATTAAAAGAAAGGAGAAAAACTGGAGTCCCCGATAAATATCTGATTTGATTTGTGCTCTGTCAGTGATGGATGCATTTAAATATTCCTGACAGAGAGTGAGCAAGAGATTTCTATTAGGGATGCAGTGTGCAGCCTTCTAAAGCAACACAAGCCCTGCATCTGGAGTTTCAGAGCTCATGAACCAACACAGCCAGATCAGAGTTGAAAGTTCGCTTCAGCTGGGAGCTCTCAAATGAAGCAAAAGCAGAAGGGAAGGGCTCAACCTCTGTTAAACCAGGATCATGTGTGTTGGGAACACCACAGTGACCTTCTCCCATCTTAGGCTGCTGTGCTTGCTTTTTCTAAAGTGATCCTCCCGATAAAAATTGTCTAGTGTAACCTAAAAATCGCAAGCAAAATTTTAGAGAGGTGTGTTTCTGTGAGTGTGTGCATGTGCATGTGGATTTTAACACATAAATAAAGTAAACAGCAGCCTTTTAGCTGGGGTAAATCGACATAGCTCCACTGACATCAATATCCCTAACAGAAATTGATCCCTAATACACACTGAAGTCAGTGGAGTTACAGTAGTTTACATCACTGAGGATCTGGCCCAGATTTACTTTGAACATTTGAATTCATCTTTGTTTTTTTAAAGAGTGTTTTGTTTTTTGTTTTTTGTTGTTGGTTTTTTTTTTTTTTTGCGTGCTCATTATGATTTGTTTTAACGCTTCAGAGAAGTTAACACACCAGGAATTCAACTTAACATTTCACCCATTCCCACTTGACTCATGTGCACACTAGGACAGCAAGTTAATTGCAGAAGTGCCCCCTGTTGGCAGGGAGACCATACCTCCCATTTTGGCCAGGAAAGTCCCTTTTTTAAACCCTGTCCCGGCCATCCTGATTTTGGGGGCAAAACTGGACGCTAGTTGGCAAAAGCAAATGGGACAAAGGCAGAGCTTTGCCAGAAAAGTGGGGTGCAACCCCTAGAAGAGCACAGAAGAATGTGCGGGGGGAAGGAGGGGAGGAGCAGCAACACCAGCCCTGCACAGGAGGGCGGGCTTGGGAGAGCAGCTGTGGCTGGGCTAGCCCCATGTGGGCAGGCGGCAGGGGGGTGGGGGTCTTGGGCCAGCCCCATGTGCAGTAGGCAGAGGGGGGCCTCGGGCCAGTCACACACGCACAGGGAAGAGGAGGGCCTTGAGCTTGTCTCACATGCAGGGAGAAGAGGGGGAACTCAGGCCAGCCCCATGCAGGCACATAGGCGTGGGAAGTAGGTGTGCAGGAGGTACTGCAGCACTCCCAGGTTTTGCACCCACTATTCTGGCTGCCGGCCCCATGTCCCTGCTACCCAGGATCCCAGCCACTGGCCCCGCTGCTGCCTGGTGGCTCCACTGCCAGCCCTGGGTCCCACTTGGCCACCAGCCCTGGGTCCTGCTCGGCCACCCGCACCAGGGACTCCGCAGCTGGCCCCAGGATTCCACCCAGCCCCTGGACCCATGCCCAGGGGCTCCGCTGCCAGCCCCTCGCCCAGGGCTCCATGCCCGCCCTTAGCTGTGGCCCCAGCTTCCACTGCCTTATCCCTGTCTGCATCCCCTCCTCCTGGAGCCACAGGCCTACTCCCAGCCCCAGCTCTAGGGGGCAGTGCAGGGTGCAGACAGGGGTAAGAGGGATGTAGCTCAGCACCCACACTCCAAAACCTGTTCCAGCGCCACTGTGCAGGCAGGTGGCAGGCAGGTAGGGTGACCAGATGTCCCAATTTTATAGGGACAGTACCGATTTTTGGATCTTTTTCTTATATAGGCTCCTATTACCCCCCATACCCTGTCCCGATTTTTCACACTTGCTGTCTGGTCACCCTACAGGCAGGCCGAGGAGCTGGGGGCAGCCCCATGCGGACAGGTGGCTGGCAGGAGGGCTCGGGCCAGCCCCATGCAGGCGGGCAGCAAGCAGGGAGGCTGGGGGCAGCCCTGCACGTGGGTGGGCAACAGGCAAGGGGACTGGAGCCAGCTCCATGGGCGGGAGGGCAGGTGGGTGGCAGGCAGGGGGACCTTGGGCTGGCCCACATGAGGGAGTTTGGGGAGCCTTGGGCCAGTCCCGTGTAGTGTCCCATTTTCCCTTTGGGAAAATATGGTCACCCTACCTGTGGGGAATGGTAGACTTAAGTATGCTGATATAAGTTGTTTAGGCCACAGAATTAGGAGTCCTAGAAAATAGAATAGAGGCTGAAAAGGGGATGAAAAAAATCATCATTGTCTCAAACCTGTTGACTTTGTAAATTGCTTGGGCCTGGGGGAGGCTTAGGGGTGGGATGGAATTTACAGCCTTTGTATTGTTTTACTGTCTCAGCTCTTGGGTCGTGCATAAATAGTTAATCTGAATAGTGAATCCATAATATGCTAAGAAATTAAGGAATTAGCCATTTACCAATATTATTTATTATTGGTATTACAGCAGTGCCAGAGGTCCCAGCCTAGACCAGGCCCCACTGTGCTAGGTGCTAATCACTAAGGGCAAATTGTGACCTGTCCTAAGTTCCTGTGCAGGAGAGTTTGGTGGCTGGTATAAGAATTTTCTACCTGTATATATGTAAATAGTTAGTCGATAAGGTGGCAGTAGATGAAAAGTCAGAGTGAATAACATTTCTCATAGGGCTTGTAGAACCCAGTAATGAATTATCTTCCTCCCACCCTCTCCACCAAAATTATGAAATTGGACTTCTGTTCACTTGCCTTCTGGCTCTTTGAACCTTTAGAGAGTCAAATTTTCAAGCTTTTCTTTGCAACCATGAGGGCTAGAAATTTCCCTTTTTTGTTTGTTTGTTTTTAAATGTGTAACTCCAGGGTCCAGGGCTTTAGGAAAACCCAAATATCATAAGACTCTTAATAAAAGCACCAGAATTGGCAATGCTGAAGACCAATAAAACTTCTTGTTGTCGTGCACTGTTAATGGCTTCCTATGTGTTGATCTTTACATGGTGTCAGCAGTAAGGCAATAAGGCACTACTTTAGTCCTCTGCCCAGGCTACCAGTATCTTGGGTCACAGTGCAAGGGGGCAACAGTCCTCAGAGGGCTGGTCCTGCCCCTCCTGCACAGGTGAGCAGGCAATGGATGGAACCTTGGCTCTGCCGCCCCAGTGCACGGGCCAGCTGAGCTGGCCTAGAGTGGGAAGCAATGTGCACCAGCTGTAGGGTTGGTGCAGATTACTTTCCCCTCAAGCCTTCCAGAGCAAGAGGGAAGCCAGGAACCAGATGGTGACAATCTGGTTCCAGGTTTGCTCTTGAGGCAGCACGGTTACATGCTACCCTTTACACTGGGCATGTGGCAAAGCCGTAATTTAGCCCTTTGTGTGCTATTAATCTGTGGTGTAGAAAGCTGGTCCCTGCACTATTGAGGACCACATCTGTGAAGGGAAGCACAAACTGGCATGAAAGTGGCAACAGAGGCCAGGCATGGTGCAGGACAGAAGAAAGAGATACAGGATCCAGGTTTACAAAGAGAAAGTGGCTGCAAAAACCTGTGCAAGTTGTGTGAAGGGACTGTGGCCACTATTCCATCCCACAGGGGAAGCTGTGATGTAGCCTTGTGTTCTCATCCCAACTTACGAGGTAAATTTCTTCTCCGTATCCACCCACATATGTTCTGTATAGAGCCTGAGCAATTGGGATCTCTGGGAGAAATAGATCTTGCCCTTAACAAATAAGAGACTCTAGAGCACTTCATAACAATCATTTTTTGTTTATCCTTACTTAATTGTTTTTGCTTCAAAGAACGTAAGTGCTAACACGAACAAAATGTTTTGTGTGTGTGTGTGTGTGTGTATATACAAAGTGTATACACACACACACACATTTATATACATACATAAAGTATACATAGAGATGTTCATAACTGGATTTTTTTTCCCAAAATCCTATTGGTTAATATCGGGCAATATGACCCAAAATAGAATTTTCTATTGTTGACAAATTAGCCCAAGTACATACCGCTCATATGAAGGACAGTAGTTTACAATAGCCATCATTATTGCCATCCTATAGGGACAGAGGAGAGAAGGTCACTGCAAGTGGCAGGGCGAGGGGTAAGAACTGAAAGCAAAAACGTGAGTGCTCCCATTCTGAGGCTTTCTTGATGTCTCCCTGCATGGACCAGAACCAGCCCTGACTCTCTGCTTTTCCTGGACAGGCAAGGAGCCTGTGCTAAGACTTCTAATTTGGGAGTAGCTCTGTCCTTTCTCCCAAACACAGTTTCTGAAATAGGAGAATAAAAAATGGCACCCAAACATCTTCCCTCACTCACTTATCTCCTGTTGCATTATGGAACTGCACTCTATAGTTTTGTATTTTGAAAGCTATTTAGCATTTCCAATTCCTACATTGACATTTTCTCTAACTACTCAGCACAGTTGCCGTGTAAATTTTGTTAATTACAGTAGAACCTCAGAGTTACAAACACCAGAGTTATGAACTGACCAGTCAACCACACACCTCATTTAGAACTGGAATTATACAATCACCAGCAGCAGAGACAGCTCCTCCCCCCCCCCCCCAAAAAAAAAGGAAATGCACTACTGTACTGCGTTAAACGTTAACGACTAAAAAAATTAAGGGAATGTTTTTTTAAAGATGGATAAGGAAACTATTTCTGTGCTTGTTTCTTTTAAATTATGATGGTTAAAAGCAGCATTTTTCTACTGTATAGTAAAGTTTCAAAGCTGTATTGAGTTAATGTTCAGTTGGAAACTTTTGAAAGAACAACCATAATGTTTTGTTCAGAGTTATTAACATTTCAGAGATACGAACAACCTCCATTCCTGAGGTATTCGTAATGCTGAGGTTCTACTGTAGTCTCAGCTGTGGTCAGAAGGCTTTATTATATTGTATGGGCCAGATCCTCGGCTGATGTAAATCTATGTATCTAATTTTAATTCAGTGAAGCTATGCTTATCACCACCTGCTGAGGATCTGGCCCTATACATACATTCAGGTCTAAAACTTGGTATTGATGTACAATGGAGCTGGTTTTGACCAGGAAATGTGATCTATGAGAAGAGATGCATCTGTTTTCCAAACTTCTGTAACTAAAGATCTACCTGTGAGATGGGTATAGTCTTTGTTTGGGGCTATGCTTCCTCTACAGATGAGTGACAGAATTCATAAATTCTATTTAAGACTGAAGTTTTCTGGGAAATCTCAGACAACAACTTAAGGCAGTTTTGCTGGCCAGATTACCATAGCAAGCTAGACAGATAGACGTCTTTTACTTTGTGTGCCTGTATTTTAAAGTGAAGTGAACATGATTTAGTGGCCCTTGCTTATTCAAATCAGAGATTCATGTGTCAGCTACAAAATATTTCACATGCAAAAACAATACGGAAAAGGAAATATGGCCAAAGAAGAATACAGTCTGCAGTTGTATGCAGGACCTTAAAAAGTAACATATAAATCTGTAAAACAGGGGTTATTAAACCTCTTCCTAGTGTGGAACACATCTTAATGGAGTAATGATCTCATAGACACTCTTCTCCCATTCTCAATAACGTCCCTGTGGCAACTCCAGCAATTGCTTTCATGGAAAATTAATCTCTGTAAAATTAATGTATTTTAGCTGTCTTTTAATGTAATTTAGCACGGGAAACAAGGACAGCCAGTACCTTGTGACCTGCCAGCTCTTTTCACACAACCAGCAAAATATCCACAGACCACCACTGAGCTCTCCACAGCAGGGCCGGCTCCAGGCACCAGCTTAACAAGCAGGCGCTTGGGGCAGCCAAGGGAGAGGGGCGGCACCTGCGGCAATTTGGGGGCGGCAGGTCCCTCGCTCCCTCTAGGAGTGAAGGACCTGCCGCTGAACTGCCACTGCCGATCACGGCTTTTTTTTCCCCCCCCAATTGCTGCCACCGATCGCGGCTTTTTTTTTTTTTTTTTTTTTTTTTTTCTTGGGGCGGCAGAAATGCTGGAGCCAGCCCTGCTCCACAGACCACAGTTTAAGAACCTATGATGCGAAGAAACAACATAACTTTGTATAGTAATTACTTCATGGCAGACCCTTTGGGCATGACTCACTTAGTTGCAGAGAGGGAGGTGAGTAGTTCCACTGTCTCCTGGGAGGTCTATCAGAAGATTCCAGCATTAATTTCTGGCTCGGATTCAATAGGAACCTTACCGTTGAGGACAGCAGAGAAGAGTTACTGGGAGGGCTTGCAAACAAATGGAAAACACCACAGGGGTCTCAACCGCAAACCCGGCATTCTCCAGTCTAGAAACAGACTAATGGGTAATCACTAGCAATCATGGAGGTAGTTCCACTGGGTACTGTTTCTTACTAAATAATCCCCATGTAATGCAAAGGATTGCCCATAGCTCCAGTATACCGGCTCCTCTGGCTCGCTGGTGCTCTCACTGTTTTTCTAGGGAGGGCTGGGCTTCTGAAGTTTGGCAAATGGGAATGTCTTTCTCAGATTTCGTGGGAGCGGGGGGAAGAGAAGTGTGTCAAGAATGACCTGCCAGTGCCATTCCCTCCCTCCTGAAGCAAGGACTGGTTCTGTCTGCACCTCATCTCCAGACTGACATCTGAGCAGCAACTTTCAACATCCACTCTGGAACCCACCTTCGGAGTGGACATGAAACAAGAGCCAGTCGACTATCTTTACATTATACTGGTCATCGCTAACTTCCCTTGATCCCTCTTTTCTTGAGTCTAAGGCTGGGTCTACACTACCCGCCTGAATCGGCGGGTAGAAATCGACCTCTCGGGGATCGATTTATCGCGTCCCGTTGGGATGCGACAATCGATCCCCAAATCGACGCTCTTACTCCACCAGCGGAGGTGGGAGTAAGCGCCGTCGACGGGAAGCCGCAGAGGTCGATTTTGCCGCCGTCCTCACAGCGGGGTAAGTCGGCTGCGATACGTCGAATTCAGCTACGCTATTCACGTAGCTGAATTTGCGTATCTTAAATCGACCCCCCCCGTAGTGTAGATGTAGCCTAATTCTTGTTTCTAGACTACTTGCCAGTTCCCAGCAATCTGTCTCCAGAAGGCAATATTGCATGTAAAAATAATCATATACATTTTGGGGTAGAAAATTAGACATTAGACTCAAGACGTAAAGCATATATGCTAAAATCCCACCATAATTTCTGTATTAGCTCACAACAAATCAACCCTTTGCCTTCCCCCCCTCACATCCCCACCTGTGTCATCAAATGTATATCAGCAAATGATCTTTTCCAGCCAGGCACTGTAGTGCCCAGACATTCTAACATTTCCCAAAGTGGCATCGATGAGGGCACTCTGAAAGCAGGGATGTGACCTAGGTGGAAAACACTTGCAGACTGCAATTTACTTCAAAACTGAAGGGCCACTAAAAGTGCAGCTCTCATCTTCTCATTATTTTTGGATTCAGATGAACAAAAGACAAAGACTGCATGATTAACATAGAAGCCTTTCAGTGGCAGTACATTCTGACAAGTTTCTAGGAGGTCCTTAGGGGGTCTCTCTTTTTTTTAAACCGGGACTCAAGAGCAGTTTGGGCTGGAGGATCACAGAGGAAAAGAATAAGCCTGGACTGTGAAGAGAGACATCCCCTATTACAAAACAAAGTTCCCCGGGAGCATTGTACAAGCATACTTCCAGCTGGGGTTGACAAACTAACAAAACAAAGCAAGTATATTTAGTTTCATTTCATTCCACCCTCACCCCGGCAAATACTAAAATATTTCAACAATGTGCTCAACAATGTGAAACAATCTGGGATGAATTCTGCCTGGATTTACATCCTGTCTTCACTTTCAAGGCCCTTCACAGCATACCCCCACTCTAGCTACCATCTCTCATTCACTATCATGATGGTGACTCTTGATGGCAGCCCTTGATCCCAGCCTCCATCACCCATTTGTTAAATATTCTAACAAGTTCCTTTGTGCTTTCTCCCATGCTGCCCCACGTGCTTGGGAGGAGCTCCCAACAAACTTCTGCAAAGCTACCTCATAATCCTCCTTCAAATCCCTTCTCTGCCTACAAAAATGATGCCTCCAAAAAACTTGACAACAGTTAGGCTGCTGGAGTGCTGAGACCACTGCCTATCATGCTGACCAATATTGTCTTCTTATTTCCTTGGGCTCCCCCATTAATCCGCATCTGTCTGTTGTCTCTTGTTTTATACTTAGATTGTAAGTTCTTTGGGGCAGGGACCGTATTTTTTTGCTCCGTGTTTGTACAACGCCTGGCACAATGGGGTCCTGGTCCATGATTGGGTCTCCGAGTGCTACGGCAACATAAATAATAAATAAAAATGAATAATAAGAATTGGGCCCAAATAACTACATCACTGGCACTAATGCCTGCTTACACTGAATTTGACAAACTGGGACTACCTACTCTGTAATGCAGAGCAGAAATTTCTGCCCTAGACTTGATCTCTCTTTAATAAGGCTGTGGATGAACTCCCTTTGACTTCAATTGCAATTGAATCAGGTTCTTAAATGGAGGTTGCATTGGTGTAACTCCACTGACTTCAGCTGAATAGCTCCTGACTTACACCACTGTGATGTGAATAAGAGGAGGATCAGTCAGTGGCTGTACAGAATATAGGTTTTAGGATGTTCAGCTGATTGAGCAATCTCATAGCTCGAACACTACTAAATGCATTGTAATTATGAGATTTAAAAGATCAATATTGGTTTTTTTAAAATCAACATATTACTTACGCCTGATGGAAGCTGATTGTGGCCTAGCTGCATTGGAATGAGGGGACTCCCGCTGAGCAGTAAATGCACTAAGCTAGAGGGTCATGAAATAGATTGAGCAGTTCTAGGCAGAGGTCTGAGTCATTGTGAATGAGGCATGCACTTGATGGGGAAACAGCAGAGTGGTTTATCAATATGTTCTAGTGAGGACAGTTACAGACATGGTTAGAATCATGGCTGATGAGACAGAGGATTATTTAGCCTGCATCATTTTAGAGGGGCTTGACTGAGATACTCAAAACTAAGAAAAGAGGGAGTGAAAACTGCCACATCCCTCCTCTACATTATTACATGTTCTGAAAAGTAGATAGTGAAAGATGGATGAAACTAATGGCTGATAAACTTGGAAGTAATAAAATATTTCCATAACAGCTTTGTCTCTTTGCCACAGGGTGTCATTGAGTCAACAGAGTTTGCTAAATTTTTTAAGAGTGCTGTGTAATTTTATGACCTCTGAAGCATCAATATAGGGCATTTCTGGAGGCAGGGCCAGGACTCAGGCCCAATTTTCTCAATCGTTAGGGGAGTGATTGGGCCTGATTCTGTTCTCAGTTAAGCTGGCATGAATGAGGAGTAAGGCTATTGAAGCCGATGGAGTTACATGTGTGTGAAAGCAATGTGAGCTCAGAATCAGGTTGTTTAAAATCGTATTAACAATTTGAATAGACAGCAACATTTCCCTTGTGCTTCCCTCTCCACTGCCATCCCTTAGACCTGTTGTGTCATTTACTTAGCAATGATGTAACAGTCTTAGCACTTGACTAGGAGAAGTTCATAAAGCACTAATAGAGGGAGCAAAGCAGAGAGCGAGGCTGATGAGAGGAGAGAAGACGAAGCGGAAGAAAAATGAGATCATGGAGAGGTGGAGAGAGGAAGACGAACTCCTTCACCTATCTGCACTTTTTCCTGGGATACAAATAGTAGATATTATTAATCCCTCTTGTTCTTGAATTATTATTAGTTATTGTTAGTACTTAAGACATGCACCATTATGTAAGCAGGTTGATGTTTTGTTTCTAAGCAGACTCAACCCTTCATCCTCACTCCAAACTGCTACTGTGGGCAATCGACGTTTTGCCCAAGTAAGGAGTGAGGATAGCTGATCTGGTATGTTTCATCCTTGCGGAGATGACAGAAAATGTAGTAGCTGCTGTTTACCCTAAATGGACTAGCAGAATATGTTAATGAATCAAGCCAGTTAATTAAATGATCTGATGCACAGAGGTACCTACTGAGTGATTGATAGTCACCGACCAAAGCTGAATCGCTTTGCAAAATCAGTGATTGATGTGAATTTCAAGCACTGTGTGCTCCCAGTGCATGTGTGCACACACATGCATGCATGAGAAGACCACAAATTACCACAATTACAGATAGTAGACAATACTTTACTCTCTTCTTTTAGGCCCCAATCATGCAATAATCACTTTGTGGGCATGTCTCTGCTGCCTACCATCATCCCCCAAAACATCTCTTTTAAAGTTTCATTAATTTGGCACTATCTACAAGGAACTTGCACAGAGGTGGGTTGTGACACAGCAGAGAGGAGGAAGGATGGTCTAATGGTTAAGGCACTAATCATCTGGGACTTGGGAAACCTTAGTTCAATTCCCTGCTTGACAGCAGACTTTCTGTGTGACCCTGAGCATCTCCGTTATCTCAGCTGCATTTCACAGATGGGGAACTAACAGCTATTCCTGACCTCAGTGGGGTGTTGTTTGGCTAGATACATTACAGACTGGGAGGAGCTCAGATACTGTTCTAATGCGGGCTATATGCTATATAAGTTTCTTAAACAGAAAGACGTGGACAAATGGCATCATTAGGCTGGAATCTTTGATAGCGCTGGGGGGGGATATACGTGTGTGTGAGGGGTGGTGATGTAAATGTTTGCTAGAGCACTAGCCTAGGACTTGGTACACCTGATTTTATGTCTCTTCTCAACCATAGACTTCCTGTGTGATCAGAAGCAAGTCACTCAGGTTTCTGTTGTACAATAGGGATAATGCCCCTGGCATTTGTGAGAATAATACATGAACGATTGTGAGGTGTTCAGATGCTCTGAGCCATCAAAATAGGTAAGTTAGGCTACATCTGCACTTGGAAGTAGGTGGTGTGATTCCCAGCTCAAGCAGACATACTCATGCTAGCTCTCATTGAGTAGTGTCGCTGCAGTAGCAAGCGGTGGCATGGGCTAGCCACCCCAGGCACAAACTTGTGGGGATGTACTCGGGATGGCTAGCACTAGCTTGTGCTGCTGCTCGCTGCTGCCTGTTCTAGCTCAATGAGAGGTAGCATGAGCTGGGAATCATAATCGTTGCTCCGAGTTAGACATAGCCTTAGATAGAGGAGGACTGGAGGAATCAAGAGATTGGGGGAGAGCAGGGGCTAAGGATTAATAGGGTGGAATTTGTATTAGGATAGAGAGGCAAGTCAAGGTTGAAGAAGAGAATAGAGTGGAGGATTCAGCAAAGAAGGGAGGGAGAAGAAGAAACTAGGGACTACAGTATTAAAATACAGCAGAACAGAAGCTGCAATAAGTAATTTGCCAGGGATGAAAACTGGTGAACAAGCCCTTTTAATGCTTTCAAGCTCCATACCATTAGCCTAGCCTTCACTGCAAACTTGTTAATCTGACAAGTGCCTTGTTAAATTCATGAGGGAAAGCAAGGATTTTAAGGACATTTTTAACTATTTGGCTCAGCCCAGGAGCCTGAAAGTTCATAGGGTAGGAAGCCATTCTCCATGTGAATAAACTGTGAAATGTCTTTGAAAATTAAATTTTTAATTACATTTGACATTACTAAGCCTCCTGCTGATGGTATCTTTCTAAAAGAAAAAGTGACATAATTTGTGACAGGGGAAACTCTATGTGAGAGACTGTAAAACAGTTTGCAGCCTACTATTTATTGAGGCATAGACTTTTCATTGCCACTCATCATTAAGTCGTTTGAACGCACCTCATACATTAATGAGCTTAACTTCACAATGCCTCTTTCTGAAGTATGGAACTATTGCTATCCCTGTTTTTCAGTTACGGGACGGAGGCACAAGGCAGCTGAATTACTGGCCCATGACCCCGCATGAGGGCAAATCTTTGTTCTTTTGTGGCCCCTCCAGTGGTATGAAGGGGATAAAAGTGTTCCTTAGTGAATATCCTCAGAGATGCATAGCTGTCACAACAGCCCTACACTGCCTCCATTTGCAGTCCCCATTGTAGGGGGAATGCTGGGGACCGAAGGGTGTGTGGCAGGAGTGCACTCCATTCTTGGCTGCCAGAGGCCACATAAGGGGCTGCTTCAAATAGAAAGTATGTTAGAGTAGCCATGGTGATGTTGTAACTTATGCTTGAAGCCGGAAAGGCCCTAGGACAGCTGCAGAATATGGAAAAACACAGAAATGGCTTAAAGCAATCTTTGCCTTCTCTTCCCCACCACTCAATTGCACCAACAAGCACAGGTTCAGAGTAGTGAGGTGAAAAATAGTTTCCCAGAAGCTTGCCATGGACTCGCTATGTGATGTGAGCAAATTACACTGCTCTACAGCCAAAATGCTTCTGAAATAAATGTAGTCAAACTTTACTAATTCTGGGTCACTGAGAATGGAAATGATGCTTAAAATTGTTGATTGGCTCTAGTTTTCAAGATATGCTATTGGCTCAGCATATATGACCCTTGACTTGGGAATGGCGGAGGATAAGTGAGTTATAAAGGGAAGGGATCTCAATTTAAACCAGAAATGACTAAAATACATCTTTGACTGGATCTATGAATAAATCTATGATTGGGTTTGGACAGTACTTGCTTTTTAGGCAAAAGAATGAATGATGCAATCTGAAGCTGGTATTGCATCAGACATGATATGAATTGCATCGTGTTATTTCTAGAATAACACAATGCAATCATAACGAAGATTACATCACTCTGCTGGACAAATTGCCCTATATCAGCTATAGAAATCATACAGTGTCATGCTCTCTTATTTGTCTCTGTTTGATTTTGCAAAGGGACACATTTCTGTTTAGCCAAAGTGAGTAGAGATGCCTCGTACTTGTGTGAACAGTGCAGATAACTTCTGCTATGTTTGTGGTGAAGTGACTTTTGCATCACAAAAGCACAGTATAACCACTATGGTTAAGAAAGCCTATCACCTTTATTTTGGCTGCAAAATTGGAGATCAGGACAAGAGGTGGGCCCCACACATATGCTGCAACACTTGTGCAACAAATCTTCGCCTGCCAGTGGTTGAACAGGAAAAGGAAATCTATGCCTTTTGCAGTGCCAATGATTTGGAGAGAGCCAACAGATCATACCAGCAATTGTCACTTCTGCATGGTGCCTCCAGTTGGGAAAGGTGTGTCAAAGAAGAAAAAGTGGACTGTGCGTTATCCAAACATTCCATCAGCTATACGCCCAGTACCCCACGGAGAAGGACTGCTGGTTCCTGATGCATCAGAATCATTCTCACTTGAGTCAGATGAGGAAGAGGAAGAGGATGAAACTTCTGGTTCTGAACCATCAATGTCACAGGACCCACATTTTCTCCCATCCTCCTCCTCTGAACCAGACCTCATAACACAAGGTGAACTGAATGACCTTGTCAGGGATTTGGAACTACCCAAGAGTTAGGCAGAGCTGTTGGGCTCCAGACTACAGCAGTGGAATCTCCTGGCAGGTGATGTTAGGGTTTCCATGTTCCGTGACTGTCAAAAGGATCTTGTCCCACTCTTCTTCATGGAAGTTGATCTTGTAGCCTGCAACAACATCAATGGTGTGATGGCAGCCCTCAACATCCTTCACGATCCAGATGAGTGGAGACTGTTCATTGATTCATCGAAGATGAGTCTTAAAGCTGTTTTACTGCATAATGGCAATGTTTTGCCATCAATTCCAGTTGGTCATGCAGTCCATATGAAGGAAACCTATGACAACACGAAACAACTTTTGAGGTGCATAAACTATGACCAACATAGTGGCAGCTTTGTGGCGATTTGAAGGTTGTTGCTCTCTTGCTTGTTCTGCAGACTGGATACATAAAGTACTGCTGTTTTCTCTGCGAATGGGATAGTCGTGCAAGAGATTCCCACTACATCAAGAAAGATTGGCCACTCCGACAATCATTGGAGCCTGGGAGGAAAAGTGTTCAGCATCCACCACTTGTTGAATCAAGGAAGATTTTGTTACCACCCTTACACATCAAGCTGGGTCTGATGAAGAACTTTGTCAAGGCCATTGACAAAATACAAGCAGCTTTCAAGTACCTCCGTGGAAAATTTCCAAGGTTAAGTGAAGCTAAGATAAAGGAAGGTTTCTTTGTTGGTCCTCAGATTCGTGAACTTCTTCGAGATGATGCATTTTTCCATGCACTGCGTGGCAAGGGAAAGACGGCATGGAAAGCCTTCCAGTTAGTGGCAATAAATTTTCTCGGAAACAACAAGGCAGGCAACTACAGGTTGTTGGTGGAAAACCTCCTCAAGGCATACAAAAGCCTTGGTTGCAACATGTCACTAAAGATACATTTTTTGCACTCTCATCTAGATTTTTTTCCACTGAACTGCGGAGCAGTGAGCGACGAGCACGGCAAGCGATTTCACCAGGACATTGCAACAATGGAGAAACGCTATCAGGGCAAATGGAGCCCATCAATGCTTGCAGACTATTGCTGGACAGTGACAAGAGATACTCCATTTAATGAATACAAGAGACAAGCCAAGAAGCGCTGAGTAGTCACTGAATAAGGCTAAACTATGTACATAATAGTTTTTTGCCTTTTGATTCATAATAAATTTTATTTATATAACCCTTTTGCTGATTTTTAAAGTGTTACATAAACAGGACAGGTGAAATATTATCATGTAAAGCAACCATAAGCACATGAAAAGACCTAGGTTTACAATTTTTGATTAAAACTCTACTATCTACACAATATACATAGACATAAAATGTAAAAACTTAAATATCTTAGAAACAGTAGCCAATCAGTTGTTTTAATTGTCATATTTGAATTCAGCACATCAAAATACATAATAAATAGCACATTTTATCTCTGAAGCAGACGACTTCTCAAAAATTGTAGACCAGTGTTATTTAAAATATTAAGTCATTTTGTCTGGAAAATGAACCTGTGCATTTCCCCCCATTGGCCAAGGGGGCATCTTCCTGGCCACGAAGATTATTATTTTTTACTAGTTCTTGGAATTTCCTTTCCCTTTTGAAAATCGACCATTTAGGAGTTTGACAATAAAGTATGTTCCATCACCCATGTTTTTTTTATCTCCCATGTCCTGGTTGACAATGAAACTTAAGCATCCCTGTTCAAAGGAGCTCTTAACTTAAAGCGTGTGCTTATGTCCCACAGACCTAATGATACTTACATTTAAGCACATGTCTGAATGCTTCCTCCGTAGATTTGGACTTGAGCTCATGTTTCAGTGCTTTCATAAATCAGGGTGCAATTTTCCAAGCCAAAATTATAGGCTGTGATAAAAAGTATTTTAGAATGGAAGCTGATTGCCAACCTACCTGTAGATAATTATGCAGAGGTTGGTTATCTATGTACTTATATAGAGATGCACAAAAGATGAGTGGAGTCAAAAGGAGGCAATGACTTTTATTTTCTGGTTCCATTTCCTGAAGGGACAAGGTTCTGGTTCTGCACATGTCTGTCAAAGAGACATGAGACGTTAAACTGGAATTATAGGCAGCTAGAGTGAGGGAAGAAAATCTGAGACTGAGGGCATAATGGTTGTTGTTTATTATGGGATGCCAGCAGATAAGGCATCCTGTGTCCCACCCAAAAGTCCCAAAAGTACCCAACAGTACTTGCAAAGTAACCTGTACACAAGGGCTACAAAGGAACTATACAAGAAAAATCATAACTATGCAAACTCCCTGCATTGAGGCAACCAGATTGCATGTAAATGCAATGTATAAACCAATCTCAATGTAGCTAACATAGATGTGAAGTGAATTGCCATGCCTGTCCAGGAAGCAGTGCGATCAGAGCAGCCATATTGATTCAGCATATTCCCACCTAAGCAGCCTCTTCATGACAGGCTATAAGAAGCCTTGGAGAAGATTTAAGTGCCCTTCATTGTGACAGCCACAATTGAAGGGGGAGAAGATGGGGGCTGTG
Organism: Malaclemys terrapin pileata; assembly: GCF_027887155.1. NCBI lineage: Eukaryota > Metazoa > Chordata > Testudines > Emydidae > Malaclemys > Malaclemys terrapin. The sequence continues at coordinate 123,575,055 of NC_071506.1, read as the reverse complement.
ACATAACTTGCTCTCCTTTCAGTGTTTCACCCATGCTGAGCATGGTAATACAACTACCTCATGCTCATGCATATATTTACCATACATCAGAGCCAACCATATCATGATATAGAGCAAGGATCGGCAACCTTTGGCACATGGCCCATCAAGGAAATCCACTGGCAGACCGGGACAGTTTGTTTACCTGCAGCATCCTCGGGTTCAGCTGATCGCAGCTCCCACTGTCCATGGTTCACCGTTCCAGGCCAATGGGGGCAGCGGGAAGTGGCGGCCAGCACATCCCTCGGCCTGCACCACTTCCCGCAGCCCCCATTGGCCTGGAATGGTGAACCACGGCTAGTGGGAGCTGCGATCGGCCGAACCTGCGGATGCTGCAGGTAAACAAACCATCCTGACTTGCAAGCAGATTTCCCTGATAGGCCGCATGCCAAAGGTTGCCAATCCCTGATATAGAGTTATTCAAACATGCTCCTAGTCTTTTGTGAATCCAAGAGCCAACCACAAAATGCTCTGAACTAATTATCATTATTATTTATTAGTATTATTATTAATGAATCCACTACTTTGTTCATTTTTGAGAAGATTTCTTTTGAGGAGAAGATACTAACAGTTTGTCACTTGAAATGATTCACCTTTTCCTACTATAAAAGAAAATGTATCTTGAGCACTCTCCCTGTAACACCATAATATAATTTATATCCTGTTCTGTTAGCATCTCATGGTGCTAGAGAACATTTTCTTCTGGAAAAAGATATATATATATATATAATCATAGCCGAGTTGCAGCCCAGTATCAGTATTTTGGATGAAACAAAAATCACATCATAAATACACAAAACACAAGAAAATTAAAGTCTGTACTAAAGGTAAAATATATAAATCTCATTAAAATATGTATTACAGTCCTTCTAAAAATCTGTCATCTTTCATATCCATCAACAAACCAAGCTGAGAAGCAATATGTGGCAGTAACAGGCCATTCTTGCATTAATGCATTGCTCAAGCACTTTGTGGCCAGATAAATAAAATAATAATAAACAGATTGTTTAAAAGAGATTAAAAGATAATTAAAATGAACTAGTCATGATTGATTCTCATCCTAAAACCACATTTTCGTAGTTAATTCAATGTTCTAAATATATCCTCAATTAATTTAAGCAACAGGAATTCTTACCAAAGTCTACAGTAAATCATGTGGATGAATTCACCAGGGAAGGCTGCATGGGAAGGGTTTCTGGAGAGCAAAGTGTACCATAAGAAAAAATGTATCCACATATAGTAACCTAGATGGAATAATCAAAGAAAATGCCACTAATATTAGACCTGTCTGTGCCCAATTGAAGTCAGATGGTGTTTTGTCTTCTACTTCAATGGGTGATTGGTTCTGGCACATAGTTATCAACAAAAAGATTGATAAAGAGATTAAATATGAAAATATTACAAAGAATGGAGTTATATATGCCTCGTAAATCAAGGCCTTCTTGATCAGTTGCGGTTTGCCTCATATTTAGATTTGCAGACATTTCTGGGTTTAGTTATACTCCGGATCAAAGGAACTATGCCAGTTTACATAAACTGAGAATCTGGCCCATTATGTTTAAGAACCAAAATTTCAAAAAACATTCTCTAAAATTTTTGCGTGAAATCCATCATGGGTAAAATTATAGTCTGGTCCTATACTTCTTACTCAGGAGTAAGCCTTACTCGCACAATTAATCTGATTGGATTTAGGATTAGCCCCTCTGAGTGTCTGTCTAACTGATTTCTGGGAGCAAACACCATTTGTTAGATAGGTGCAAACACCATTTATTAATGTACATTTGAAGAAAATGCATTGATTTCCACTTATAAAATACTTTTTAAAAGTATCTCTCTTGCTCTAGATACCCTTGCATAATGAAATCTATGACACCGAAAAATCAAAAATAGCAGTAGCAAACCAGCAACCCTTTGTAAAAGAAACTAGTCCACAAACGTAAAGTTTCCATGTCTTTGTGCCCTCAAAACACTCAAACCCCCAGTACCTCTGAGGAAAGGTTGAAAGAATTTGGCATATGTAGTCTACAGGAGAGAAGACTATGGGAGACAAGATAGCAGTTTTCAAATATGTTCCAAGCCAATGGGGGCTGCGGGAAGCGGCACAGGGCCGAGGGATGTGCTGACCACCACTTCCCACAGCCCCCAATGGCCTGGAATGGTGAACCGCGGCCAGTGGGAGCTGCGATTGGCCAAACCTGTGTATGCTGCAGGTAAACAAACCATCCTGACCCACTAGCGGGTTTCCCTGATGGACCACGTGCCAAAGATTGCCGATCCCTGATCTATTATATATCTGCTAAATTTTCATACAAACAGCATATGATTTTCTTGCTGACTTGCTGCTTATGTCGTCTGCTGTATACAGAGTTTGGTGATTTCTGCACTGTGACTTTGTTCACACCATCAACCTTCTATTTTGACCATATTTCCTCATCACCTGATGGGCAGATGGATGCTGGGACATACAATACTACATACCCCAGGTGTTGGCACATTTTTTGATCACATCCATAAGTATGGTCTTGTATGCCACATGCAAGGTGGTGTGTTTCACCAATGAGCATGACTGAGCATGCAGTAACTGGGGTGATGTTCAGCCGTGCTCCATGGCATTTCTAATGGTTATTGGTTTGCGCCTCCCACACATTCAAAGCAATTTACTATCTTAATATGCAACCACAGGGTTGGTTGGACATCTGCAGTCACTTTCACCACTCAAGCATCTAAGATGCATCAGTCTAATTGATTTTGCACCACTGAAGAATTTTCCTTAAAGGCTCCACAAAAACCCCATCCCATAAAACAATAATTAAAAAGAAAGAAAAAACCCAGGGGTGCATTCTTTCTGTGTGATTTTGCCATCAGGCCCCTCTTCAATGCCCTTGTAGGCCTTTTTCTATTAATCATTTCAGAGAAGCCATAGCATTATTGTTGTTGCTCTAATACCTGAGCTCTCCATCAGCTTTTGGTACTGAAAATGGGCAGTGAAACATGTTTTCCTTTCAGTGTGTCATTTCTTCGTGAATAAAATCTTTGCTATCAGATTCTGGCGTGTTGACTGTTTAAGGTAGTGTCACTCTGAGCAAGAGTGAATGGAAGCATATTGAGATCAACTGAGTTATTCATAAAGTGCCACAGCAACAACAAAACAGGCCACCTGCTGTTTCCCTACCTCAAGATTTACCTCTACCACTACATTTAAAATAATTTGGTGGCCAGACTGGAGCCAAATTCAGACTAAAAAGTGTAAGTTCAGCAAAATCACTATCACTGTCATGTGTGTATACATATACATACTTCTCTGTGTGTCTTTGTATACAGACACCTACACAAGTCCTACACGAGTTAACAAGAATACAATATTGAACTGAATATTAACCATGCAAAAGCGAAACAATTCAGTACTCAATATTCCTGCAGCAATGTTAACTCTGGCACCTTGTAAAAAGAGTTTGTTGTACAATGTGCATTTGACAGCACAAGCAATAATATATTTAACAAGGGACAAAATATACTTAACAGGAAAAGCAGGAATAGAAAATAGAACATATGGCAAATTGCCTTCTGCTTCCTTGCCTAACCTCCAGATATTGCCATCCACTCTGTCTTCTTGGATGTCTCTTTCCTACATTCCTCTAAGCTTGAAAACAGCCCACCCAACTGTCCTATTTTTACTCTTTAGTCTAAGACCTTCACCCATTCTCTCTCCAGGGCCAATTCCTTCTCATCATCTCATCTTCCCCTCAGTCTAATCCACCACTTAGTTGGTTCCTCTCCAGCTCTTGATTCATGTTTTTGGTCCTCCACCCAGTCGCACCTGATGGCCAGTTCTTTTCTGGCTTCTAGAACATTCTCCCCAGCATGCTACCTTCCTTTGCCTACCCTCTAGATTTCCAGAACCATCACTTGTGCCCCTAAGAACACCCCACTGTTATGATATATACCCCCCCAAAATCATGTAATACATCACTGGAAAACTAAACTCACTGATTGCTAATATTCTTGCACGATGTATGTATGGTAAACCCACAAAGGATTTTATAGATATGTGCTGCAAATATGTTCTTACAATGTATTTGGCAAGCAGTCCCTAAGCCACACCTGTTCCAGACAAAGGAATGCAGTTCCACCTGCTTAAATGTGTCTTCAATGTAAATTAAGCACCCTGTGACAAAGAACACATTTACATGCAAAGTAAACAAAGCTATCAGGAGAGCAAGTGGAGAAAGGTGACTCAAGAGGGAATGGGGACCACATCCCCAGGAGACCTTCCTGCCTCTTAAAGCAGGGTCAATGAACTTTGGGAAGATATAAAAAGACAGAAAAAGCCATTTTGGCATCCCTCAATTGAGGAACTAAAGGGGCCAGAATTTTTGACATCACAAACTGTTGAATCCTTCAACCAAAGTGGGTCAAAGTCTCTGGAAACTGAGTATAAGTGAGAAACTTCCTTAGGCAAAGATTGTAACTTGTTGAAATTAAGTTTTAGTCTTAGAAATATATTTTTATTTTGTTTGCTTGTAACTCTTTCTATTTTTATTCCTTACATTTGGTATCACTTCAATCTATGATCTTTTGTTGAATAAACTAGTTTTACCTTTTACTATAAACCAATTAAGTGCTTTGATTAAAACCATTTGTTAGCTCCAGTTAAGGTAATCAGCTGCTGGGTACTGTCTCTTTAAGGGAGCAGAGAACTTAATAACTTCTGTAAGTGTTCAATGAGAGGGCTGGACACCATAGGCCAGACAGTTTGGTGGATGTTGGGGGGTCACCCTGAAAAAAGTTACTGGGCGCTGGAAGCCACGGTGTGACCTGCATGCTTGTAGGCTGGCTGTTGATGTCAGGACTACGATCCACTGCAGCATAGCATTTAAGGCATCCATATTTGTGGGGCAGGTGGTGATACAACCCCTTACTGATCTGGGTTGAACCCCCAAGCGTCACTTCATCCCAACTTTCCCATGCATGAACATAAGCTTTGATTTGGTCAGGTATTTAAACATGTGCTTAAAATTAGGCATGGGCTTAAGTCTTTTGTTCAGTTGGGCCCTTAACTGCATCCTCAATTGTAAGCTTAAAACATAAGTGCATCAGGTATGTTAGAGTCTCGAGGCATCCCCTGCTCCATTTTTAAGCACTCTAAAGTAGCTCTTTATCTGCTCCCTTCTGTTCACTAATACCTCGTTTCCCCTCCTAAACTAATACAAATATATAATATTATGTAATAAATTGTAAAAAAACACAATGTTACTGTTAAATACAAAAGTTTAAAACTATTATACATTACACACAAAAAAGAACATTAAGGTTACAAAGTCAAGCCTTCAGAAGTCAGGAAATGCAAGAAATAAGGTTGCACATGCAACCTAATTTGGCCCCTTTGGATGCATACCTTATGATATAGGCTTTAATTACATGATCACATAGTATTTTTCCACAGGACCCCTTTTAGTCTCATTGCCCAGCCAGTCCCAGTCTCCACATCCCTAGGCATGATCAAATCTCAGTCTTCCCTTCCAGTCAGTTCTAGTCCTCCTCTTCCCAAGATCCTCGTCTAATTTCTTGTCCATCCTCATAGTGAGGGCCTCACCCACTGGCTCTTATCCTCCCCTTCCCCCCCCATCCCCGCCTGCCCACCCCTCAGTTTCCTGTCCAAGTCTTCACCACCTGCAGTTCCATGTTTCCCTTAGCCCCCTTCACTAGCGTTCAGTTCCACTCTTCTCCTCTCACCCCCTATCCTGGCTCCTTGCCCCAATTTATTCCCTCTGTTGCTTCCCTCTCCCACCCAGGATCTGGACTTTGTCCCTTCTGTATTTCAGTCAGGTGGCTTCTTCCTTCACACTACCTGGGTGCCAGCAGAAAAAGCACTGAGAACACAAGAGAGATAGTCTTCTGTATATACATGGGGCAGGTCCCAGTTTAAGAGTAGGAGGAACCACTAGATTATACCCTAAGATAGGTATGGGTAAGAGCCCAACACCCAAGAGGGTACACTCAGAGATACTAGAAAGAGGACAGAGATGTAGGTAGCCCTGTACCTGTGTTATTCATTATTAGTATTAATGTATGCAAACGATTATTTGCCTCCATAAGCATATATAAAAGATTAAATGCTTCTGTCCGTACCTCAATGTATTGTACAATACTGTATTACCTCCACTGTCCAAAGAGCTATTTAACTTTCCACTTTGTATGCTATATTATTCAGTTCTTTAGCTGGACTACTAGAATCTCATACTGGGCTGTCAAAACAACTCAATCTGTGCTGACTAGCTACAGGGAAACATATAGTTTTCCACCAGTGCCTCCAGAGTAACAGTTCAAACAAAGAAGCATTGGGGACCATGATCTGAATATCAGAGGCTCACCAGGATTAGAAGCCTGAAGAAGAAGGGTGGGGGGGAGAGAGAAAGCAGGAGTTCTTTGGGTAATAAATTATTCATTGCTTCTAACTATCTGAGATAATTAAAATTACCTGCTTTCAACAGATATGCCATTAACTACAATTTCCCTTTTTTTAAAATAGATCTGATTCACACTATCTGTTTCAAACAGCTGTATCTACGATGTGTGTGTATACATTTACACAGACACGTTACACACACCTATACCGTAGCACTCACTTTTGTGTGTGTGTGTGTGTGTGTGTGTGTGTGCACGCACATGCATACAAGCATAGGTAACCTAATATAGTTTCACAAAGTGAGGACCCAATAGTAATAAGAACTAGACACAAGGTATTCTACAGTATTCCTGAACAGTAACAAAAAACAGATCCCTTCAATGGAGCTAAACTGATTTAAACAGAGGATCAACCCCAGTGTCACTGGATATCTGTAAATTAGCTAGCTTGTTAGCTGGTTAGCTAGTTAGTTAGAAAAATCTGACAAACTCCAATAACATTAAACCACAGTGTGTAGTGTAGAGACAGCTAAAAGTATCAGTGGAAATGTGTTGGTTATGCAGTGTTTGCAGATTGAAAGGAATAAAAGCTAATTGAAATTACATGCTTTCAGTGTATAGGCAGCTCTCCTGATCACTTTAAACAGTCTTTCAATACAACATCTTTTTTTCCTGACTTAAGTCCCTTTAAATTGTGACTCCTTAGTTTACATTGGCTTCTGATGCAATGCAAAATATAACCTTCTGCAATGCACCTGTTTTAGAAATGAACAACTCAGAGATCTCCTTTCAGATAGCAAACAAGCAACTAAACATAAAAAAGCCAAACAGGAGCACCATATAACAAAAGATGAGATGCCTCCTTCCTAATTCCCTGCCCTGGTATCTTGGGGGACTGATCTCCCCCTAATTCATTAAGGGTGTGTTTTGTTTTACTCTTGGTATTTCTTTTCCACTTCTTCACTCCAAATGCTAAATGATATCACACTGACAGCAAGAAAGGCCATGTTGTACAGAAATGTAAATTCTGTGCAGACAGTAAGCAAGTAAGAAATGTCAAGAACCAAGGAATTTAAATTACATATATATATATATATATATATATATATATATATATATATATATGTTGAATTTAAACAAAATAGCCCTAGAAAGCAAGGTATCACACACAAAAATGTCCACAATAGAGTAGGGAGAGAGAATAAAACAAAACTGCCTCAGTGTGGTGAAGGAGTCAAGGTAAAGTGTTTTCTCAATATTTCAGCACTGTGGTAGGGGATTGACAAAGCTCCATATTTTCCATTGCTGCCTGAGATCAATAGCATAATAAAGAACAAATAGGAAAGCCAGTATACAAAACACCATGCATGATTCTTTCAAATCTGTCTTTGTGATCTTTTGCATATTTAAGATGGTCATCTAAGTGTTTCATTACAGGTAAACAAAACAACCATAAAAGCACCCTTCAAAAGAAATGAAAGACTATGCAAGTTGAAAGGAAGCAAAAGCATACTACAGAATTACAATTGTGCTATGTGGTAGTTCGAGTTGTTTTTCTGACAACAAAGCTAGCACCAGAAATATTACATGAGGATTTAATTCAAGCTACCATAAGTCAAGGTCATGCTTGATCTCTGCTCCCGAAGGTGCTTACAGAGAACTTTCAATGAATTCAAATTATGGGTCAGATCATTAAGCTAGCTGACTGACTCATTCCTGCTATTAATAAAGAACTCATCTTGGAGATTTTCCGCACAGCTATATGGATAACCTGAATTTATGTGGATCTCAGCAGTTCAAAGCCTGATTTTTTTGCTAGAAACAAGCAGAGTCTGAAGTTTATTAGCACGGAAAAAAGGTTCCCCTTTCATTAGCTTATTCTGAAGTGCTTTCCATTACATAGCACATCATGTAATCTGTTACTTCCATGTGGGGGGATGACATGTTATACCTTATAACTCACAGGAATGGAGAAAAAATGCTATCTCGGGCTATTTAGGGCCTGATTCTCCACTAACTTTTACATTGAGTAGTTCTCCACACCTGTAGAAAGTGGATGCAAAATGACACCAATCTGATCTTGTGGCTTTTTACAGTTACTCGGCACAGCTGTAAATGGCTATGTAAGGTAGAAAGCAGTGGATAACCATGATTTTTTTTAACCATGAGTTCTTCTTCAAGTAGATGCAGATGTATTCTACTTAGATATGTGCATGCCCAGCACACCAGAGCCAGAGAACTTTGTCTAGGAGTACCTGTAGGGGCAACACTCATGCCCTGAAGCCCAGCCCCTCCTCTGGCCATATAGAGATAGTGCTGCTCCAATCCTTTCAGTTCCTTCTCACTGCCCATGGCTAGAGTCAAAGCTGATATTGGCACCAGCACTAATTGTCACCACACTAGGTGGCATCAGACAAGCTTTGCCTCTCAGTTCCAGACTCTCCACTGATTTGGGAGTTCTCTGGCACCACTACTCACAATGCCTGGGCCTCAGACTGTGAAGCTAAGGCCAGTGCAGATCCCAGCACTGAAGGCCCCCTTGACACTAGTGCATCCTTTGGCACAGTCATTGTCTATGCAGCACATCTGTTCATTGAGTTTGGTACTACCCTTAGTCTTGGTGCTGACACCCCTCCTGGTACTGGGTGACAGGTGTGTCTCATTGGGTACTTCCGGTGCAAATCCCACATTCCTCTTCAGCACTGAAGCTGCTCCCATATTGGGCTTCAGACGAGTCTGACCATTTTTTTGCCCCATTTAGTCTGGCTCCCCCAATGAATGTCACAATAGAATCTCTGTGACTCCTCAAAATCTAGGTCAGGCTTGTCCTCGCCCTCATCATCTCCCTCAGATCACCATCAATACTGAGAACAGCATCTGTACCATAGTTGGGATAGGAGGTTCTTGACCTGGTACCTAATGGCCACCAATGCCTTATCGGTATGCCCACTGGCCTCCTTGGAACACTCCTCAGTCCTCAAGATGACTGGGCCCAACAGTGGCTCCTTCTTCAAAATCACCTTAGCTGCAAGCGATCACTGAGCCTATTCCCTCTGGGCTGTTGGGGTTATTCCGATCAGACCCTGTGGTACAAGTACAAGACATGGCACTGGTGCAACAAACTGCCTCTTCATTCTCTCCAGCTACTCTACTGTGGTGGAATCTTCCTCTCCCTAGATGCCTGAGGACTTTAAGTAACATCAGGACCTCCTGAGGCATATGGCCGCCACCTTGGGCATCCAGGCAGAATTCCTGAAGGAGAATACACAGAAGGTGCTAGATATTCTGCAGTCATCAGCTCTGGGGAGAATAGCCCTCCAGATAAATAAGGCTGTCTTGAAATATGTCTACACTGGAATAAAAGACCTGCCGCACAGTCATGGCTGGCCCAGGTCAGCTGACTCGGTCTCACAGGGCTAAAAATTGCTGTGTAGACATTCAGGCTTAAGTGCAGGCTCCCAGATTTCAGGCTCCAGCCTGAGTCCAAACATCTATGGACCAATTTTATAGCCCCATAGCCCAAGACCCATAAGCCAGAGTCAAACAACCAGGAGTGGCCTAGGTCAGTTAATTATTGTGTAAACATACCCTTAGAGCCCGCAAAGACCCTCTGAAATACTCATTGCCTCCCATGGCAAAAGGTTCAGAGAATCAATACTTCTTTCCCACACAGGGTTTTCACAGTTTCTATTCCCACCTGGCCCCTAACTCTCTGGTGATAACTGCAGAGAATGACAGGGCACGGCAGGGATGGTATAAATCCACACATAAGGACAAAGAGTCCAAAAGGATGGACTTGATGGAGCAAAAATGTATACCTCCTCTTTCCTGCAGATGCACATCGTGAACCAGCAAACATTGCTCTCTAAATATGGTTTGTTGATTGGGCAGCCATGTCTAAGTTCACGGACAACTTGCTAGAAGCCTCCAGGGAAGAATTTAAGTCATTCATGGTAGCAAGCCATATGGTGGACAAGACGTCATTGCAGTCAACTCTGGATGTGTCAGATGCCACAACCAGAATTATGGTATCAGCTGCAACCATGAGGAGGGCCTCATGGCTGAAGAATTCAGGCATTAGACCTGAGTTTCACCAGAACATTAAGGACTTACCTTTAGATAGCTGTGTTTTGTTTTCAGGGGAAAAAAAAGAAGAAACACTGCACTCTTTTAAAGACTCCCAAGCAACTTTGCATTCGTTGGGAGCATATACTCCTGCCATGAAGCGCTGCCACTCCAACGGTCAGCAGCGACAGCAGCAGTACCACTCCCAGTGTTTCTTTGGACAGCCCCCCTTTCCTATACAGCAGCAGAACTACTCCAGGAAAGGCCACAGATTCAAGGTCCTCTGGTTCTGGGTTTAACCAGCCAGCTCTTTTCCCACACCAGCATCCAGCAAGTACACATTTTGACTCCTGTCCAAGGCAGTGATCTTTTGGTGACCTCTCCTTCTCCATATCCTCTGTTCAGGACAGTCAGGCTAGTTTTTACGGTGTTTGGGACTCAATTACCATGGACAATTGGATTCTAAGCACCATCAGATCAGGTTATGCCAAATAGAAATCATAGATAGAATCATAGAACTGGAAGGGATCTCGAGAGGTCATCTAGTCCAGTCCCCTGCACTCAAGGCAGGACTAAGTATTATCTTAGATCATCCCTGACAGGTGTTTGTCCAATCTTAAAAAATCCCCAATGATGGATATTCCACAACCTACGCAATTTATTCCAGTGCTTAACCAGTCTGACAGGAAGTTTTTCCTAATGTCCAACCTTGCTAAACCACTCTTGCTGCAATTTTAGCTCATTGCTTCTTGTCCTATCCTCAGAGGTTAAGAAGAACAATTTTTCTCCCTCCTCCTTTTATGTACTTGAAAACTGTTATGTCCCCTCTCAGTCTTCTCTTCTCCAGACTAAACAAACCCAATTTTTTCAATCTTTCCTCTTAGGCAGGGCCGGCTCCAGGCACCAGCTTGCCAAGCAGGTGCTTGGGGCGGCCACTCCGGAGAGGGGCGGCACATCCAGCTATTCGGCGGCAATTTGGCAGACAGTCCCTCGCTCCCGCTCGGAGTAAAGGACCTCCCGCCGAATTGCCACCGCAGATCACGATCACGGCTTTTTTTTTTTTTTTTTTTTGCGTTGCTTGGGGCGGCAAAAACCCTGGAGCTGGCCCTGCTCTTAGGTCATGTTTTCTAGACCTTTAATCATTTTTGTTGCGCTTCTCTGGGCTTTCTCAAATTTATCCATATCTTTCCTGAAATGTGGTGCCCAGAACTGGACAGAATACTCCAGTTGAGGCCTAATCAGTGTGTAGTAGAGCGGAAGAATTACTTCTCGTGTCTTGCTTACAATACTCCTGCTAATACACCCCAGAATAATTACTTTTTTTGCAACAGCGTTACACTGTTGACTCATATTCAGCTTGTGATCCACTATAACTCCCAGATCCCTTTCCACAGTACTCCTTCCTAGGCAGTCATTTCCCATTTTGTATGTGTACAACTGATTGTTCCTCTTCATCCTTCCTTCCCACCCCTTTACCTCATACCTCTTCAGGGACCCCTCTCACGAGACACTGCTCCTCAAGCAGGTTCAGTCTCTACTGTCTCTGGGAGGTTCCCTTACAGCATTGTGGGCAGGTATTCTACTCCCACTTTTTCCTGATCCCCAAGCCCAAGGGAAGGATGAGACCTATCATTGACCTCCATGACCTCAACAAATACATCAGATTCATGATATTCCTTATGGTCACCCTAGCAACTATCCTCTCAGCCTTAAATCAAAGCTATTGGTTTGCCACCCTGGACCTTCAGGATACTTCTTTCCACATAGCAATCCTTCCGAGTCACAGGAGGTTCCTCAGGTTTGTTGTGGCTGGAGGGCACTACCAGTACACTGAACTGCCGTTTGGCCCGTCTTCCACTCCTTGGGTTTTTACCAAGTGTATGATTGTGGTAAAAGCACAACTCAAAAAGAGGGGAATTCGTATGTTTTTGTATCTGGATAGTTGGTTTTAGAGGGGCAAGTCCAATGAGGAAGTCGTCTGTCATGTTTACTTCACACTATGCCTACTCAATCATCTAGGTCTCACCCTAAAGAGTGGGAAGTCAACATTGATTCTAATTTTAAAAAAATAATGAGTTAATTGGCCCCCTGCTAGCATCTATGAGTTTGAGAGTATTTCTACATACAGAGCAATTCCAGGCAATTCACCACCTGTGTCTCAACCTTCAACCACAGCCCAGGTGTGCCCAGGTTGCATCCTAAGTTTTTATCCAAAGTGGTTTCCCAGTTTCACTTGAACCAAGTTATATATTTACCTGTGTTTTTCCCTAAGCTTCATTCAACCCCACAGGAACAATATCTTCATGCATTGCATGTCAGGTAATGTTTAGGTTTTTATCTGGACATAACCAAACCTTTCCACTCCTCCTCCTGTTTGTTTGTTTTGAATGAAGGGTGAAGCAGTCTCTTTACAGATGATCTGCAGGTGGATAACTTCCTATAGCATGACAGCGTACAAAGTAACCCGGGCTATGCCTCATCAAAGGGTGCAAGTTCATTCCATGAGAGCCCAGGCAACCTCGACTGCATTTCTAAGTAACATTCCTATACTGGGCAGTTGCAGGGCTGGCCCTTGGTCTTCTATGCATACTTGTACAAACCACTCTGCTATTATTGCTGTGCCCAGGTCAGATACAAACTTTGGGAAGGCAATCCTGCAGTCCTTCTTTAAATAGACTCCAAGCCCCACACTCTATGAGTATTGCTTGTGAATCACCTAAGTAGAATACAAAACTACATCTACTTGAGGAAGAAAAAAACAGTTACCTACCTCTAACTGTTGTTCTTCAAGATGTGATGCAGACACATACTCCATGACCCACACTCCATCCTAGTCGCATTGGAGTCTGTACCTCTGATGTTAGGTGCTAAGGAACAGCACCACCTTTATATGGCCTGGGGGAGGGCTAGGGTCATAAGGCATGAGTGCTGCCCCTTCTGGTGTTGCTAGGCAAAGTTCTCTAGCTCTGATGCAGTGGGTGCACCCACTGCAAAGTAAAATAGACATCTGCATCACATCCCAAAGAACAACAGTTACAGATAGTAGCCAGGGTTTTTGTTTGTTTGTTTTGCACCAATTCTGTACCTGATCAAGCAGATTTAAATCTACTTTATCAGCTCCCAACCCCTTCTCTCAACCCCAACCTGTCTCTGAAGGATTCCCCCGAATTGTGTGAGGATCTTCCAGAAATGTAGGGCTACTGTAATGGCTCTGAGATTGGGAGGAAGAATAGTAGTGACTAGAGCCAACTTTCCCAACCCCACCATCACTTCCAGTCTTCTAACTAATGTAAGGTTCATAGGATGCTAGTCAAGGTTGAGGAATGGATATAGTAGTACCTATATGTAACATGTTTTGCAATTCCGTGGTGACAGAGAAACAAAATAGAAAAATACACTCTAACCGCAGCAACACAGGCACATGTATTCAAGCTGTTACAGTTCCAAGTGATTGGAGCAGCAGGTCTCCTCAATCAGCCCTTCACTTATAAGCAACGTCAGTTGAATAGAGCGCTGAGAACTTGTGTGTAACCTCTAGCCATCTAATACCTAGTAAATATTGGCAAATGTTTTCAGTAAGCCAAGGATAACACTGCACAAGCACCACAGAGCCTAACAGAACCATAGATACACTGAAAAGGGGCTGCTGCAGAGACTTGGATGAAAAAAGCATATCTGTGAAAAAAGGATTTAGCAAAGATCACACTAGATTGGAGTGGATGACACTTTTTCCACTGACTGACACCTCATGCAATCCTACTGAGTTCAGTGGAGGTGTGTGATGGAGTGCCTGTCCCACACTGGGCTCTAAGGGGCTAATAGAGCCCTAGGGACGCTGCACAGGAGGCAGCCAATCAGAGAAGGGCTGAGGGGAGAAGCTAAGCAGGGCCATATAAAAAGGGAGCTGCATGGCAGAGGAGGGCAGTTCTCTGCTGGGAACCCAGGGAAGAAGGACTGTGTCTCTGGAGGACTGAGAGAACTGCTAGCATCCTGGGCAGAGCAATGCTGCCAGCAGGGACTGGGGAAGCGAAAGACAGCTCCTGGATGGCTGCTGGGGTTTGCCAGCTGAGGCCCTGAGGTAAGGGCAAAGACGATGCTGGGGCCACGAGGAAGTGTTCTGAAAATTTGCTGCAGTAGCCACTAAGAGAAGTGGCTGAACAGCAGACTGCAGGTCCCCCGGAAGGGTATGGCATGGCCAGAGGGCTGTGTCGCTGAAGAAGACGCTGTGGTCCTTGAAGAGATGTGGGTCATAGAGCAGGAGTGATGGCAGTGAGGCACCACTCAAAGAGGGCGCATTAGCATGCAGAGCTAATTTCCATGACAGCTGGCAAGGGGCGCCAGAGTGGTGAGTCCCACCCCATTACAAGGTGCATGAGGGCATAGGTCAGAGGTGAATTTGGCCCTAAGTACCTTCTTTCAATGCTTCATTCTGACCTCTGGGGCCACCACATGACTGCATCCATAAAGCTGTCGAGAATTATCACAGCACAAAGGAAACCAAATGTAATAAAATCCTATAAGTACAGAACTGAGAGATCAAACATTATACATTTCAGGTCATTCAATTTACTAGGCTTAGTTAAAACAGAGAAAAAAATAATCACCCTATTCTTATCTTTCAGAAAAAGTCTGCGGTCAGCCTCCAGCTGAGGTTTTGTGCAACAGCCTTTAGGCTTTCTGGAACTCTGACTTTGTTGTTGTTGTGGTTGTGGTTGTTGCAGCCCCACGAATCAGTCTGCAACTAAAAAATGTGAGATTTGTGGACTGTATAAAGGTAGCTTCTGGAGATGTCTCCAATAGCCTGCATGTGAGGTGACAGCCCTGATATTAAGCAAGGTAGAAGGGGAAGAAAGTACATGTCTGTGAGACTTGTGGCTCCATTCATAAAATGCTTCCATTTAGTTGTAATCATCCCAGCGTGACCCATTCATGCAGAGTCAGAAGCTGAGGGACTGCTTTGATTGGCGTGAGGTAGAAAGGATGGTGAGGTAATGTTCTTTATTGGACCAACTTTGTTGGTGAAAGAGACAAGCTTTCGAGCTCCACAGAGCTCTTTTTCAGGAGTCAGACAGGCAAACAAAAATAGGGGACACTTTCTTTTGTACAAAATGGTTTACAGGCTCTGTGCCTCGGATTACATTGTGGAATATTAAAAATAACAATTCTGCTATGGCTTGGCACTAAACAGAGCTTTCATTTAGTGAATTTCATAGTGATTTCAAAAGGTGCTGAGCACCCACAGCCCCCCATTGACTTTTGTGGTCATTTGTGGGTGCTCAGCCCCTCTGAAAATCAGATTAAAAGAGGCAAAGTCTGCAACACCACTCTAAAATTGTCTTTAAATATAACGCAATAAAATTATTTTTGAATATAATGCAATCACTTGAGGGTTAGAAAATTGTCTGGGCCAAATTAAAATAACTGACTCTACTTGCACCTGCATTTTTACATGGAACGTCATTTGTCCCCACAGAAGATAGAATATGAGCATGCAAAGAGGATTTGCTCAAGAAATTTGATAGTTGCAATTTACATGTACACATTCTGGGGCAAAGGAGTTTCCAGGGCAAAATGACAGTGCCTGCCAGTTGTAAGCACTAAATTAAAAGCTGGGTTGAAGCCCTTTTTAAAACATGGGAATCTGTTTTAGTTGTGTCTGTTATTCAAATGGGGCATACATCACTAATTAAGCACTAGACTACACAATAGTCTATCTGCAAACTCATTCTGTGACAGCTGTTACTGTAGTTGTATGAGAATTTGATTCTTCCAGAAGATACTGTTTTGTCTCAGGCAGTTAGATTAAAACCTTACTATCTGAGCACAAAATCTGAGCTTGCGGAGTGAGTGGGGGGCACGAGGGTCCATCTGTTCTAATAGGCTGATCAGGCAATATGTCTTGCAAAAATCACTAACAAACAATTAGCTTTTCTCCAAAAGAATGTGATCTCTTTGAGCTAGTTTGTTGTCTGTCCTTGCACGATGGGTCTCCATAGCATCCATAGGCTGCAAAAGGGCAGATTACAATAGCAATCCGTGTAAGCAAGATCTGCTCAGTCCTTCATGCCTCCAATACAAGGAGTAAATCAGCTGGAATGTGACGGGAGAGATGGGGAAAAGGCGAGGACATGGCCCAGGAAGTGAGACCTTAATAAATAGTTGGGACCCCATCACTCCTCCATCCCTAGGGTCAAGACATATGAATGTTTTGTTGCCAAAAGACCGGGTGAATTTCACCTTAATATTTTCCAGAAAATGCAATTCAGAAAGATTATTTCCTGGGTGATTAAAGTCACTCATCCTTCAGCCTCATGCAATATAAAGCTAAGACCCACAATAATCATTGCTTAATCATTAGCAATAGTAAGCTAATGATTATGGTATTTAACTCATAATAGCACATTGTTTAAGTGATCTCTGGGAAATGCTTACATGCTCGGTTTAATTTTTGTCTCTCTTTCAGTCAGTGTATTTTGCAGGGCACTGTTTTGGGTTTTTTTTTTTTTTTTTTTTTTTTTTACATTTCTTAGCTCTCCAGAGTTTTACCAGCTTATGAAAATCAAGTGTTTTTTTTTTCTTTTTTTTTTGCTTCTTGCATCATTGCTGACAACAGCCAAGTGGCTGAACACAAGATGTGGTCTTTATTATTCAGGCTGTGTGAGGCATACAGAAATGATACCAACAACATTCACTTTCATATGCAGTAGGAAAAATAAAATAAAAATCAATAAAATAATACAGAATGGATTTTTTTCATAGCAAAAGACATAATGCCTAGATGGAACTCTAATGTCAGTTTTCTCCTAAAATATTGGGCTTTCAATTGAGCTGCATCAGTTTAGACCAGCTGGTGATCTAATCCATTGTATTTATAATATATTCATCCAGAAGTCAGCTACTACCTTATTGGCCTTGGCAACAGCACTGTAAAAAAGAACCTGTGTCTAATACCATTGGAGAAGGTGGAATCTGGAAGGTTAAATATTTGGGTTAGCAAGGGCAGTGTAGAGGTGAATGTCTCCAGTTACTGGGATCTCCTTTAATCAAAGCACTGCCACTCGGCATTGAGGTTCATACTATCACTTTTATTAATAATCTCTGCCCTGTATTGTTATCTATGGAGTACTAAGTAAACGCCTAAGTCTTTCCCAGCATGCACTGTGCTTCAGGTAAAACCTGGGATAGATTTTTTGGAACAGCCAAAATGACTGCCTTCAAAGTCCTGGTCAAGAATCTGGAGGAGATCTTCCCGGGACATTACAATAGACATGACTAATACTCTCAACAACCCACAATAACCAAGAAGTGAAAGGTTCTGAACAAACCTTTCAGTGTGGTGCCCCAGCAATGCGACTGATAGAAACGTAGGGTCCAAACCTGCAATGAACAGTGTTCTAGTAGACCCCGGTGTACTAGCAGAATCCCAGTGAGGCTTTGTGTGAGTGAACCCTTGTGTCTACATGGAATTCATTGCAGGACTGAAGACTTAAATTTGCACAAAGTAGATCTGTTCAAGAAGACTCTCTAATATTTTCTGGAAGAGAAAGGATGATCAGGTGGTTAGGGCACTAGCATAGCATTTAAGACATCTGGGCTCAAGTACCCGTTATATCACAAACATCTTGTGTGACCTTTGGCAAGTCACTTACCCTCTGTTTCCCATCTGTAAAATGGGAATAATAGAACTTCCCTACCTTACTAGGGTGTTGTGAGGATTAATACATTAAAGATTGTGAGGCATTATGGTAATGGAGGCCAGATAAGTATCTTAGATAAACAGCATTTCTGAAATAAAAATATAGTAAGATGTATCATTAGAAAATTTAATTGTTTTTGCAGTAAAAAATAGTCATAATGACAAGCTAATTAAAAGAAAAAAAATCATTTAAATTATCTTTCATAATAGTAACATGCATTTAGAAAAGAGTCTGTGATAGCAATGGGTTATGCTCTTTCCAACAATTAAATTTCCTACTTGCCTGATTTTGTTATAATTTATTGGTCTAACAGGAATTTAATAAAGTGGACAGTTAAAAGAATTTAATCTATTCTCTCTAGAACAAACAAGATTAACAAGATAAGATTCATATTTGAAAAAATATTTTAAGAGAGAAGCTAAATTAGAAAGTGGAAAAAAAGTTCTTATGACTCCTGAGAAGTCACGTAACTGCAGGAAATAAATTTAAAACTGAAAAACAAAGGTTAACAGGCAATATAGGAGTAATTTCTTTCCTCATAAAATAATTAACCTTTGGAAAAGGCTTCCTGTCAATTCAGTCTTTTTACTATGCCATTTAAGGAACTAGGCACATCCCTGACAAGTGAATAATAAGGAAACTTAAATAAGACAATGAATACCCAAGCACCTTAGGTGTAGACAGTTCATGGGAGAAGGGATCTTTGCAGAACAGAAACCAAACCCTTCTCCATCTGTTTAATGGTGAAGCTAGACTGGCACAATAAAATCAGACACTTTTTTAAACTGAGATATAGCTGAAACACACAGTTTTAAAACTCCTCTAATCCCTGCATGCTGTAATGATCAGTTTCAATTCTTGGCCATGACTTTCCAACATATGGATTGGCTGACTAGGGTACGTCTACACTGCAAGTATATGTAGGCCTGTACATGCAGCTTAGAACAGATGAACTATAATCACTATGAGCTCTATTCTACAGCCTTTACTGCCTTTATGAAAGCAGTTCCACGGAAGGATTTACTCTTTGTGTAAGGGCTGCATAGTCATGGAGTTATAATAATTCTCACTGTGAGCACAATAATGAAAGAAGCTCATATTTACAAAGGAACCTAAGGGCATTACATGCCTAACTGCCACTGAATTTCAATAAAGTTTGGATGCCCAAATCCATTGGGCTCCTTTGAAAACCCCAGCCTAAATCCTAAGTGAAGAACAATCAGCTGCCTTATCCCCACCCGCACCCTCCAAAATAGGGATCCCATTAAAGCTGAAAAACGTTTTAAATTCCATAAAGACATTTATTTTATGTGAATAAGGAATCATACAGAAGAGCTGTATTGGAATAGCAGTAAACCACCAGTCATTTGTTACAGCATTTCATTTCTAGACAGATGGGAGAAATGAATACACTCACCCATCTACCTAGAAATCAAATATCATATACATCCACTTATTCTTTATTGCTTAATTCTATTCAGGGTATAGGTTACAGTGATTTCTCCAGGGTGAAATTGTCCTTCCCCATCTCACCATATTCCGATAATAAGTGGAATGAGTTTGATATATTGAAACACTCCTTTCCCCGATTGTATTTTTCATTCAGTACTAAAGCTGAGAACACTGTGGCTGCAAATACTGTATAATATTTTATTAGAAAAATAACTAATTCCAGGTCTCAAACAAAATATATATATATATATATATATATATATATATATATATATATATATATATATAATGGCATTGTAATAAACCAGTGCAATTCCCTACAATAAAATAATAATTTGCGGTACCTTGAACAGAAAAAATAGAAAGTCATTATGTTTAGATTTGATAATTATATCTGAAAATTCCCAAGAATACAATGACCAAGCAG
This sequence comes from Malaclemys terrapin pileata, assembly GCF_027887155.1. Taxonomy (NCBI): domain Eukaryota; kingdom Metazoa; phylum Chordata; order Testudines; family Emydidae; genus Malaclemys; species Malaclemys terrapin. The sequence continues at coordinate 123,554,970 of NC_071506.1, read as the reverse complement.
TGAACTATGCACCTCCTTTATAAAACCCCATCTGTTAAAGTGATGCGTAATATACACAAGAATGGCATGTGGAGTGAAGCAATGCAAAGCACAGAATTAAAACAAAATGGATATAACCCAGCAAAAAAGACATTATTTTCTAAAAAAATTGAAAGAGACATGATAGATTAAGACCTACCTCTCTACATTAGCTTTTCCCCAATAACTGTGCTTTGATAGATAATACAACAAATACATTTCTATCAAACCTCGTGGGTTTGCACAAAGAAAATGGAAAAATCCAGGAGAATGCAATAGAGCCTGCTTTCTTTAAACGTGCTCTGCTCTCAGATCCCATGATGATGGGCATGTTACAATAGATGGAGAGATTATGGAGTAGTGACAGGGACAGAGGGATGCCATGACCATATTCTTCAGGACACAGTGCAGACGAAAAAAAAAAAAAAAGACCTGCATACACAGCACTAAATCTTCAGATGGTATGAATCAATGAGGCTCTATTGCCGTCTATGAAGCTACAGCCATTTACATAAGCTAAAGATTTAGACCAAAGGCTCTATAAATCAGCAACCACTAAAAAGATCATATTTGTAACATATATGTCCATCTTTGGAGAGAGATATTGGAAAAGGTATATTATGGAGCAGGTGGCAATGCTCTATAATTAAGGTTGCAACGGAGATTTCTATTATAATAACAAATGTGGCTCTTATTCCTAACTCTAAATTCTACACTCTCTCTCTCTCTCTCTCTCTCTCTCTTTCTCTCTCATCAGACTCGACAATCTGTAGGTTAGTTCTCTGGCTGAGGTAGAATTTGCCATGATAAAACAAGGAATTCATGAATTAGGACACTCTAAAATAATGTTCACCAGGGTTCATAAAACCTGAACTTTCTTGCCACTTCATAGCCCTGCCCCAAAGCAGAAGATAATAAGCACACTGCAGAAAGAAGAAGATGAGACAATGTACTGACTTTTTTGGTTGAGAGCTAATGCACAGCACCAAAGTGACGTAGCAATCACACTTCAAAAGCTATTACCATTTTGAATAGGACTGTTGCTATGGATTATCCTCCCAGGGACCATGCAGGGCAGATATTTTGTACCTTGATTCTGGCTTCACCTACACAAGGCCAGGCCCACTGCCCATTGATATATATGCACACCTCCTAGAACCTATAAGAAGGAAACTGTGCAACTAGAGGGGAGAGCATGGGGCTTAGAGAAGGACATCTTGAGGTCTACAAGGGGGAGAATCCCAAGCCTCCCATGAGCCTTAGTTAGACCTATTAGTCCCATGTCAGTGTACAGACCTCTGTGTAGGACTCTCAGATCAGTCTATCATCTTTAGAGCTTGATTTTATATATTTATTTATTTATTTCAGGAATAATATCACAGACACTGACTGTAGATTTGATAATTACAGCATATTGGCCATTATTTAATGTATGTACTACCAGCGTGTGACACTGTATCCCATGTAACCCCATATTCACCACTCTTATATGGTAATAAGTTGTACAAAATATGCCTTGTGAGGTGTCATTTGAAAAGTCATAGTCTACTGAACATCATTATCTTGTTACGTTTATACATTATGTTTATATTAACGGTGTCTATGGAGTTATTAGATTTTGCTATATGTTTGTTACTGAAACATGTTGTGATTCTGGGGAGCATCCATAGACAAGCTCCTCAGAGATAACAAAGGACTGTAAACAAGGCTTGCATGTCACCTCAAAAGTCACGCACACAACTGGTGTGAGCAAGAAGTTTACAGTTCACCTGAGAGACGCTTCAAATCTCACGTACACCACAGACGTATTGGCTGCACCCCAGCGGGGGACGGTGTGGAAGGAAAGTATTCCTCAAAGAGAGGTGGAGAGTATAAAATAAGTGACAATGGCTTCTTCATTGCCTTTCCTCCCCCACCTCTGCAAGACTGCTTGAAAGACAAAAAAGGACATCTTTGAACTGTTAGGGGCAGTCCTGGCTGGATGATTTCCAGTCAGTATGAACTGTTGAAAGATTTTAGGTAAGAGATGACTTTTGCTTTTAAATCTTACTTACCTTGGTAAAAGTTTAGGAATTAGAATGTGTTATTATCTTTTTTAACCAATTCTGACCTTTATGCCTTATCACTTATAATTTATCTTTCTCTAGTTACTGATCTTGTTTCATTGTTCATTTAAACCCGTGTGCTTTTGGTTGAAGTGTCTGGGGAATCTCTACTCAGATCAACAAAGGCTATTGCATATTCATTACCCTTTGATGAAATGACAAACTTTTAATGAGCTTACACTGTTTGAGGTGGGGGGGCTTTGAAGAGTGTAAAACGCACATTTCTGGGGCACAAGCCTGGGACTGAGGGATATGCTGGTGTTGCTATCTGTTCATGAGTGGCTGGAAGAGCATTCGTGTAACTTTGCTGGGTGTGCCTTTACATGCTAATGGCTGTGTTTTACTAGCAGAGCAGTAAAGAGACACTCTGGTCTGGAGAATTAAGGTGACTCAGCAGTTCAGTCAGGGCCAGCTCCAGGCACCAGTTTACCAAGCAGGTGCTTGGGGCGGCCACGTCAGATTGGGGTGGCACATCCAGCTGTTTGGCGACAATTCAGCGGACGGTCCCTCACTCCTGCCCGGAGCGAAGGACCTCCCGCCGAATTGCTGCCGCAGATCGCAATCGCGGCTTTTTTTGTTGTTTTGTTTTGTTTTGTTTGGCTGCTTGGGGCGGCCAAAACCCTGGAGCCGGCCCTGAGTTCAGTGGTTCAGGTTGAACCATGAGGGATGTCACACAAAGCAAGGACCTGATTCTGCAAGTACTGTACATCCTATTATGTGCAGTGCTTACTACCTCGGACTACAGTGAGGCCACAAAGTAGTAAGTAGAGCTGGTTGGAAATATTTTGAGAAACGGTTTTTCATCAGAAAGTGCCAATTTGTCAAAACTGAAACTTTTCATGAAAATGTACCAGTTTCATCAAGAAGGATACTTTGGCCCAGGATGGAATTTCTAATTAAAACCAGAGAGAGTCCTCCCCCCACCTCCTACCCCCGGAAGAGCCAGTAGGCTGGTGGCTAGGGTACTTATCTAGGATGCTAATCACCCAGGTTCAACTCCCTACACTACCTGATTCAGCACAGGGATTTAAACTGTGACTTCCACAATAGGGGAGTGCTCTATTGCCTGGGCTATGGAGTCACACTCTCTCTCTGTCCCAACAAATATTAAATTATTTATGCAAAGTGGAACAACTCCAACAAGAAAGGTAAAATCAGGCAGACCAGGGCATTGAGTCTCTCACATTCCATCTGAGTGGGGATTAAACTGGATTATGTTGAGTTAATCTGGTTTTAGAACACTGGTGGACACCTGACACAATTCATTAACTCTGCATTTATTGTGAACTCTGAAATCCTCATTCAAAGTGAACTAGGTGTGATGCAAATTGAGGTTGTTCGGTCTATTTTTCAGGTGCACACAATGCTGCTGCCTACTGCTTTGGCAGTCTTCCGATGGCTATCCCACACTGTTTTACGGGTGACCATTACTGACCTGTCTGTTTAGCTGTGTGTTCTCACCTGCTTTGGTGTCAAGCTGACCAGTTGTCCCCTCCCCTATTTAAAAAACACGGCAGGGTCAGAATTTGCCCATTTGCTCCTGGATTTGGGTATATCAGCACTGGTGGGATATTACTCCAGAAGCCCTGCAGCATGCCTTGCACAGCTGCTTGGAGCCATGCTGAGCGCCTGGATCTCATCGCCATCTGAGGAGACGCATCGGTGCACAAAGCACTTGTGGCAAGCCACCAAATTAAAAGTTTTTCTGTGGAGTTTGCTAAGCAGATAACCACAAATGGCCACAGCTGAGAAACCAAACAGTGCAGGATAAAAAGCAATTAGCTCAGGAGAACTTACATTGAAACCAAGGATGCTGAGAAAAGGTCTGGAAATGTCACTTGATCATTCTTTTAGGAGTGAGACAGGATTTTGCATAGTCCAACCCAGCACTGCTGTTCACTCTTTTACCTCCATATCCCCCAAAGATGACCAGCAAGAGTAATCGGAGGATGAACATGAGGAGACCAGGGAAAAGACCGCTACGAAAAGCAAGCATCTCTTTGGGACTCAGTACCAGGACATCGGCCAGGTAGAAGGCGAGCCTGATTTCTGCTGTACAGCAAGTGCGACAGATTCCTTTCATGCAGCAGCCAAGCCCAGTTCCCAGCCAGAAACCCAGGCTGGGACTCAGGAGGCAGATCCTCCAGAGGGAATTTTAGCATTTAAGTATTTATCTTTACAATGTATTACTGTTAGTACTATTATTGTGCTATACTGCTGCATTAGCTTCTGCTCAAGGTGCCCCAAGGTTGCAACCATTTTAGGTGGATGTGAGCTAGGAGCCTTTCCGAGTGTTAAGCTCCCTCCCTCGACCCAGGCTGTCTATTCAGCAGGCCTTGAGAAGTTTTCAAAATGTGGACTGCCCCAGCCATGCAATCAGCCTCTGTCTCATGCTAAAAACCCAACTATTGACTGTTTTAAGTCCACCGCATGGAGGACACATACCCATCTATCTTTTTTTCCTTTCCCTGTCCTTTATCTGACTTGCCTGGTGAAGACTCCCCACCCCAGTCAGCACTGCTTGCCATCTTAAAACAGTGAACATAAGAATGGCCATACTGGCTCAGACCAAAGGTCCATCAAGCCCAGTAACCTGTCCTCTGACAGTGGCAAATGCCAGGTGCCACAAAGGGAATGAACAGACAGGTTATCATCAAATGATCCATCCTCTGTCACCCAATCCCAGCTTCTGGCAAACAGAGGCTAGGGACACCATTCCTGCCCATCCTGGCTAATAGCCATTGATGGACCTATCTTCCATGAATCTATCTAGCTCCCTTTTGAACCCTGTTATAGTATTAGCCTTCACAATACCCTCTGGCAAGGAGTTCCAGAGGTTGACAGTGCGTTGCGTGAAAAAAAATACTTTCTTGTGTTTGTTTTAAACCTGCTACCTATTAATTTCATTTGGTGGCCCCTTGTTCTTGTATTATGAGAAGGAGTAAATAACATTTCCTTATTTACTATCTTTATACCACTCATGATTTTATAGCCCTCTATCATATCCCCCTTAGTCATCTCTTTTCCAAGATGAAAAGTCCCAGTCTTATTAATCTCTCCTCATACGGAAGCCATTCTATACCCCTAATCATTTTTGTTGCCCTTTTCTGAACCTTTCCCAATTCCAATATATCTCTTTTGAGATGGGGCGACCACATCTGCATGCAGTATTCAAGATGTGGGCATACCATGGATTTATATAGAGGCAATACGATATTTTCTGTCTTATTATCTATCCCTTTCTTGATTATTCCCAACATTCTGTTCGTTTTTTTGACTGCCGCTGCACATTGAGTGGATAATTTCAGAGAACTATCCACAATGACTCCAAGTTCTCTTTCTTGAGTGGTAACAGCTAATTTAGATCCCATCATTGTATATGAATAGTTAGGATTAAATTTCATCTGCCATTTTGTTGCCCAGTCATCCAGTTTTGTGAGATCCTTTTGTAGCTCTTTGCAGTCGGACTGGGACTTAAGTATCTTGAGTAGTTTTGTATCATCTGCAAATTTTGCCACCTCACTGTTTATCCCTTTTTCCAGATAATTTATGAATATGTTAAATAGGACTGGTCCCCATACAGACCCCTGGGAGACACCACTATTTACCTCTCTCCATTCTGAAAACTGACCATTTATTCCTGACCTTTGTTTCCTATCTTTTAACCAGTTACCAATCCATGTAAGAACCTTCCCTCTTATCCCATGACTGCTTACTTTGCTTAAGAGCCTTTACTGAGGGACCTTATCAAAGGCTTTCTGAAAATCTAAATACTCTATATCCACTGGATCCCCCTGTCCACATGCTTGTTGACCCCTTCAAAAAATTCTAGTAGATTGGTGAGGCATGATTTCCCTTTACAAAAACCATGTTGACTATTCCCCAACAAATTATGTTAATCTATGTGTCTGACAATTTTCTTCTTTACTATAGTTTCAACCAGTTTGCCTGGTACTGAAGTCCGGCTTACTGGCCTGTAATTGCCGGGTCACCTCTGGAGCCCTTTTTAAAAATTGGCATCACATTAGCTATCTTCCAGTCATTTGGTACAGAAGCTGATTTAAATGATAGGTTACAAACCACAGTTAGTAGTCCTGCAATTTCACATTTGAGTTCCAGTAGGATGGTGCAGTCTCACACCACCAACAGACACCCCCTCAAGTGGCTGATTTGGATAAAGAAAACATTCACTTGTGAAAACAACGAGGAGTCTGGTAGCACCTTAAAGACTAACAGATTTATTTGGGCATAAATCTTCATCTGAAGAAGTGGGTTTTTTTAGCCACGAGAGTTTATGCCCAAATAAATCTGTTAGTCTTTAAGGTGCCATCGGACTCCTCGTTTTTTTTTTATGGATAATACTAACATGGCTACCCCCGATACTTAATTCACTTGTGATAAATTCAACAGTTTATTGAGACAGAGTTTACAGGGAGTTTGGTTAGTATCTCAGCTTACAAGAGGTAGACATTGACATTGCACACTTGTAAAGGTACAAAGACCACAGCTCCCCACGGACGTGTAGATGCACTATAGTACACATGTCACAGGAAAAGAGCTTTACCTTAGGGACAGAAAATGTCTGAATGGCTTTTCACAGGCTTACATAGAGCAAGACTAATAACAGTGATATGTTTCTCACAATCATTGCAGAACCCACTCTATGTTTCTCTGCATTTTTGCCATGTCTCCAGGAGAGAGAAAGTTGAATCTAAGACTTAGAACTTGCTCAATTTTTGTCCAGATGTTATGGGGGATAGCTGCACAGTCATTCCCCCGATATAGCTCACAACTCTCTTCCACTCCTGCACCACTTCTGCAGGGGCGGTATCTTGGTGAATAACTTCACAGCATTTCACTGGTCTGCCCTTTGCCAGCCTAAAGGGGATGTACAGGGTTAATCTTCTGACACCATAAAAGCATCTCCAAGGTACAACAAAATTGTACATCAAAACTGGAAACATAATTCTCACCCTCACCTCTCCATGGCCTCCAAGATACAACAGCAAAGCCAAACAGCATATATTGCACAGACAAAAATGCCAATATAGCTCTCCTCATGCACACACCATTTTTATCTCTATGGTTCCCCCAAAACTGCGAAAAATCTCAGGGAGAGAAAGTCAGAAATGCACATTTTTAAAATGCTATCATAGTCTCTCTGGAATACACACAATGACTCTTTGCTACTGCTGTTGTTTTTTTCCTACTCCCACAGCCAGACCCTCAAGGACAGGGCCTTTATCAACGGCTGAGCAGCTGGGTAACCTGAGGGGGAGAAAATGGAAAACTCAGGATGAAATATTTGCAGACCTCATTGCAGAGTCCCAATGACAAATGAAAATAGCAGAGAGGTGGAGGCTGTACTTCAGGACAGAGAGGAAAAAGAAATGGAGCTCTCTAGAGAGATCATGGGAGTGGCCAAGGACAGCACGGTAATTGCTAGTGTAACCCTTCTGCCCATCTAAGTTGGCAGCAACAAGGGCCGGGTTCTGTATCTAGGGGTTCCGCTTCAATAACACAGTGCAAAACCGGCTCGAGCCCCCACCCAGTGACCTGGGACAATTACATACCACCCCCTGGGTGCCTCTAAGAGGCAATACTTCCCCTCTTGCAAGCACGGAGTCTGAGTGTAACAGAAAATGTTTAATAACATGAGGTAAACGACATCAGCATTAAATTGGAAAAACACCACAACTAGAGTTCATTGACCAAACCATGAGCGAAGACCCACCCCAGCAAATTGGGCCGTGTCCTCTCCCGTTGGTTCTTGAAACCAACGACCCAAGAATCACCAAAGTCCCAAAAGTCCGACAACCCCCCAAAGTCTCTGTCCCTGATCAGTGCAGCCCCAGAGTTCAAAAGGGGTGTGTGTGTGAGCAGGGTGTTAAGGGGCACCTTACGTGATCCGAGGCCAACCGGCTGCTTCTCCGTGGGGTTCCACCCAGCCTTCACCACGAACTGCTCCACTCCACCCGCAGTCCCACTCCTGCCGTCCCACGAACTGCTCTGGCAGCTGCTCCGCTCCGCTCACCGACCTGTGAGCCGTGCCACTCCGCCCTGCTCCGCTCCGCTCCGCTCACCGACCTGTGAGCCGTGCCGCTCCGCCCTGCTCCGCTCCGCTCACTGACCTGTGAGCCGCTCCGCTCCGCTCCAGCCGTCCCTTGGGCCGCTCCCACAAGGCTCTGTTCTGTTAGCTGCTCCTCCAGCTGCTCCACTCACCGACCTGTGAGTCGCTCAGCGCCACTCCAACCGTCCCACAAGGCTCCACTCTGCTAGCTGCTCTGCCAGCCGCTTAGCATTATAGCTTCAGGCTCCCCCACTAGTTAACACCGCCTCAGTGATTTCAGCTCTTTTGTGATTTCAGCTCATAGTAGGGGAGCCCCAGTGCTAGTGCACCACCGGCCCAAAGTGAATTCAGTTCAGCAGTCTGTAACTAGACTTCTAATGGAATCAAAAGTTAGCTCTGATATTGAACAGTGGATAGAGGAGGTAGTGCAATTGGTGTTTCAACCCCTCAGAGAGGGCCCATACCATCAGGTACAAATACCTGTCCCCATCCTCTCTCAATTCACTGGGTTTTGTAACCCATGCCCCTTGACAAGCACATGCTACTTAGGTAATGGTGAATGACTCACTCAGTCCTTCTGTCATACACAGTTCCACTGGCCTTGATTCACAGAATCAGGGTAACAAAACTTTATTCTTCCTGCCCCAATAACAGAGAAACTGGGGATCCCACACCAGCCAAAGTAACCACTTTGAGTTGCTGTTGTTTCATGCCAGGCGAGTGGGTGTGCCTATGCAAACAAGATCAGCCCCTGGAGTTCTTTTCCACACTCGCCATAATTCACCACCAGATGTCAGGGTAGAGCTCATCCTGACTCTGCTTACACTAGGGACAGCCATGGCAAAAGACAGTATTGAAAAAGACAGGGAGATGCAGAGGCAACACAAAGCCAGAATGCCCTACTGTAGGCAGGGGCGCTGGAACTGGGGGGCGGGCAGGGGGTCATGGCTATGTCCCTGTAGCTATACCCTCCTACTTTTTACCAGCCGCAAGGGTGAGCAAAAGGTGGGATGGGGGGCAGAGAGGAGTGAATGGGGTGTGGGGTCTTGCGGGCAAGAGGCAGTGCAGGAACAGGGTCTTGGGGGAAGGGGCAGTGTGCGGGGGGCTTGGGGAGAATGGGTGGCGTGGGAACGGGGCTTCGGGGGGATGGGGCTGCACAAGGGAGAAGAGACGGTGACTTGGGGGGAGGGGCAGCATGGAAGCAGGGCCACAATTCAGGTGCCGGTGGGCCCCCCCACTTTTAGCCACTCATGACAGAAGTGCATGCTGTTGTTAGGGCAGCAGTCAATGCAGTATTGTAAACCAGGACCCAGCCACGTTATGAAGATGCTGAACAATACATGCTACTGGAAGCACCAGCAACTCCTCTCCTCTGTACCCCTGCAGCAGAGCAGAGGCCATTCCCTTCGCAGACTCCACCTCAGGGAAGTAAGAACAGTTGCACCTGGGATCCACTCTTTTGAGGCCTCTAACGCCCTTGATAACTTTGAGTCTTGCCACTTATCACCAGAAGACCCATAAACAAGAAGCGGCAGAGGCAAAGCATATTCTCACCTGGGACTTTAAGACCCTCTCCGTTTGTGTTGTGCCCTGCACTGCACTGTTGCACTTCCATTTTTCTGTTTCATATTTGTTGTAATTAAAGGTTTGTTTCTAGTTGCTACATAATAGATTGCTGTTTAATACATGGTTTAATAATAAAAACCTGCTATTTCATTATTGTTTCAGTTAAAGGTTTATTATTGATTGTTACACAATTGAGTCTTGTTTAATAATAAAAATGTATAAAAAATAATATATGAGGAGTTATCAATATATTTTACAAAGAAAATCTTTATGTTTGACCTAATTCATAGGTTTTTACCCAAGCATCTCCCTTCCACCCCTATGGGTTAACAGCTAAATGTACAGCTGCATATTTTCAAAACAGAAACTCAAAGTAAGAGCAATAGGCATTCCTGACAATATTGCCCCAGTTGTTTCCTTTATATATATATATATATATATATATATATATATATATATATATATATATGGTTGCTCAAACCATTGAGCAAGCCTCCACACCTCAGCCTCACACCCATCTCCCTTAAGCTCACAAATATTGTGCAAAATACATCATGATGCTAATCATTAGCACATTTTCCCCCTGCTGCTTCCCAACCTATTTCACAAACAGCACCATCTTTCTTTCAAATGGCCAAATGCACACAGTGCTACCTACCATTCGTGCAACTACTGAGATGATAGTTAAATAGTTCCTTTCATCTGTCCAAGTGGCCTGTGAATGGCTTCATTAACCAGGGAAGCAGAGAATAAGCCACATCTCCCAGGATAACTGGAGCAATTTCCACACCATAGATGTCCATAGTGATCCTAGGGGCAAACAGTCCTATATCCGGTAAGGTAAATAGAGCTGAGCTTTCTGAAGATGCTAGCATCATGGGCCCTTCAAGGCCACCATGCATTTATGACTGTAAATCTGCCATGGAGGTCAACGAGCCCTTGCAGCACCATAGAAAACTACCCTTTTCTGATTATAAATGCTGTGCCCTAGTGAAGGGACAAATAGGTGCATGGGTCCCATCAGCTGCCCCAATACAGTTTGGGACTGCCATGTGTGCAAAATCATCTATAATCTCATGAGCATTACCAAACTTTGTTCCAGTGCATTTTTCATGGCACTACACATCCACATGACAACGACCCCAACAGTTATCGTCCACACTGAATTGGTTCGCTATGGACTGGTAGCATTTGGGTATGGCTAGCTTCCAGCTGGCAATGGTAACCCACTTCTCCACAGGCACTGCACTTAGGTATGCTGCCACATTATCTCCGAGGTCAGTTCAGCACAGCTCTCAAAAAAGGTTGCCTTCACCATCCTGAAATTCTCTCACTACCGTTGGTCATCTCAGCTCTGCAGAACTACCCTATGCCACCAATCCATTCTGGTTTTCCAAGCCAGAAACAGCACTGCACCACAGGAAGCTTTGTTCCAGGAACTGCTCCTCAAGTATCAGCTTCTTGGTGTTCTCCTCATCATCCTCATCCCACTTCCTCCAGCACTGAAGTTCCTCCTGTTGTGGAGCTGCTGCTGTTGCCACACCATCAGCTCAGTGCTGCAGGAGGCAAAGTCCAAAGCCAAATTCATTCAACTTTGAAAAACTGAAATGAAGTCCAATAAGTGTATTCATGGTTGCCACACAGAGCATTGCTGGGTGCGTGCTAGCTGACAGCAATTCAGAAATGGCTAGCCCACCCAGAAAGGAAACATGGAGCAGAGACAGAGGAAACATTGGATTTTTTTAAAAAATGTTAATCCTTCTGCTATGCATCCCACTGTTCACAATGAGAAAAATCCCAGGATGCATGCCACTCAGCAGCAAAGCTAAGGAGCGTAGGATACCCTCCAAGAATACCACGGGCTTAGTACACAGCAAGCTGCCACTGTGTGTACACATGATGCAAATTGAAAGATAGCACAGGTGTCCTGTGTGCACACTGTTAGGTAGCTTGCGTATTGCACTTTACCTGATATGCATCAAAAAGCTACAGATTAAATCCTCTGTGTGGACAAGCCCTTTGCATGTGCACTCATTTACTTCCGTGCTAAGCCAGAAAGTGACCAACCACTGGAGAAGCAACAATCAATATCCTGTTTTTTAATCAAAACCCCTCTCTCCTTTTCCCTCACCAAATTAATGATAAATATTCTTTACCAGATACCTTTCATGTTCACACACACTACTTATGAAGAGCAGAGAAGTGCATCTTCACCAAAGCTGATAAAAACTTTTTTTACAATAATTGTTTCCAACAAACAATAGCGTTTTTTTCCCACCAAAAAAAAAAAATTGTGGAAAATTTTTGTTTAGTTGACATTTTTCCAAGTTTTTCAGTGAGAAACCCAAAACATTTTGGGAAACCAGAAACAACCCAAAACTGATTTTTTTTTCAACACAGGAAGTTTTCCATAAAAATTTTCAAAAATAAAAGGCAATATTTATCAGTTTCCAGGCAACACTAATATTTGCATTTACAGGTTTATCCTTGCGCTTTCTGATTCCTGTTCTGGAATAACTGAATGCCATGAATGGATAGATGGATGTGGATGATCACTTATTACAATAGCTCTTTTAAAAATCTATGTTGGTATATCCAGGAAGTAGCCCGTCTGCTAGGGGGGGAAAAAACCCATCCCTTAAATGCCAGAGAATAGTATAGAATTAGGGCTGGTTTGAGCCATTCCTTCAAAGGAGAAAAACTGGGGGTGGATTATAGAACAATTGCTTTGTCACCATGCTAATATACTGAAAGCAGCTGACTCTTAGACCAACATATTGCTTTTCTTTGAAGAAATGTAGGCGGCTGAAACCAGGCCATATTTCTGGAGTAGGCTTTGCCAAAGATGACTCAGAGAAACTTGATTTAAGCTGTAAAACCAACTAAACCTTTAGTAACAAAACCAAGAAGACAATAAAGAATTTTTATAATTTCTTCAGTGCTTGAACACACACCCAAGTTATGACTTTTGCTCCTGAGGCTGTACTGCAGCATTTCCTTGACCAGCCAGCCTGGAGCTTGAAACAGAATGAGTACTATAGCATTAAACTAGAACAGAGTGTGAGTTAGTAGGCAATTGGTGCATACCTCAGGTGTGTTGTGCGAGTTAAGAGGATGAAGCCAAGTGCTTTCCCTTTGGCCACATGAGGAGCACATAAGTAACCTGCTAATGCATAACGAAGAGTAACCTATTAGAGCAGGAGCATTGATTTTACTATTCTTCTCTTTCATGCATCTTGTGCTGGGTAGTAACATGAGAGGACTCCATGTTTCCAAAATTAAATTGCCTCTTTATTAAGAGAACTGTTTACAGAGATGCTGAAACTGTGTGCATTCAAGTCTGTGTGCATTCAAGTCATGTGCACACAGACTGACTTCCTGGGACCTCCTCAAAACACTTCCCTTCTGTGCTCCTCCCTCCAAGTTTCATGCCAGTTGCTACAAATTTGGATTAATGAACATCTCCTAATTTAACTGTTCACTAGAAATTAAGTTAAAAGTGGCTGAAAGGGTCATGGCCCACTGCTGAAATGGCAGCCGAGCACTTGTGGGGTAGGGAGGAGCAATTCAAAATTAACACTTTCTCCATCTGCCTTGAAGCTCCTCCCCTTCCTGCTTCTCTTCAGCCCCATACCAATTCTATGTCCTTTTCCCATCAACATAGCCATTTAGCATTCTGTGGGGGGGGATTTATTTTTTAATGTGACTGAGTGAAGACATCCCAGATGAGTACTATTGAGGGGATGCACAGCTACAACTTCATCAATAAAGGCCCAGCTAGCTATCAGAATGCAACTTTGAAAAAATCAGTCTCTCCAGACACTGTTACTTTTTATTTATTAATTATTATTAATTAATATTATTATTATTAATGATTACTCAAGAGACATATAGCAGCTGAAGGGTTCTAGGTACTTTGTAGACAGAAAAATGGCTAGTCCATGCTTCAAGGGCTTACATTCTAAGGACCTGATTCTTCAAAGCCATATGTTTAATTGTACACAGAATGAGTACCCCATTGACTTACACATGTGCATAAATTTAAGACCAGGTGTAAATCTTTTCAGGATCAAGTTCTAAACTTAGACACACCACACTTCAGCTAGTTCATTCAGTCTTTTATACAGCAGCATTAACCATAGTCCCTCAGTTCTTGCTACTGATTACCACACCTACGATTATTTACATTAGCTCCAGCTGATCTGGTCCAGGCCTATGGATAGCATTATCAGAGAGCTTCTGACAGCTTCACTGATCTAGACTATTTCTGAATCAAACTGGGAAGAAGAAACTGTTGCTGTTCCTCAATAGGTAGCATACCTCTTTAAATGAAGAAAAGAGAATGTTTCTAGTCTGCTGTAAGAAAAGGAGGAAAAAAAGACAGAATCCTGCAGTAATAGAGAAAAAGAGAGAAGATGTTAGTTTAGTATTAGAGCTGGCTGGCAAAGAGAGGAAAAATTCCCACACAATTTTTTTTTTTTTTATTTACATTTCTAATTTTCACATTTTTAAATTCAAAATTTCCTCACAATTAAAAACAAAATGTCAACCATCAACCAGCTCATTACACACACACACACACACACACACACACACACACACACACACACACACACATATACCAGAAAACATTCCCAGAACATGAGATAGTGACATTCAATTGGAACAACCCCATGGATGTCGGAATGAAGGGGAAATTATGAAGCTTTCATTTGTCTCCTTAGGATTTTTATTCTCCAGTATCCCCAAATAAATAAATAAATAAAACAAAACAAACGAACCCCCAAAGCAATGGAGATAACAATAAATCATTTTCATACAAATTCCCTGAGATCCCTTTCCACTACAATCCCAGAGGATTAAAGGATTAAATTTTCCCCCAGGTCAGACAGGCAGAGACCCTGGGGATGTGGGGGCAGGGTCACCTTCCCCTGCAGCATGACACAGGTCACTTGTTGGTTTAAATTAGAGTAAATGGTGGATTCTCTGTATCTTAAAGTCTTTAAATCAAGAGAACTTCAGTAACTCAACTAGAGAATATGGGTGAGGTTCTGTGGCCTGCGATGTGCAGGAGGTCTGATTAGAACAGGGATCGGCAACCTTAAGCACACGGCTCACTAGGGTAAGCACCCTGGCGGGCTGGGCCAGTTTGTTTACCTGCCGTGTCCGCAGGTTCGGCCGATCGTGGCTCCCACTGGCCGCGGTTCGCCGCTCCAGGCCAATGGGGGCTGCGGGAAGCGACGTGGGCCGAGGGATGTGCTGGCCACCGCTTCCCGCCGCCCCCCTTGGCCTGGAGCGGCGAACCGCGGCCAGTGGGAGCCACAATCGGCCAAACCTGCGGACGTGGCAGGTAAACACACCAGCCCGGTGCACCAGGGTGCTTGCCCTAGCGAGCCGCATGCCAAAGGTTGCCGATCCCTGGACTAGAACTAGATGGCCATGATGGTCCCTACTGTCCTTAAAATCTATGGGTCTAAATACAGCCTAAATAAACAAAGTTAACTATCCCATCATGATGGTGCTAGCCTTTCTACCCCCAGAAGGCTAGCCACTTCATTGCAGTCTCTGTGCATTTATTTGAAAGCATTTCTGCTTAGGGTCTGACTAAGTTAAGTTAGTAGCAAGGACAAACTTCAAAATTGCAACGAAAGCAGTTGCTTCAAAAGCTCTTCAGCAGCAGATCCACACATACAAACACACCCTCAAACACACTCAGCCTTACCCAAAGTAATAGAGTCAAGTGCAAAAATCTTTGTGTGCAATATCCTAGGAAACTACTGCACACATTTTGGAAGGAATTTCAATTTATGTAAAATGATCCAGGGAGAAGGGGAAGGGAAAAAAGTTTCTTGCTTCAAAAGCTCTGCAGTAATATCATGTTCATTGCTATGGTGTGCACTTTATCAGTTACACTTCTGAAGGGTTTGAAAAATGTGACCGGGAGTGTTTAGCAGTATTGTGTTAGCAGTTAATCATCAACAACTTAAAAAGACATTGGCATCTGTTGTCTAGAAAGAAAAGGACGAAATGTGTGTATGTGTGGGGGGGGGAGGTTGAAAATTAAATCACTTTGAATATTCCTTAGTATTACACAGTCAGTAGCAGGAAATTTATTTTCGGAGAAATGTGAGGTTGTGACCTTTTTATTCCAAAACATCCTGATTTTGCAAGGGTCTTCATGATATCTGCTCCTCCTACCTATACCCCAGGAGCATGGTTTCTCCTACTGAGAGGGAGATTAAAGGGGGAATTGCTGAGAGGGGGAGAGAAAAGCAGAAAATGAGATGAATAAACTGGCACTAAAGTCCTTACTATCCAAGTGGTGATTAAAATTCAATCGCCCCACAACAGCACTGTTATTTTTATACAGACGTCAACCACTTCTTTGAACTCATGTTGAAAGGTAACATGAAAACTTTTTATTAGTGTTTGAGACCATTTCCTGAGGACACCAAAGAGCTGTTTTTGACATATACAAGTGGTGCTCACTTGCTTTGCTGTCTAATGAGTAACCATCTACCTACATTCTCTTCCCTGACTTAGTCTGGCTTACACCAGTAGAGCAACTTGCCTATTAAATGGCAAACTGTGGAACATACTGTATAGTTGATGACTGATTCCTTTGCAATTAGTGATCATCCAAGGAGCTTTGCCTTGGTTGAAAAACTAGTATTCAGAATACTAACATAATTAATCAGTCATTAATACTATCAAGCTACTATTAACTACAACCCTATTAATTATTGTTACGTCCTATTTTAAAATACACTATTTAAAGGCTAGAGGGTGTCCTTGTCTTACTTTGACCAAGTGGGGGAGAGATGATTCCTCCACACACCCTGGCTGAGTGAGAACTATCCAGATCTCGGATCTGGGTCTGGTGGTCTCCAGACATTTCCCCATGCAAAAAACAGGGCAGCGAAGGCAGATAGAAAGGCATAGAGTGGGTAAACCCATGGCCCTGTTTCCCTTTCCACATTCATTGGCCTGAGTAACTGACCATGCACAAGGTGGGGAGTGAGTTGCATCCTTTAAAGGTTCCAGTTGAAACACCAAGGAAGCAGAACTTAATAACTACCCCAGCAGAGCACTGAAAGAATCTATAAAGACACCTGTGCAGATAAGGCGAGTTACGGTGCCCCACTCAGAACTCAGTCTTAACCAACACAACTCGTCCTTATGCGCGTACTACCTGAGCTACAGCCCAATTAAGTCAATGGGAATCTTCCATTGACTTCAGAGGGCATTGCTTCAGGCCTATAAATAGTCCCATTGACCTCATTGTGACTACTTTTGCAAGTGACACTAGTCACCTGAAAAAGTGCTTCCAGGAATGGGCATTAAAACTTTTGACCTATTTCTAATGCTGTTGTGAGGTTGGGTAATTTCTTCTCTGGCAGACTGGATGTCAGTTTCATGGGGACCAATTATAAAATGGGCTCTC
Organism: Malaclemys terrapin pileata; assembly: GCF_027887155.1. Lineage (NCBI taxonomy): Eukaryota > Metazoa > Chordata > Testudines > Emydidae > Malaclemys > Malaclemys terrapin. The sequence goes on along the minus strand of NC_071506.1, from coordinate 123,537,767 downwards.
CTGGGATTGACAGCTCTGGAGAAAACAAAAGAGGAGATTGTAGCTCAAGGATTATGTTGTTTCCATTCATAGATGTAAGGCCCGGGGAGACCATTTTGATCATCTAGTGTGACCTCATGTAAAACACAGGCCAAATAATTTCACTCAGTAGCTCTTGCTTCAAGCCCATAACTTGTGGTTGAGCCACAGCATATATTTTAGAAAGACATCCAATCTTGATTTACAGACGTCAAGAGATGAAAAATCCTGCACACCCCTAGATAAATTATTCCAGTGATTAATTCTCTCACTACTAAAACATGTACCTCAACTCCAGCCTGAATTTAACTAGGCTCAGCTTTCTGCCATTAGATCTTGTTATACCTTGGTCTGCTAGATTCAAGAAGCCTTGTTTCCTCATCAAAACAAATAAACGAAGAGAAACAACAGAGGAGGTGTCTCCATCCCCCCAAAACTCACAAACGCTATTTCTTACTATGTATATATACAGCAGTATATATAGTATATACAGTTGTGGTTCCCAGGTGCAACTGTAATAACATAAAATAAAATAATAATTAATTAATTATTATTATTATTTTTATAAAATTAATTAGCAGTAATGGCCAAACAATTAACATTACTGAAGAAATGGTCTTTGTTTTACACATGCTAATTTACAGAATATATTGTATTTATGATAACTATTTATCATGTGTTCATGAATATTTAATGACTAATAATGGTGGGTTTGGGGGTAGCAAAAGTTGTCATGAATTTCGTTAGTTGTCATGACTATAGGAAGGTAACTACATGGGGCAGAAATGCCTTCAAACATGCAGAAGCAGGAAGAGCAATGACTCTGACATGTGCCCCTAGCCTCTGATACGACAGAAACTTCTCTCTGGGAGAAGTGTATCACAGACTATTGCAGTTTTTGAAGTGGGGGGTGCAGGGAGTAGCTGCTCTCCATTGCATGCTCCTCCCTGTGCTGTAACAATTTTTGATGGAAATCTTTGTGGTACTTACATCTGGTAACCCCTCTGCTCCTGCAACATCTCTCAGAGAAGGACTGGACCTAAGGTGCTGAACAGTCTGTCCCCAGTCCAGCAAAGCATTTAAGAATGTGCTTAACATTACATACATAGGTAGTGGTTATGTATGTATACAAATATAATATTAGAAATTATTGAAAACACACACACAAGACCTTGAAAAGAATCAGCTCAGCTCACTGTATGGGGTATACACACACGCGTGTACGATATATAGAATTTATTTAATATAAACTAAATATGAATCCTCAGTGCAATTCTGTTGCCTAAAACAAGGTCAGTTCCAATCTGGGTTGTATCTATAAAGGAATCTGTGACAAAGTAACAAAGGTTATATTACCACTTTATACTGGATGGGTAAGACTGCATTTGGAATTCTGAGAGCAGTTCTGTTCACTCAAACTTAAAAACTATATTGAAAAGATAGAAGAGGCTCAACTAAAATGATACAAGGTATTGAGAGTGTTACACACGGTGGGACTGAACAAGTCTCTTTAGTTTTGAAAATATGCAGTGTCGTTGTAGCCGGGGTTGGGCCCAGGATATTAGAGAGACAAGGTGGGTGAGATAATAGCTTTTATTGAACCAACTTCTGTTAGTGAGAGAGACAAACTTTAGAGCTACACAGAGCTCATCTTCAGAAGATAAAGATATTACGTCTACGTCACCCACCTTGTCTCTCTAGTTTTGAAGTAGACATTTGAGAAAGGAGGGGCCAGGAGAACTCTATTTCATACAAAGAACAATACAACAGCCTGCCTGTGCAAACTTCATTCTGTCCCTTTTTGGTAAAGTCTTTAATTAAATGATCACATACTCTTTTTTCCATAGTCCCTCCTCCTCCCCTGCCTCATTCAGTGCACAGGATGGACATTGCTCACTCTATAGGCAGGTAGTCAAGGTCTTTTTTCTTATCCTAATAATTCATTATGTGCCCCTATATCTTACCATCGAAACCCTGCACAAAATATGGAACATTTTATTTCCTTATGGACTTTTCTGTTGCACACAGCCTTTGGTATCTGAGTACCTTGCATTCATTCATTTTTGTTTCTTCACAATGCTTATTTTTCAGATGGAAAATGGAGACACGGAGGTCTCAGTTTAGGCCAATATTTATACAAGTGTCCCAACCTAACAGACCACCTGGGTGCATACAACAGGCAGATAGAGAAAATACCATTGCAGATGTCAATTATTTACAATACAGAGCCAGAAAAGGTTATATACTCTGTGTGTATATTTTAAGAATCAGTATATTTACTTGTGAGACTGCTGCAGGCTAACAAACAACTTCTCATTGGATCTTTCATTGATTCTCTTCATGATGAGGTAAAGCAAATGTTAGTTTATCTTTATTTTTAATCCCCTAATATCAAAATTATCAGGGGAGATATGACAACATGGTATCAGGGATTTGCATGACAATACAAAAGTGAATATTTTGTGAAAATCTAACAGAGAAAACATGAGTCACACCTCCCGAAGTTGCATGTGGAAAATGTAATTAAAAACATGAAAGGGAAAGGGAAAGATAACAGCATAAGTAGCACATAGTTTATAACACTACACTACAAAAAATAACTAAAGATGCAGCACTACAGAAGATCTGGTTCATGCCTCTGAGATTCTAAAAGAGTTCAAACAGCAGAAAACCTCATAATGGATATATACATACATATCAGTCACCCCATATTGAACAAGTAAGGCAAAATTTTGAAAATACCCGACCCTCAGACATCTAAGTACTTTGATTTCAAAAACTCCTTTATTTCTTTCCCCATTTCCACAACTACTCAGAGAGATGGGCTCAAGCCACACAATTTCAATTTCATTTGTAATTCAGATAACCCTGAATTTGGCCATGTTTGGATCAAATGATTTTGATTTGATTCGTTATAAAATTAGGGTTCAGGAAAATGTGGACACAGTTTTGAGTATTGAAACACACACATTTAGTTTAAACCCCTCTCTAATTACAAATATAATCATATCGTTGGGGAATAATTAGGCCTGGTAGAAACATTGCTGTTGGTTTTTTCAATAAAACAAAATTTTTTATGAAAAATACTGTTTTCTGAAGAAAATTTGGAATTTTTGTTGAAAATACAAAGGTCTGAAAACCTAAATATTTCAGTGGAAAACTGAAGTATTTCAATTTGGATACCTGATTGAATTGTATTTCTGTTCCCCCTGTCCCCATTTTCCTTTGTGGGTCAGCATTCACAGCCACACTACATCTCCCATACTGCACCACAGCCAGGGGTTCCCATGATTCAATTTCCTTCACTAACCATGAGAGAAGACTATTGTGCATCATGGGAGATGTAGTCTGACCAGGAAGCACAGGCTATAGAGGAGAATGGGAGCAGGAGGCACCTGAACTGCAACTCTCATGAGGCACTACAGCAACATTTCCAAACTGAATATTTCATTCTTATGCCAAAATATTTGTTTCCAGTTTTCTCCAAAAAGTCAAATCCTTCCACTGTAGAAAACAGACCTTTTTTCCAGCCAGTGTTAGTTATTTACATGATCCAAGGATTCAAATGCCATGCACACGTCAGCTCAAGCATGCTGGCCACGAAAAATCAGCAACAACTTAATACTACATACCACTGACATTTCACAAAATGTGTCAGCAAAAATAATGGGGCAGATTGAGTGAGTGGTATAAGGGGAGCAGAAGCCACTTGCTTCTCCTGAGCTGGGGATTTCCCACTTTAGAAGAGCTCTCCATGGGCTTAAAGTGTCATAACTGGCACCTGTATCATTCCCTCTGTACAATCCCAATGTACAGTGTGTTGGTGAAGATAGAGTGGTGTCAGGAGCATGGCCAGAGCATCAAATTTTCTGGCTGTCCACAGTTGGTGGACCATCAATAAGGGACCATTACCAGTTAGTTTAGATTAGTGCAGTATCCAGGCTGCTCTAACGTACCCTGGAGCCAGCACAGAGCCAAGCTGAGAATCAGGGAGTCTTCTCTTATATTCTGAGGAAATCTCAACCACAGTGGAGAATCTGGCCTTGTATCTCAAAAAGAAAAAAGAAATGGGTCTTATGGCACAATTGTCTGCTTAACACAGAGGGGAGGGCAAATCACAGCAAATATACTGAAATGGGGCTAAAAATCATGGAAATAGAGAAACAAGACTTATGGCACAAGGCTCCCTTAATGCTTTCTCTCCTGACTCACCCAATATCTCCAGTTTCAGAGAGTCCCTGTGAGAAAAACACCATATGCTTGAGGGGCTGGAGAATTCAAAGGGCATAGCTGGCCAGGATGGCACCCTGAGTAGATAGTCGAGGATGCTGGCTGCCTAATCAACCCACAGAATTCGGTTTAAATGAATGTGATTCCTTGTAGCATTAAATTGCAATACACAGTATTTACCCTCACTCCAGGAGTGGAGATAGAACATAACTAACTGCGGTCAAGAAAATCAAAAATATTCTGGCATGTCCCCAACCAGACCATGCTGCTAGTGAGAAGTGGGGTCCAGGACAGTGTACGCAAAGGAAAGCTGGACATGAGGCCAGAATTCCTTATAGCCCATTAGCCAGAACAAAGTAACACCCTGTCTTATGCACCCCCACCAGTATTTCCCTTCAATGAAAAGAGAATGATGCAGGTTTTATGGAGGTGGAAACTCATAGGGTGAAATCCTGCCTTGGTTGAAGTCAGTGGGGACAGGAATTCAGACACAGAGTTGCAGTGTTAGTTTTTCTCCCTCGCAGATGTGGAGGACAATGGCATGGTCCATAAGAAAAATTTTACAACGGCCTTCACTAGAGAAATGTGTATCAACTGCAGTTAAGCATTTTTAGTCCTGTCTTGTAAACAATTAGATTGTTATTGTTGCTGATCTGATGACTCCACTAATATTAGTGTAACACATTGCTGTTTTCTCTGAAAACACATTATTGATCAGATGTTTATATTGCCATCTGAGCACAAAGTCTGAGCACACTCAATGTTCCAGTTTCAGTGGGGTCATTCTTTAAAATCATTGTCCCCTCATGGAAGAAAAATATTGGTTAAGGGCAACCTGCCATGGTTTGAACCAACGAAATAAGAATATGGAGTTAAAATTAAACAGATGCCCACTTGAACTGAAGTAGAACCATTATAAACCTTCCTTGGTGAGTGTTTCTGAAAGCAGAGAGGATAGACAGTTGGAAGATAATGCTATGGACCCAGTCATGAAATCTTTCTTCGGGCAAAACTCCCTTTGAGTTCAATGAGGTTTTTTTTGTCTGTGTAAGTACTTCAAGAGCAGCCAATAACAGGAACAATGTTAGAGGAAATCAATAAAACCTAAATCTGGTCCAACATTTTTTTAGGCCTGGTTTACACACAGTTTTTATACCTGTATAACTGTTTAGGTTCGGTGGGGGGCATTTTTTACTGAAAAAATTACACTGGTACAATCTAATGTGGTCATAGTTATACCAGTATAAAAGTGCCTTATACCAGTATAGCTTACTCCCCTTCCTACATGGGGCTATGCTGAAGTAAAGCTCTGTACAGATACGACTATCTACTGATATAACTGTGTCCAAACTAGAAGGGTTGAATCACTTCAGCTATATCAATGTAATTAAAGCTGTACAACTTTCTAACGTAGACAAGGCCTTATTTTTCAAACACATTTTTCCTTCAAAGTCATTTTTTTTTCCCTTTGCTAAGTGTCATTAACAACATCTTGTTTTTTCTCAGGCGAGCAGAATAAGTCTGAAAGCATTATTTGGTTACTAGAATTTTATATCCTCCATTGAACAACATACATGACCTTTAAGCATGGTTTTAAAGCTCAGTTGCCCATTCATTAGGTTGACAAACTTGTCAAAAGCCTCCAGGTCTATGTCAATTATGTCAGAAATGCTTACAGGAGCCACAGTACATGTCAGCACTCAACTGACGCCTGTCAGCCATTGCAGAAATGACAAGAAACCCTTCTGGGGACAAAAGGCTACAGAATGAAAACAGAGATCCCCACTCATATTTTGTTGATTCTGGCCAATTGTATTGCATTTGTGCAATTTATTGCAATCACATCTGTTGAATTTGACTTTGCAAAACCATTTTTTAATACAATAATTTATTTCGCCAGAACATTGTTTTCACAGACGATATTGGTATTTCCCAACCATATCTGCCAGTACATATAAAATTAGGCTAGGAATTTCAGCAGTGGCTTCAGGAAATCACTCTCAAACTAATACAGTTAATAAATATTAGACCTGCACAGGACATTTCATCAGAAATAAAATTCTGATGAAAAATGAGATTTTTGTTTGTTTTCACATTCTCCGCCCTCCAACCCCAATTTTCTAAACAGTTCTAGAGCTGGTGGGAAAATATGGCTGAAAATAAAATTTGGATTAAAATCAGAAATTAATATTTTTCAAAGTTTTCACAACTGTTTTCCATTTCGCCACCAGTGCTAAATAAAAATTATTCCGATTTAAACATCAGCATATCAGCAAACATTCAGGGAAATAAATATTATTTCCTTCAGATCCCTCCCTAAAACTCTCTTTTGCCATGATGTCTCCAAAAGCTTGACAATTGTTAGGCTGTTGGTGTGCTGAAACCACTGCCTCTCATGTTGAACAATATTGTCTGATTGTTTCCTTGTAGTCCCCCAACTGTCTGCATCCATCTGTTGTCTCTTGTCTTACATTTAGGGATTGTGTTTCTGTTCTGTGTTTGTAGTGTCTAGCACAATGGGATCCTGCTCTCTGAGCGGGGTTCCGAGCCAGTGCAGTAATACAAATAATAATAAAAGAAGGCCACCACTAGTAATGAACCTAAGAAACGCAAATTGTTCCCCTCTGCTTTCTCATGAGGATTAGAATTATTTTCCTTACACTTAACATGCCTACAAAGAACACAAGTAAATGCTTTCCTTTGGGGAACAATAGGAGACAATAAATAACAAATATAAACAAAATAGATATATGTTTGAAATTAAGTAGTAGATGTCACTCTTCTTGTTTATTTAGACTGCCCCGTTCTATTAACTAACCAAACAAGTCTGTTTTCTTTCCCCATAAAACCATGCCAATAAATTACAAAGAGGGCTTTACTGGCTAGCATGATGACAGCTGAAGGGTTTATAATGTCAATGGCTAATAGCAGGGCAGGTGAAAGGGGACAGGGAGAAGTATCCCAGACATTTTAGATTAAAAATAAAACAAAAAAACCAACACTATATTAACCCCTTGCTTCCCTCACATAACACTTAGGAGACATTCAGGTGCTGTTGCATCCATTCATTTCATGAGAATGCCTAAGCATGGGTGGATGTACAACTGACAAAATACATATCAACATCACCAAAGTGGTTCAAGATTCCTACAGATTAGAAATTGACTATATAAAAGGAAGGGGCAGTGGTAGGAAACCCAAGAGAGCATAAAGTTTCCTCTAGGCTTTATCCCAACATGCCTTTTTTCCCTGTCAGCATTGTATTTATAATTAAAACACCTAGCACTTGGATAGAGTTTTTCCTCCACAGATCTCCACAAAGAACGGTAAGGATCGTTATTCCTATTTTACAGATAGGGAAGCTGAGGAAAAGATAAATAAGTGACTTGCCCAATGTTGCAAAGTGAGTCCATGGCACAGACAGGAATACTGCACACATACAACTTCCAAGGCATCTCTAATGTTATTTTTTTCAACATGGCATGTGAACCTTCATTCCTCCATTGGTGGGAAAACATGTCTCTCTTTCTCTTCTTCCTTACTTCAAGAATCAGACTGAAAACAAGTGGCCCTGGTAATTTTCTGTAGTGCAAAGAAGTGCTCTGGAAAAACAGATGCAACCAAAAGCGTGCAGGAACAGGACACACCATGTACATACCACAGCACAATAAATGGATGGGTGATCAGACTTGTAGTCATGTATTTGATAAATGTGTAGATGTGAAGGAGAATATCCACTAATGCCCCACCCTTCCTTATGTATGCAAAAGGTTGTTGACAGACTAGACACATGGCCTACTCTAGCACCTAGACATGGAAATGATAAGGGTATATAGTTGCTAACAAGTATGGGAACAGCACCCACTGCTGGACAGGAAAAACACCTGAAAACAACTTGTTTAATGAATACCCCAAGCATAGCAGTAGATGACTAACAGAACACCCCCTACACCTCCCAGGAATGGTAGAAAAAGACATCAGCGGGTCTTGAGAAGAGAATGTGCTTGAGCCAACAACTTCAGATCTAGATAAAACTAGCCCAAGCTCAGTGTGTTCAGATACTGAGTCTTGGTTCCACGAATTTATAGTGATAAGATCAGCAATGGAGAAGTTTGGATCTGGATCTGAATCTCCACAAACGTTTGGAAATGACTGGATACAGGGATTTTTTTTTCCAGATATTTCTCTAGTACTGAAAGATGTGGTGAAGCAGGTATTTCTGACATGTTTAGCACTCAAAGGATGGTCCTCTGATAGGATACATTGGCATGCATAGGCATTGCTGTCCTGCTCAAAGAGCAAGACATTATTCCCATATATCAAAGCAGGGCATTAACCAAAGCTCTAATATCTATAATAATGTTGCATGTGCAGTGAATGATAGATGGTGACAGTTCAATGAATGACACTGAGTACGAAGATCTAAATGCAACCTCTGGCAGCTGAAAGAGTAGTCATGATGACAATCATTAAAAATGAATAACAGCAGTTTTCATTCACTGTGTCCTCAGAAGCAAGAACTTGCCTTTGTTACTGCTTAGTCCTGATAAATCTACTGAAACAAACAACAGGGGGCACAGGTAGACCTGTGTAGTGGTGTCCTGATGGATTCGGTCATAGCCGAGCAGTGGTGCATAATGAACAACTTACCTCAGACTTTAACTAGAAGCTCTCCTAGCTCATTTACCCAATGCTATTTTTGTAAGAGCTGGGAATACACGGCACTGCTGACATTCCCCTGGCTATGCCCATTCACCGACTATGCCCATTCATTCCCTGCTTTGCTTACTGCATGTGTTGCTGAGTGAGGAGACACTCTGTTGCCTTCAGTGCACTGTGCACAAGGCAGCTTAAGAACATTCCTGTCACTGTAGACCTTTTCCAGTTTATTCTGAGCATATATAACCCACACACCTCATGGGTGTGGTGTTCTGTCACTTCTAGTGGCACGGAGACCACTTAGAGAGAGATTAATGCATCTGCTTTACAGCCCTAGCCAGCAGGCACATGGCTTTTAGTTCAGGCAATAGAGGCTCATGCATTTCGCTTCAAAGGTCCCAGGTTCGATCCAGCCCACCAATGACCGGTGTTAAACATACAGAGCAATTTATCCCTGTTTTCACTCTGGGGCTGCATGCCTGACGGGTGGCCTGGGCTTATCAGTCTCATGGCTGAATAATTCTGACAGGACTTCCCAGAGGTCAGAATCTTCATGCATTCAGGTGTACATAAAAAGGAAGAGACTTTGGGTAACATTTTTCAATAGCACCTAAGTGACTTAGACACCCAAGTCCCATTTTCAAAAATAAAGTCAATGGAATTTAGGCTTTTGAGTGCCCAAATCACTTCTGAAAATGAGATTAAGTCATTTAGGTATGTCTGAATATGTTACCCTTTGTACTAGATATGTAATTATATACCTAATATATCTAATATGTAATACATAATATTGTTACCCTTTGGATTATATATATATATATATATATATATAATACTTAGTCTTGTCATGAGTGCAGGGGACTGGACTAGATGATCTCTCAAGGTCTCTTCTAGTCCTACGATTCTATGATTCTAGGTTACAATATCCTTACACTAACTTAGGCCCAGATCCTCAAAGGTTTTTAGGTGCCTGAATCAATGGGAGTTAGGCACTTAAATACCTTTGAGGATCTGAGCCTTATTATTGAAGTACACCTATAAATGTTAGCGGAACTACTCAAGCAGTAAGGTACGTAACTATGCTGTACAATTATCACAATCTGGCCCTTTATGACCAATTTTACAGCATTCTTCTTTGTTTGTTTAGATTTATAAAACTACAATAGCAACCATACCATGCTGTGGATGCCCTTAGAAAATACAAAATACACAGTAGATTCAATTAAATAGTTCATCCACCCTAGTATTCAACAGCCTCACAACTTTACCACAAAATCACGATAACAGCCAAAATAACCAAAATAATGTCCTTTCCTCCCCATATCTCCCTCCTTCCCATGTGACTGGGAGAGAGGTGGGGTGAGGGGCAGAAGAGGAAATAGGCTTTGAAGCACATATGGAAGGTCTAATGGACCAAGTGGAGAAGTGAATTCCAGAGATAAATTGCCCGCAGGGAGGATACTTGTATTGTGAAATTCAACCCATGGAGAGGATCAACACAAGTCCTTTTCACCATAAATACCCTATTTCAGTCCTCACAAAGGGTTTAGGTGAGATGTAGGTGGTAGACAGACCTCGTGCTGGTCAGGGATGAATTTCACCTATAATAAATAAGTGCCAGCCTATGTGTCTCTGCTGAGCTCAGCTGACAGAATATGTCTTGGGGAGAAGAACCTGAGATCTCTCAGGTAATCCCAATCACAACCAATTAAGGTTTTTATAAAATAAAAACCAGCACCCTGAACCCCACCTGTGCAGGGCAGTGGACGTGGCTCCTAGAAGGAGTTAACCCTCCCTCTCATCTCCTGCTCCCAAGCAGATCTCAGAGGCTCACATTCACCTCCTGCAACTGCTGCTCGCACCCCTGCCATGTAACCTTTTCATTATAATATTCCCACCATAAAACCTAAGGGTATTCCTACACTTGACTTTTGTACCTCTAGTTAATTGATGGCCAATTAACTTGAGGTACCTATCATGTTTGTAAAGGCTGGTGTGGAGACACCAAACATATTTATATTAGGCTACAAACATTTGTTCTATACGCTAGGGATCAGCCTAGGGTAAAGAAAAAAAGTCTAGTGCAGCAAAGCCCCAAAAGAGTCAAAATAGCCTCTCCCTTGCCCTTTTGAAAGCACTGCGGGTTCATGCATAACACTGGCCAATTCCAAATGCTAACAAATTTTAGAAGAAAGTAAGCACATTTGCTCTCCCTGCCATTGCAGTTGCTAAGCATCTGGTCAAAAGTTTTCTTGTACAAACAATACAACTATGATATTTTTTAAATCTGGGGTCTAAAAATATAACTCTCACACAGGAACTCTCATTCCTTCCTCTGATGTTTTAATGCACTTTTCATGAAGGCCTGAGTTTGTCAGTGTTAACATGAATGCACTGTCCATACAGTGCACTGCAACAAATTCAGTTATTTACAAGTGAACTTTCATGGTGCACAATTTTATGGTTGCTTTTATTTCCAGTAGTGGTGTAAACGAGTGAACTATCATTGGTGATAATGGAGCTATGCCCATCTACAACAGTGGTGAATTTGACCCTAAATGTCTATGTAATTAGACCTAATACTAATGTGCATGCAACATTTTGACAATCGTTTTTAAAGTCATGTAGGGTGAAATTCACGCTGGTGCAGAGGGCATTCAGAAGGCCATATGCATCAATTAAAGCCTTCTGAGAAAGGTGATCTATTCTTTCTCTGTTGGATGTGAAACATCCTTCCAATGCACAATATAATTTGCCTTGCTATCATTGCTGTTCGAAAGCAAGTTCTGTGATCTCAAGATATAATTAATGTTGATGGAATGGCATACACATAAAACAGGAATTGCTTTTATATCTCTTTTTTCAAGATTTCTTTGATCCTATGCATAATTATCCCCTCCTCCCACCCACAAATACAGGAGAGAACTATCTTGTAAAAACATGCATAAAGCTTTGTTGTGTATTTCCCAATAAGTCCCCAAAGGGCCAAAGGGCACATTTTTCACTTTATGAAGTCAACAATGTTTGTGACCAGGCTAGGCTAAAATGTTGGGCCTTGCTCCACACAGCCATTTAGAGTCATAAAGGACTATATATTCCTTTTAGGTTACTGCAATGATTTTTCACTCATTTCAGCATATGCTCATGTTATACCTGTATCTTAGGTAGTTCTTAAACTATTTTTCACACACATTTTTGACAGTGTTCTTTATTTGTTCTACCCTGACTCCTTTGCTGTGTGCCTTCACCATTCAAGATTCCTCAGCTGTGACAGTGAGTGCTGCTGATCATGTCTGATATGCAGTGTGTAGTGTATGAAATGAGTCCCAGGTCATTGCTAGGGAAGTCTGAAGCCTTTAGTGATGCCTGGAGCTAGTGGTGTTTTACTTATAGAACACAGTGCATACGATATTATGTATTTATAATACATTTATATATAATCCTATGTTTTTGTTATGCCAGAAACTGAAGAGAGAATATACATGTGTGTGTGGGGAGGAGCATGTATATTAGAGATACCAGATAGCTAGTGTGAAAAACCAGGACGGGGGCGAGGGGTAATAGGCACCTATATAAGAAAAAGCCCTGAATATCAAAACTGTCCCTATAAAAACAGGACATCTGGTCACCCTAATGTGTATATATATATATATATGTTTGTGTGTATGTTTGCATGTGTGTATATATATATACACATGCAAATACACACACAAACATAATTAAGAACATAAGAATGGCCCTACTGGGTCAGACCAAAGTTCCATCTAGCCCAGTATCTGTCTTCCGACAGCATCTAACGCCAGGTTCAATCCCAGAGGGAATGAACAGAACAGGTAATCATCAAGTGATCCATCCCCTGTCACTCATTCCCAGCTTCTGGCAAACAGAGGCTAGGGATAATGTCAAAATGTCAAAGTAGTCAACTAATCTGTGTCCATCCAATTTGCACATACATGCAGTAAAACCTCTAATTTGCATGATCAAATGGGACGTCACATGAGAACTAATTTTGCACACACTCCAACAGGTGCATGAACAAACACTGTGGGCACAACTGAGATGGCGTCTATGAAAATCTAGACCCAAGTGCTGCTGAAAAAAAAAACCTCCCTGAAATGCAAACAAAGCACAAAATCTCTGTCTTTCAAGTAATGGCAATACAGACAAAATACAGACAACAAGAGCAGCTTTTCATTGTTTTGCTATCTTTTGGTGAAATTTACCCCTGTGAAGAGAAGGGACACAAGGCCTATGCCTATATCACTTATATACCACATATGCACTACTAAGGTCCAAATTTGAGTACCTAGGTCTTTTGCTGGATCTCTGCTCCAGGTGAATTTCACCCTTTGTTATTTTTTTTTTCTACATAATTCCATTAAATTGTGTTACAGATTTTATCAGAGAGAGGACTTATTCCCCAACTGAGGTTTTTCAAGAAGACATTTTACTTTATCACTGTACAGTACCTTTGTGGATTATTTTAGCAGTTTGTGCCAGCTAAACACTCAGACTATTTGTTTCATACAGCATAGTGCTTGCATGATAATACAAACAGACATACGACAACAGAACCATCCTAGTGTTTGACAGAAACATTGGGAAAAGATCCTTGGCTTCATACCATATATTTATCCAATTTGTCAGCAGGAAGTATTCTTTTGTGAATGTAAAAGGACTGATCACATGTTCTGGTGAAGATGGGGTAGGTCCTGTATGTGCCATATTCCCGTATTGTTCCTGGCAGTGATAACTGTGGCAAGAAATGCCATTTAGACAAGAACTGCTACAGTAGAGCCAGTTATTACTGCTACTTAATTAGATTTTCATTTTGCCTGTTAAATTCCAGTAATGTTTCCTCTTTGTTTTCATTAAATTGGATCATTTCTACCATGCAATATCTACTAAATTATGTTGAATTGCAGTGTTTAATATGTGTGCAGCACGGGGCCAGAGTGTGTTCATCTGCTCTATGGACTCACAATGAGATGGCAGGAAGGGGCTCATAGAAGCCCATATCCCCCCAATGATACCAGTATGCCAAAATGCAGCAGCTAGGCACAACTGTAATGCTTAATGTTTCCCCTAGAATGGAAGCCATTTCAAAGAGGACAAGAGAATGTAGCTCATGCCCAACCCCTTCAGTGCCCCTTATGGATATGCAGCAACTCCTGCGACCTGAGAGCTCTAAGAGCCATGCAGGCTTCATGAGGCAAAATTTCTTCTGGAGTTTCTCCTTCTAATATAGGGACCTAATCCAAAGCCCTTTAAAGTCTTTCCACTGTGTTCAATTAACTTAATCCAAAGACCATCAATAGGATTCCAGTCCAGCAAAGCACTTATTTATGTTTAACTATAAGCACATGAGCAGACCCATCTAAACCTGTGGGTCAGATCCTCCCCACCGGTGAAATTGGCATAGCTACATTTACATCAGATGAAACTATGCCAATTTACAATGGATGAGTATCTGGCCCAATGGGACAACCCTCATGCTTAAAGATTAAAAAAAAGCCCCTCTGTGTTTGCTAGATAGAAAGGGAGCTAGGGGCAAAATTCAAGGAGGAGAATAAGTACCTCCCAAGAATGGACCCAATATGTTGAAGGTGGGGATAATGACACACAAGACAGAATTCTCCTCCCTGCCCTCTAGATAGCATAAATTAAGTCAAACAGTTCTTTGGCAATAGTTACATTATTCATAGGAATGAGAGAACTGGATTAGATAAAATAGTAAGTGACCTGAACTGTTGTCCTTCTATCATGTAAAACCCAAATCAAATCCAACGTTTAAAATGTTCCTGTATCTTTATACTGCCTGTTTTTTGGAGAAGACTTAAACTGGAAATTCAGAAATGCAGCATGCATGGGCATACGCACACAGGCACACACAAAGCCATATTCCCAGATTTCTGATCCCATGAAAATCAAGTTGTACTGGATATTTTGTGAGATTTCCAGATCAATTTCTTGATAAACGTGGTGTGAATGATACCTGGAGGAGCAGTTGAAATTTCAACGCTTATCTGAACTAAGCCAAATGTCAAAACGTTTGGCATAGCTTTGTTTGAAATGTTTCTACTTCCACATGCTGGCCAGGTAGATAAAGTCAATTTCAGCATCTAAATGTAAAGAGAAAGGGTTTAAATCCACTAGGCACCAGCAACTGTTTGGAGAAGGGGTATCCACTCAGACAGAATGGGCTCTATCTTAACCAAAGTGGAACCAGGCAGATAAAACAGAAAGTTGTCATCTGTGATAGATTATTTAATCCCAGATCTGGGGGAAAACAGACACGGTGAGGAGCACTCCAATCAAACAAAGACATCTGTTAGGGATAAAATGAATACAGTGGTAACTGTAATCTCTCCTCTGGTTCCCCCTTTGACACTATATCCAGTTCAAGTTCCTTGTCAGTGTCTTTGAAGAGCTGCATAATTGTGTTCCTCCCTAATTATCCATTCTGACTTCTTCTCTCTTTGCCCTCTGCCTGCTCTGTTCTGTCACTAATGCCAGCTTTGTCCTCTTCTGTCACAAATGTCCCTATGATTGCCTCAACACTTCCTCTTAGATTTTGATCAGTCTCAGTGAACTAATCCTTAAGGCCACTACCAACTCCCCCTTTATATTTCTCCTCAAGCTCCATACCAGGGCCAATGTTGTATAATGTGTTTATTAAGGTTCTGGAGAAAGGGATGAACAGAGAGGTGGCAAAATCTGTATACGATCATTTAGGTGAGTTAGCAATGGAGAAGGCTGTGAGGAAATTCAGATAGGCCTAACAATGCTAGGTGAATGTGCTGGAGAGTGCCAGATGAAATTGAACAGCAACTCTGCCCAGGGTAAGAAATGGGTTTGTTGGGAGCATAGCCAGTGAGTTCACACATGTATTGCGAATGCATAGGAGCATCCATTGGAGAGTTTCTGGAGCGGGCCACCATTTATTCCACTTCCCCCTTAGTGGCTGGCCATAAACTGTCTATGTGGTATCAGTATGTTTGGACTGAGAGTCCCTTTCCTCGAGCTTCACTATGCTGTAGCTCCCACCCAGGAAAAAATATTTTACCCTGGCTTAAATCCAATTTCCAGCACTTGGCCCATCGTTGCCATCATAACAAAGAATCAAGAATCTCTAACTAATAAATAAATTGGGGGGGGGGAGAATTATATCCATATTTAAAACCTACAACAAAATATGATTCTGTGAATAACATAAAACTAATTGCATGTAGGTTTCTAGTGACATTAGAAACTGCTCCTATTGTATTCCAATTATTAAGCTTTCCAGACCCAAAGAGGAAAAAATATATGTTTTTGGCGTAGGTGACTTTTATTTTAAACTAAGGAAAATAACAAAGAATAGAAAATACAGTCTGCATGAGACAGAGTGTGTACTGACTCTAAGATCTTCCATTCTGAATTCCTACTTCTACAGCAGACTAATTACATTTAAAGTCAACAAATGTACTACTGTGTTTAAAGTCAGGCACGTGCTTACATATCTTTCTGAATCAGGGCCCTTGTTAACAGGTGCTGGAACCCTGCAGGACGCTACATGTTAATAACTGCTGACTCACTGGGGCAAACTCAATATTAGAATTAAGGGGGTGGCAGAGGAAGTTGGGGTCAGGGACAGATAGGTCACCCTATAAGCAGCAGCACCTGGGGAGAAGGCTTAAGCTGGGGTTGATGTAGGGTTAATTTGTAATTTCACTAGAATACCACAACAGAATTCACACTGGTTTCAAACCACTGCTGTACATGTACTCCTCTATGTATCTGATTGGAATCTGACAAATCATTTTCTATACCAGGGGTTGGCAACCTCTGGCACACGGCTCGCCAGGGTAAGTACCTGAGCCGGTCCTGGGTAACACAGGACGAAAAACAGAAAATGGCTAAAAGAATAGTCCAAATATTTGTTGCAAGTCATAACACAAGAACACTGTCATCTGATCTGTACATCGATACTTACATTGAATTCACAAAATCAATAAAAGCCGACATCATCGGGATATGAGACACAAGAAGAACAAAAAACTTCATTGCACAATGGAAAAGCAGAGAGCAAGTATTCCGAGGAAGATCATTCAACAATAGAGCAAGGACTGGAGGTGTTGGATTCATTATTAGGAAAGAAACCGTTCCTAAGATAGTCAGCTGTCACATCATATCACCCTAGATAGCAGTTCTCTCACTTCTGATAAGACAAAGGAGAACAAGTAAAATTATTTAGGTGTATGCTCCCATTCAGCAAGCAGAAAACAAAGAAATGGAACATTTCTATGAAGGACTGGAGGAGGTAATGCAGAAAAGAGCTACCTACGGAATTATCCAAGGGGACTTTAGTGCAATAGTAGGGGGTGAGTGAGAAAGAAAAGTACGTGAGAAAATATGGTAAAGGTGTAAGAAATTATCGTGGAGCACATCTGGTTGCATTTGCAGAGGCCAACCATCTCCATATAATGAACACAATATTTCAAGAAGAACAGCATTAGCAGTGGACATGGAAAAGCCCAGATGGAGTCACACTGAATCATATTTATTATGTAATGATGAATACCAGAAGACTCCTCAACGATGTAGCGACAATAGGAGAACAAATCCTTTTCCCAGGCTCAGACCATCATATGTTGCATTCAAAACTATTTGTTCACAATGTCTACGAAGACCGAGTTAAATGAAGCCAGAAACAGAAGCAAAAATGGTCCTTCAACGAAGAGGCATTTGTACAGGAAGTGAGTGAAATGGATGTTGAGTATAAGGTCAACAAGGACATTGATGAGGACTATGGAGAATTTATCTCACAGATCATCTAAGCTGCTAAGAAAGCAAAGGCATTGAAAATTCTGGGATGCAAGCTGAGGATCAGCGAGGAAACTGAATCTGATGGAAAGGAGGGCACACATGAAATTAGAAGGAAAAATGGGCGAAGAATACAGAACACTTTGCAAAGAAATTCATGTGAAGATCAAAGAAGACTATGAAGATTTTAGAAAGAAGAAATTGAGAGAGGTGGCCGAAAAGAATGAGAGTCTGAAGAAGGTAGAAAGAGATGTTAGGCTGAAACAGATTATCCCAGTAGTGCTGAAAGATGAAAATAGTGAAAGGACATCGGAAAGGAGAAAGATGAATGAAATATGTACAAAATTCTATAATGACCTCTACTCCTCACATGTCAATGTCCAGTGTACACCGTCAAGGCAGCAGGTTACAGAAGAAGTTCCTGACGTTATGTGGGAAGAAATTAAATACGCAGCTCGTAACATAAAGAGAGGGAAGAGTCCGGGAATGGACTATGTTTTGCCGGAATATCTCAAAGCAGGGGAAGATTCTCTCTTCAAAGCATTGGCACAACGGTTCACCATCTAAATCAATAGCAAGCGTGTTCCAGATGCATCAAAGACATTGAAAACAATACTATTGATGAAGAAAGGCGATCCAGAAGAACTGAGCAACTACCATCCAATAAAAACAACAAGGAGTCTGGTGGCACCTTAAAGACTAACAGATTTATTTGGGCATAAGCTTTCGTGGGTAAAAACCTCACTTCTTCAGATGCATAGAGTGAAAGTTACAGATGCAAGCATTATATACTGACACATGGAGAGCAGGGAGTTACTTCGCAAGTGAAGAGCCAGTGTTGACAGGGCCAATTCAATCAGGGTGGATGTAGTCCACTCCCAATAATAGATGAGGAGGTGTCAATTCCAGAAGAGGAAAAGCTGCTTCTGTAATGAGCCAGCCACTCCCTGTCCCTATTCAAGCCCAGATCAATGGTGTTAAATTTGCAAATTAATTTTAGTTCTGCTGTTTCTCTTTGAAGTCTGTTTCTGAATTTTTTTGTTCAATGATAGTGACTTTTAAATCTGTAATAGAATGACCAGGGAGATTGAAGTGTTCACTTACTGGCTTATGTATGTTACCATTCCTGATGTCCAATTTGTGTCCATTTATTCTTTTGTGATGGGACTGTCCGGTTTGGCCAATGTACATGGCAGAGGGGCATTTTTGGCACATGATGGCATATATAACATTAGTGGATGTGCAGGTGAATGAGCCCTTGATGGTATGGCTGATGTGGTTGGGTCCTCTGATGGTGTCGCCAGAGTAGATATGGGGACAGAGTAGGTAACGAGGTTTGCTACAGGGATTGGTTCCTGGGTTGGTGTTTCTGTGGTGTGGTGTGTAGTTGCTGGTGAGTATTTGCTTCAGGTTGGGGGGTTGTCTGTAAGCGAGGACTGGCCTGCCTCCCAAGGTCTGTGAGAGTGAGGGATCATTTTCCAGGATAGGTTGTAGATCGTGGATAATGCGCTGGAGAGGTTTTAGCTGGGGGCTGTATGTGATGGCCAGTGGTGTTCTGTTATTGTCCCTGTTGGGTCTGTCCTGTAGTAGGTGATTTCTGGGTACCCGTCTTGCTCTGTCAATCTGTTTCCTCACTTCCCCAGGTGGGTATTGTAGTTTTACGAAAGCTTGATAAAGATCTTGTAGGTGTTTGTCTCTGTCTGAGGGGTTGGAGCAAATTCGGTTGTATCTTAGGGGTTGGCTGTAGACAATGGATCGTGTGATGTGTCTTGGATCCAAGACAAGACATCACACGATCCATCCAAGGAATCAGAATTGATGGCGAACAGTTAACGCATCTTCTCTTCGCTGACGACTGTGTAGTACTGGCGAAGGACACAGCAGAACTGGAGAACAAATTGCAGCAACTGCAAACACTTTCACTTGATATCGGGTTGGAAGTGAACATGTTGAAGTTGAAGTGGATGTGGAATGAGCATTGTGCAGAAGGAACTATCACTGTAAATAGGAAAGAAATCGAGGAGGTCAACAAATATATTTACCTGGGTAAGCAGCTGAGCAGAGACAACTCATTCGAAGGGGAATGCAGTAGGAGGCGGGATGGGCAAGTTTCAACAAAATAAAGATGTCTCTACCGGATGATGAACTGCCCATGAAGAAAAGGAAAGAGCTGTTTATTTCCATGTTCTGCCAGCAATGATGAGCAGAAAGCTGGTCAATGATGAAAGCGGAGGAATAATAATTAGTTGTAATACAGAGAGCAATGGAAAGGCGTATGTGTAAGATATCATTCCGTGATCACAATGGGGAGATCAGAAGATGTATAGAGGTGACCGATGTAGTGAAGGCAATATATGATGCAAAGTGAAGATGGGCAGGTCATGTACTCAGCAGTCAAGACAGAAGGTGGACAACCTGCATCTGTGACTGGATTCCCAAAGACCACAAGCAACCACTGGGCAGACCAAAAATGCACTGGGCCAATCCCATGACAAAACTCTGTGTCCAGAAATGGAAAGAACGTGCTCGCAACAAAACATTATGGTGTGGCGTTGACTTGTGTTCGTGGAGGGACAGATGAGGACAAGATGGACAAAGGTGACAAAGGTGAACAGTGAAACAAACAATTTAAAACTAGTCTGTGCCACCCTTACTCTGGTGAACATTTACTCAGGTAAGAAGCCCTGATATGTATTCACCAAAAGTGAGTAAGGTTTGCACAGCCTGCTCTTAAATTATGTGCTTGACCTTTACACGGGACTACATATGTATGTGCTTGCCAACATACATAAGGGTTTCACAGTTGAGCCCTGAAAGAGACTATAACAGAGTCCTTGGTGATTTTCCCTCAAGGGATGGGGGAATCTGACCCTCACTATTTATATACACTGGGTGGTCACAACACCAGCCCCACTTCCCCACTATTCACAAGGGCTGCTTTCCCCTTTGTGGGCCCCCTTAAGTCTCTCCAGTTGGGGGATCAAAATGGAAGTCACAAACTTCCCTCACACCTTCAGGGATACTCTCTCCCTAAGGCCCCAGAAAAAGGCAGGGAGGTAGTGAGCCTGTCTGTCTTACCTTGGGGGTGCGCTGTCCACTCCTCAGGCCCAGGGTGAAGGTCTCCTGCCTAGAAGTTCATGCTAGAGCAGTAGGAGTCACTCCTTCAGTCCATTACCTAGGACAATCCTGCTCCTTCTCCACCCCTGCTAACTGCAGTTTCCTCCTTCTTAAAGTCCTCCTCCCTATCGTGCATGATTAACATGTCTGGAAGAGTGGGGCTATCCCTACCACCAGGGCCTCTCTGGCCCCTTCCTCATCTGTGTGGGGACTATGCATGTTATCACACAGACATTTTACTCTTGCCCTTCACATAGAAATCCCATTTGTACCCATGGCAGGTTTGCACAAAGATGAAAACTAGACTACTGTGTAGTCCTTAACAATTAAAATATTTGGGGTTTAGTGTGTTTTGCTACCATCATAAATCACGAGAGCAAGGGGATTCAAATTGAAAAGACTTGCCATGGCTGATGTCTCCAGTGATATTAGCTGTTTGTCTCTTCTGGTTTGGGAAAATTCCTGAAAGCAGCTATTGCTAGAGTAGTAAAATCAGTAACAGTGCAAAACCTAGCTGTGAACTTGAAATCACTACTCATACTGCAAGATATTTTCCCTGAATTCATCTGAATGATTCCAGAAACTGTAGATGTGCAAATTTAATCTCAGTGTTTCACAAAAGAAAAACTATGACATGCCTGCAAAATGGGATCCTTAGCGTCAACTCACCATACATATTATAGATGGTGGTACCATCTTTTAAATCAACCGAATCAAGCAAACAACCATGCTAGGAAAATATTGTTCCTGCCTTATCACCTACATTTAACAGTTTTCCACTGTATTGTGATTAGGTTCATTAACATTCATGCTGTTGTCTGTCACCTCATTTGTTTCAGTGTTTGCTTTGAATTTGCCTTGCTGAAAGAGTTTCACACTGTGCTTGCTCTGGTTCATCATCTGCTGTTTCATTTGACTCTAATGTTTTTAATATGTGTACATTTTATATATGTACATAGCACATGTATGTATATGTGCATGCACACACGCTCATCTGTTATTATCTATCTATAATACATGATGATAAGGTTTTATCTGCATGAGTTTGAGATGGTCACAACACTCATTATAGCTGAACCTATTATCTTCCTTGTTCTTCAATCATCTTGAGACTTTTCAAAGAAAAGAAGTGCATATTTCCTTTAAGCTTAACATAATGGCCCAGATGCTGCCCTGCAGTAGGGCTTCTTTGTGCAGGTTTAAAATTGACTACCTGATGTCATGAGGAACTCCTCCTGCTTAAAGAAATCTTTGGGTGGTTCTGACATGTCACGTCAGCTCCTTTTAGTTAATATTCACATGTCACGTCAGCTCCTTCATCATCCCTCTCCCACTCATCAGTGCAGGGGCCATGTCAATGACAAAGAGGGTATGGCTGGGAAGTTAGCCTTTTAACACAATCTCTTACATGGAATGGAGATCCAATAAGCACTTAAATGAACGCTGACATTTCAAATCTTTGCACTGAGATTTTCAGCTCCACCTACAGGAACTGGGTGTCCACATCTTTGATAACAGTCTCAGTCTTGCAGTGCAAGTGGATATGAAATTAGACAAAAGTAGTTTACCCATGCTTAATGTGGTGTGTGTGTATATATATATACAAAAATTCAGAATCAGAACTAGTCCATCCTGAAAATACTGTTGAGGTTCTCAGAAAACCTCTTCTCAATATATGGCCATCATTTTGGTTAGCAGCTCCTTTTTCTCCTTCTCTTGTTAACACGGATGAAAAAAGTTGAGTTTATTTTTTATCGTATTGTTAAAATAATTATATCACACCTATATCAAATAGCCCACCTCAGATGTAGGAAAATGTCATACCAATTTAGCATGTGAGAGACTGAGGTACAAGAGTTATACAAAGTTAAATAATAATGAAGTGGCATAGTCAGGAACAGAATTAAGGTGGTCAGATTTTCAGACCCTTGGATTAACCTGAAGACCACACCCCTGTCTTCAGTGAAAGTTTCTCAGGGTTCAGACCCGCTAGTTGAATAAAACGCTACCAGAGAACTCAAATCTTTTGCATCAGTCCTATAATTAATCTTTTTATTGTGGCACAAATAGAAAATAAACAGATGATGGCAATCCCAGTATCAAACTGAATTCACTTAATCGGGGCTAGTTTCCTACTTATATAGATAAAAGCAGCCAGTCCTCACCAAATGCTTCTCACTATCCTTAGGGTAAAAAGGACTTTTCTCTGCAGAACTCAACAAATATGAAGGGACATGAAGAATAATTAGTTGGAATCCCTAATTAAATGGCAGAGTCGAGGAGGCAGAGCTTTTGTGCCCTATTTGTGCCATCCAGCACTTCACAGGAAGTGACATTGACTCAAACAAGGATCCAGAATGTAGATTAACTGTAATTCTGACAGCCTTGAAACTGAACAGACAATGACACCAAGGTGTGAAACTATTTCAAATGCCCCTGTGGGAGTAAAAGGGTAAATATATATTGAATGTGGATAAGTAGGACAAGATGATTGCCTCATTACACATTTTCTTAAATTAGGAATTGACAGGACAAACCACAGAAATTGCCCTTAGCACTAGTTTGTATTCAGGGTGTGAGGTTAAGTAAGGAAAAATAAGCAAACACGGGCATTGCTTAATGCTGAAAAATCACAGGCCTCTCAGAGCTTTTGGGGGAGGGGATTATGATCAGAAATATAATTTTAATTTATTTAAATGAGTCTTTCAGGTAAATGCTTTACATTTACACTGATGTCAAGTTTCAGAGTAACAGCCGTGTTAGTCTGTATCCGCAAAAAGAAGAACAGGAGTACTTGTGGCACCTTAGAGACTAACAAATTTATTAGAGCATAAGCTTTCGTGGACTACAGCCCACTTCTTCGGATGCATATAGAATGGAACATATAATGAGGAGATATATATACACACATACAGAGAGCATAAACAGGTGGGAGTTGTCTTACTAACTCTGAGAGGCCAATTAATTAAGAGAAAAAAAAAAAAAACTTTTGAAGTGATAATCAAGCTAGCCGAGTACAGACAGTGTGATAAGAAGTGTGAGAGTACTTACAAGGGGAGATAGTCAACGTTTGTAATGGCTCAGCCATTCCCAGTCCTTATTCAAACCGGAGTTGATTGTGTCTAGTTTGCATATCAATTCTAGCTCTGCAGTCTCTCTTTGGAGACTCTCACAGATCTTGGGAGACAGACCTGTCCTCGCTTACAGACAACCCCCCAACCTAAAGCAAATACTCACCAGCAACCACACATCACTGAACAAAACCACTAACCCAGGAACCTATCCTTGTAACAAACCCCGATGCCAACTCTGTCCACATATCTATTCAAGTGACATCATCATAGGACCTAATCACATCAGCCATACCATCAGGGGCTCGTTCACCTGCACATCTACCAATGTGATCTATGCCATCATGTGCCAGCAATGCCCCTCTGCCATGTACATTGGCCAAACCGGACAGTCTCTACGCAAAAGAATTAATGGACACAAATCTGACATCAGGAATCAAAATACTCAAAAACCAGTGGGAGAACACTTTAACTTGTCTGGTCATTCAGTGACAGACCTGCGGGTGGCTATATTACAACAGAAAAACTTCAAAAACAGACTCCAAAGAGAGACTGCAGAGCTAGAATTCATATGCAAACTAGACACAATCAACTCCGGTTTGAATAAGGACTGGGAATGGCTGAGCCATTACAAACGTTGACTATCTCCCCTTGTAAGTACTCTCACACTTCTTATCACACTGTCTGTACTCGGCTAGCTTGATTATCACTTCAAAAGTTTTTTTTGTTTTTTTTTTTTCTCTTAATTAATTGGCCTCTCAGAGTTAGTAAGACAACTCCCACCTGTTTATGCTCTCTGTATGTGTGTATATATATCTCCTCATTATATGTTCCATTCTATATGCATCCGAAGAAGTGGGCTGTAGTCCACGAAAGCTTATGCTCTAATAAATTTGTTAGTCTCTAAGGTGCCACAAGTACTCCTGTTCTTCTTTTTACTGATGTCAAGGATTAGCTGATGTTCTGAAGTGTCTGATATTTTTCTATGAAAACTGCTGATGAAGAATTAAATGGTATTTGTGTAGGAGCACTGGATCGTGCCACTGGTCCATATACTCTGATATCTTTTCTCTGAGAGTGGCTATGACCACAAGATGTCTCAGAGCAAGGTGCCACATTGGAATTACCCTTTAGGGGAAGTTTCTTCTTAATCCATGTTATTTAGTGGCTGGCTTATTCCTTGAAGCATGAGGGTTTATAGCCCACATATATTTTCTATTCTGCCTAATATTGAAATGTTCTTATTGAGAGAAATACCTAATCCTTTTCTAAATCCTACCAGGTTCTCAGCTTCAATGCTACTGTTTCTGGTGGTAAGGAGTTCCATAGGTCAATTAGTCATTGTGTTTAAAGAAAATTAATTTTAAATGTAGTGTCTTTCAATTATTACCCCTTGTTCTTGTATAATGTGGGAGGGAAGTTAAAATTGTTTATTATTTTACGCATCTTGATCAATGTTCCCTCAGGGATTATTTCCCTTTTCAATGTCTCCTCAAGGGATTATTTTCCATGCCTCCCAGGTAAAAACAAAACACAGTAGATTCAAAAAATCCAAACCTATATGCACCAAGCAAAATGGGCAGTAGGCTGCTGATTTTCTAGACAGAAATGCTATCACAGATAAAAACTGCAAGCAACAATTATTATGTATCCAAAATGGAGATGCAGGTTTAGGGTCCAGTTTGTGGGTTTGGATATTTGGCTCAGTCAAACTGCCCTGAAAGGAGACACCTATTCATTGTTTTCATTATAGGTGCACTCATTTGTCTAGGACCTGTACCATCTACCACTCAGAGTTGAGTTAAATGACACAGGTAAAAATATCTGTATCAAGAGTTTGCACCATTGCTAGCACCTATTACTAGCACTGTTGCAAAAATCCACAGACCACACCAGGAAGACATGAAATGGGTAACTGGAATCAAAGTCAGACAGGAATCACTTGGATGGGCTGATGTAATTCTAGAGCTGCCTGGACAGATATGCCTGTATTAAATAGAAAGGGAAAGAGCCATAGAAACAGATTTGTTCAAACCCCAGACCACAGCTGCATATACAGATTTAAAATTCTGAAAGGCAAGACAATTAATGGAAGTTCCACACTGTATAGCAGTATCAGGGACACCACCATGGGAACTGGAGAAGAAAACTTTGGCCTACATGACAACATCCTAATAATGAAAACTCAGAAGCCTGATAGCGTGAAAGCCCCTTCTTTTGTAGTTCTGCCCCCAGATGGATCATTTGGGACATGCCATAATAAATCATGACAACAATCTGGCCCAGATTTTTCCCCATCAATCTGTGAAAGGAGAGGACATGGACCTTCCTCCTTCCTTGCAGAAAGTGGGCGTAGCCCTATCTCCCACTAGCACTAGGGGAGGAGGTGAAGACTCAGTCACCTGGAGGAGGAGTGGGAGAGCTGGGTGGCTGCACATCATTCCTCCTTCTGGCCCTTCCAAATTTAATCAGAAAAGAGAAGAAAACCCCACATTATGTTGCATTTTCCACATATCCCTTCTCTTCAGAGATCCTGTGGGCAATCCTTGGGATGATGCCTTGGAAGCACAATTCCAACAGCCATGCTGCCAGGGAGCCCAATAGCAGACATCAGGACCCAGAGGCACTGAGACACTTTCCTCCACGTCAAAGGACCTGGATCCCCCTGAAGCACAAAAGATCTGTCAGGCCTGGGAGCTCTCCCTATGGTCTTTTTCACCAGGGGGAAATCCATTACCCAAACAGGACTTTGGGGGGTGAAATCTTCTTTGTAAGGAGATACTCAAAGACTTCATGTCCCAAGCTTCATTTCTGGGAGGGGGCATCAGAGCCTTTATTTGTTGATACTTACAGAACTTTATGAGGAAAAGGAATAAAGTTGAAGTTCAAACTCTGTAGCCTGCTGGCTGCTTATTGAATAAGCCTCATTTTCTTGTGCTCACAATACCAAACATGTACTGTATGCAATGATGGACGACCCAAAGTTTAGCACTCAATCTCAATTGCTTTTTCTTCTTTTATCACATTCGGGAAATGATAATGCTCCATGTAGTGATCTCAACAATTAGTATTTAAAGGTTCAGTAAATAGTTGTCTTTCTCCTGACCTCCTTCCATATAGGCTGTCTGGTTTAGAAACCACTCGGGACCATCCATCTGGCTAGTACAATCTCCCTTGCATGCTGATTCTACAGGTCAGGCTACACCTTTTAGTTAATATTCAGATATTTCTAGTATTGTTACTTCAAACAAACAAATAAAAAAGAACCAGAAAGGCCTGATTCTCCTTTACACTCTGTCTAAAAAATATACTAAAATGAATTTATTATTCAAAGAAGTGAACCAACTTGGCAAAGGCAATTGAATATATGGAAAGGTAGCTTTTTTATCAAATGGCAAAGAGAAGAAAATTAAATTATTAATTCCAAC
The DNA here is from genome assembly GCF_027887155.1 of Malaclemys terrapin pileata. Lineage (NCBI taxonomy): Eukaryota > Metazoa > Chordata > Testudines > Emydidae > Malaclemys > Malaclemys terrapin. The sequence goes on along the minus strand of NC_071506.1, from coordinate 123,510,439 downwards.
TAAATATTTTTAAAAAAGCAAAATAAAATGGAGCCTTCAAATCTCCCATAGGCTTCATTAAGGTATCATATGCAGTGGCTAGCCTTCTAGCCCAGGAAAGAGCTAAATGCATCTTGCACCTGCCTTTCTTTCTAATTTTTATGAACTGTTAACTGAAATTAGAGAGGAGTCTATTACAGGGTTCGGGGTGCAATTCAGACCAGTAAGGGGTTATATTACCACTTGCCTTGCAACCCTGTGTTGTTTTTTACAGTGCTTGCTGATATATCATGCAGCCTGGGACACTCACAATCAGCCTATAAGCACGCAGGTCATACAGACAGCCCTGGTTCAGCTGATCTAACCCCAGCAGCCTCGGTACAGCCCCCATTCTGGCTTCCACCAACCTTCGTTATAACCTGCAAAGTGACCCCAACACACTCCCAATACCAAATTTCTCCTAAGCTGCCAGGGCCGGCTCCAGGGTTTTGGCCGCCCCACGTAGCCAAAAAAAAAAAAAAGCCGCAATCGTGGTCTGCGGTGACAATTCGGCAGAAGGTCCTTCGCTCCCAGTGGGAGTGAGGAACCGTCTGCCGAATTGCCGCCGAATAGCTGGACTTGCCGCCCCTCTCCCGAGCAGCCGCCCCAAGCACCTGCTTGCCAAGCTGGTGCCTGGAGCCGGCCCTGTAAGCTGCGTGCTCTTCAACGTCCAGTGCTCTCCTGGAAAAATAGCAAGGTTCATTTGTTCCTCTAAAGACAGAAAAACACATAAGAGCTTATTAACTTAATTGGGATAAATACACCCTTCTATTTAAATGCAGCACTCAGGTGGTTTATAGTAAATATAAAACAAATTTATTAACAATGAGACATATGTTAAGTGATGCCAAGTAAAAGGAATAAAGTTAGAAAAAGTTACAACCAAATAAAAGTGAAAATGCATCTAAAAGTCTAAAACTTAATCTAGCAAGGTACAGGCTTTGATAAAGTTGGTTTCTCACCTATATTCAGTTACCAGAGACTTCAATCCCCGCTTGGTTGAAGGATTCATCTATCTCAGCTTGCAAGAGCGCTGTTCTCTTGTGTCTGTAGCGTGATGGATGCCAAAGATGGCTTCTGTCTTGCTTATACCTTCCAAAGTTCAATGACTGCTTTAACCTCAATCTATTTTTCCCTTCCAGTGGACTTCCCATCCACGGTTGATTTCTATGTAAATGGGGTCTTCCATTCTTTCTGATCATACCTGGCTTAATTTCATTGGAGACAGGTAGATAGCTCCCTTCTCTCCTGTCTTGGGGAAAGCTTGTTTCTCCCTGTGTTGGTTACAGACTGGAAAGCCTAACTTCAATGAGAATTCATAATTCCTTATGTAGTGTTTAGTACACCAGGATTCACCAGTGTGTCATAGGCTTTCATAAAAGACCTCATTCATTACACTTTTGTAATACATAATATTGTATACAATCAGTTGATTCAATTGTTTATCACTTGAGATTCAGACCCCTTGCCTTTATAGGCCAGTCAGCCTTTGAAATGGATTTTTCAGAGGCTCACCCCTCAAAGAATCATTTATTCAAACTGTGAGGAAGATGACATGGAGTATGGGGTGAAGGAAGCCACATACTCTTTCTTCCCCCACTTGTTGGCTTAATAGCTTATTTAATATATAAAAATAGAAGTTAATTGTCTTTGCCTGAAGACTGGGCGGGTCAAAGAATGACATACACATTCGTTTGTCTAAGGCAGACCTGCTTACCAACTCCCTCAACATGCCTAATTTAAACACACTTTAGTCAAAATTCCAGCATATATTCATAACTTTGTATACACACCCTGTGTATACAACTTGCAAGAATATCAATGATCAGTGAGTTATTAGTTTTCAAATGGTACCTCACAAGGCATATTTTGTACAAAGAATATGACACTATTGTGTGGGATGTGAATACAGGGGATGCTTAGTGGCACAGAGTCAAAATGTGGACTGCAAGTTTCAAGGGGGTTGTAACTGGATTATGAAGACTTTTACTTCTAGCTCACTGGTTTGAATCCTGTAAAAGTCAATAGTTACCGAGGCCCCAATTCAGGAGTCCATCCCTATTCAGCATAACACTTAAAGCCCATGATTAACTTAAGCATAAACTGAAGTCCTGTTGGCTTCACAGGTATGCATTTAAGTAGATTCTGAAATTATTCCCTGAACTAGGGCCAGAAATTTCTCTTACATTTCTTTAATCTTCTAATGGCTAGTTGGTGGTCTATGTGAAATTAGTTGGTGGCCTCGGTCCAATTCCCAAGGCACAGGTGGCCACATCACAAAACCACCATCAATACTGGTATCATTTAGAAGTCTCAGCCTATTGGATAATGATTAAATTAGCAAGAAGAATGTGCTATGCTGTCATCCGACTTCCAGTTCAATCCTGAAGAGACAAGAAAGAGATGATGTCAAAAATGCAAAGACAAATAAACACTTTTGGATGACAATAGGTGCTCTGCTAACATGGACTCAGGAAAAGATAGCCCCTAGCAGTTCAGACAAGTTTGAAGGGAGGCTGTGAGCTAAGCGCTGTTGATAATAATTCCTGCTCACCTATCTCATAGAGGTGTTTTTTAGAATTAATGTTTATAGAATTCTTTGAAAATACATTATGCCACCTGGGCCTGATCCAAAGCCTATAGAAGTCAATGGGATCAGGTCTTCTAAGTTTTAAGTATTATTATTTCATTTTTATTAAGAGTTAAGTGGGACAAACTAGGGGTTTCTGGGACAGAAATTCTGGAAGTTAGTCAGGATTGAATACCATTAACCACCCCATTCCTGCACCCAAAAATGAATACGACAATATCTCTGCACAATAAATGACTTCCCAAAGAGAAATAATTGCTATTATTGCTCAATGAGGTAGATAAGATATACCAATTAAAAATAAATTTCTCCTTAGAAATAAACTTTACCCCAGATAACAGAAATCTTGGAGTGGCTTGAATATTATTTTCCACTAAGATAACACAATCTTCCTCCAGCTAAAAACAAATGAGTTTAAGATACTTTAAATTTTTATACACCAGACACCAGGTTTTAAATTAAGACTGAACCAGTTATTTTGTGTAATTCAAAAAAGACCTTATATCATGTTAAGTTTTCAAATTTTTCACAGCTCCCATTTCGCCCAGCCTAAGACATATCGTACATTATCACTTCATCTATCATAGATTATTACAGATATAGTTGCACATGACTTCTAAGGGAAAGAAGCTCTGTACTGCCAACAGTCTTTGAAAACTCGCTCCCTAAAGCAGAAGAAAGCTCAAGGAAATGAGCCAAAAGGAGAAAGAAAAATAAATGCACATTAGAGAGGAAGAAACAAAGGGGGGAAACAGGTTTCAAGCACTCTGCTTTCTCCTTAATGAGATTAATCCATATGTTTGTTTCTGTGTTTTCTTTTGTTATTGGATTGCTTTTAAGCACTATGCATAAAGCTGCTATTATTTTCCTTTCTATTGTGCTGCAGCAGCTATTGCCTTGTTTTTCTGCTGTTAAAGGAAATAGACTGTCCCAAGGTTGTGCGATTGCACTTTTATATGCTCACTTTCTGCATGCTGGTACATTGCCCTTCTCTCAGCAGCCAGACTTCAGTGCAAGGGTGCATTTGCTAGAAGCGATGGCTGACAGACAAAATCTGCACCACCATAGACTTTCCACTGTCTGTTAGTAATTAAAAAGCAGATCTGATAAAAAATTAAAGATCTTTTCTCTTTTTCTGTCCATGTACCATTCTTCCAGTTTTGCTAAGGAGAGGGAGAATGCTACTTATTCTACTGAGGTACTTGCAACCAACTCATTCAGGTAGGTATACACATAAAATACAGTGCAAAGGGGTCTGTGGCTAGGTATAGTGACAAAGTTATTACACCTTGCGTACAGAAAAATAAAACGAAGTCCTTGTTCCTTACTGAACCAAGAGGAAAGCTCTTCGCAGCTAAACCAAATTGATAGCTGATGTATATATATTCCTAATTAATTGGAAACAATTTCAAAATAAATATTAATTTATTTAGCAAAAGTAATGATTCTACATAAAGAAGTTTTCTGGGTAACTGATAGCACAACCTCTCTGTTCCCCCAGGTACACAATTCACAAAATCACCCCGAAAACAAGGTAATCATTCCTCTGCTGCTGATGCATTGGGTTTGCATAATGAATGTCAAAAAAAGGTAACTTTTAAAAATGTTCAAGACTTTCAAAAGGGATGTAAGTTATTGATGTGATCAGAAGAATAGCTGCTAATGGATGAAGATGTTTCACAATTTTTGTGCACCTGCTTATTCTTCTGTTAATTAAAATCTGTGATTGCCAGAGCATCTTTGCATAGCAGATATATGCAGCTTCAGAAGTAACTGACACATTTTTAAACAGGGGGGAAAAACACCTCTGTCAGTGCAATCCAATTCATAGAAAATTAGTTTATTTTTAAATTTCTAAATGAATATAGTGCTTATAAAAACTGCTACAAGAACAGTTGCTCTAATGATTGAAGTCCTCAATCTTGCAGTGGGGGTGAATTATGTGTAGTGTTTGTAATACTAGAGTTGCCATATATGCCAGCTCTGACCTGGTGAGACTACTGGATCTGAAGGAGTAAAAAAGAGATGTCAATAACTGTGCCAGTTGAGTCTTTGGCTTTTCACTGAGATCACCAGGAAGGACACCAGTGAATGGCCAAAATCATAGAAGTGCAGGGCTCAAAGGGATCTCAAGAAGCCATCAATTCCATTTCCTGTGCACAGACAGGACCAAGTAAACCTAGACCATCTCTGACAGGTGTTTGCCCAATCTGTTCTTAAAAAATTCCAGTGATGGGGATTCCACAACCTCCCTCGGAACCTATTCCAGAGCCTAACTATCCATACAGTCAGAAAGTTTTTCCTGATATCTAATCTAAATCTCTCTTCCTGCAAATTAAGCCCATTACTTCTTGGCCTATATTCAATGGACATGGTGAACAATTTATCACAATTCTTTTTATAATATAATATATATATATTTGAAAATATATATTTGAAAATTGTTAATAGGTCCCTACATCATCTCCTTTTCTCAAGACTAAACATGCCCAGTTTTTTCAACCTTTCCTCATAGGTCAGGTTTTCTAAAGCTTGTATCATGTTTATTGCTCTCCTCTGAACTCTCTCCAATTTGTCCACATCTTTCCTAAAGTGTGGTGCCCATTAGAGAGGAAGAAACAATTGGTATTTTTTGAGTATGGTTTTACAACCAGTTGTGCATCCACCTTATAGTAATTTCATTAGGCCACATATCTTTAGTTTGCTTATCAGATAGTTGTGTGGGATAGTAAAACCAAGATATATCATGTCTACTTCTTTCCCCTTATTCACTAGGCCAGTAACCCTGTCAAAAAAGGAAATTAGATTGGTTTGGCATGATTTGTTTTTATTCTCAGGGTGCTTAAAAATTGATCATTTAATTAATACTTTGTTCCAGTATCTCTCCAGGTGTTGAAGTTAGGCTGACTGGTCTATAATTGCCTGGGTCCTCTTTGTTCCCCTTTTTAAAGATAGGTACTAGGTTTGCCCTTCTACAGTTTTCTGGTCCCTCACCTGTCTTCTTTGAGTTCTCGAAGATAATTGTTAATGATTCCAGGATTTCTTCAGCTAGTTCCTTATGTATCCTAGGATGAATTTCATCAGACCCTGCTGACTTGAATACATCCAACTTATCTAAATATTCTTTAGCCTGTTTTTCCCTATTTTGGCATGCGTTCCTTCCCCCTTGTTGTTAATATTGATTGTGTTGAGCATATGGTCACCATTAACCATTTTAGTGAAGAATCATAAAAATGTAGGGCTACTGAAATTGCACAGCCACCTTCTCCTGAAGATGAAGGAGTTTGCATACATTAATTACATTAAGCCTCACAGTTACAGTTGGCCAGATAATATCATTGAAACATGTATTGACAATTTTACCGTTTTTAATGATAACTTAGTCAATATTTTAAATTCCCCTACAATGTATGCAACTGGGCAAGTGATGTCTGAACATATCTGATGACTAGTCTATTTGACACATTTTGCAATGTTATTATGAATGAAATATTTGCCAACTAACTTTGTTCATTGTTTTCCCAGTTCTATTCACAATACCCATGTAGGGAAGATAACTGTTATTATCCTGCAATTTTGCAGATGGACACTGAGACACAGAGGAGTCAGCATGACTTGTCCAAGTTCACACAGTTGTTGGCATAAGTCCCACTTAAAACTGTAGGGTGTACAGGCCTTGTTGGAATGCTCCACATTTATGATGGTAAGCCTGAACACAAAGTTCAGATCTGGGGTCAAATTTCCTAAAATTCAATGGGAGAGTGTTCAGATCTAGGATTTTGATTCAGACCCATCTCTTTGTTTGGAAATCTATATATCAGTGCCGATTGTAAGCCATCAATAAACATAAGCACTACGCAAACCTTTCAAGTTACAAAAGGCCCAACAACTAAATCCTCAGCTCCCAACAAGCCACCCCGATCCTTTTTATTGAACTAAAATAAAAGAATGTTGACAGAGATGAGCAAACCAATGATGTGTGTCTTACATTGTTCCCTGAAACTTGCTGAGCTCTGGATTTGGTGGACCATTGGTGGACATAGGTCGCAAAGGCACTCCACAGAGAAGACCATGTTGCTGACCATCTGCAAGAATGGACAGTGAGAACAACCCAAAAGAGTATATATATTGGATAAGGTAATTTTCACAGGTCATATGTTCCACCCAATACTCAGCAAATCTCAGCAGATTCAGCTGAGTTTGCTTCAAGATCTGGGTTTGGTTTGACTCCCCAGATTGAAAAGGTATGAACTCAACATGCATCAAAAGTGGAAACAAGATTTGGATTAAATGCTACTAATTGAAACTACTGAGTTTTGTGCAGTTCTGAGTTGGATTTTGACACAAAGAAGAGTGAAAGAAGCTGAAGTACTACTCTCTGCTTGCATACTGATAGGACCAGACAATCTTAATTCTATTGATGTGCAGCCACTAACCAGGCAAAAGTCTTTTAGAAGTCTAGGGGAGTTTTGCTTGAGTAATGATGCAAAATCATGCCCTACATCTCAGAGAGTTGTCAGTAAAGGAAAATGTAGGGCTAAATTGTGGCTTTGCCACAAGTCCTCTGTATGGGAAGTGCACAGCCATGTGGCCTTAGGAGCAGGCCAGTACACAGATCATGTTTCATAGAGACAATCTGTCTCCTGCATTCCTAGTGCTCTGGTACACATGTACCTGCCCTATACCTGGGGCACTATATGTGCACTGGCTAACACATTGGGGATAACAGAGGAGGAATCGAGGATGCACCTATTCCCACCCACATGCATGAGGGAGACATAGCAGACATGCATAGGCTGTTCTCCCTTCTGCATAGCTAACCACAGTATTGTTAGCAGGTGCAGAGGAGTAAGGGAGCCATTGTATTCATTTTGTCTAGATGAGAAAACAAAAATGTTGAGATATGACCAGTCCTTGTAAAGATTATTGCTTGATCTCTGTCAGTCTCAGAAGTACGGTATAGATTAAATGCCATAGATTGAATAAACATTTTAGAGACAAGATTTACAGTACAGCCATTTCTTTTTGAGAAAGGCTGAGTAAATTGGCCTAATCAGTCAAATTAAGGATCTGTTCCCCCGTAATGCTGAATCTCCTCTAATGCTACTGAATTTTTCTAAGGAAAAATTAATAAAAATGTCTTATCATGGATCAATAGTTGAAAGTGATGGACTTACAGTACTGAATTTGAATGAGCTTATGAGAATAGGATCAAACATTCCCATCTAGCCTTGGGATTTGCTTAATATTTTTTTCCTGTTATCTCTAGTGATTATTTTAAAATATTACGTTTAAGTTCATTAACTTCCAAAATTATCTTTAAAGTGAAGGAGGAGAAAATGACATGTGCTGGGACATATCAGAATGTAACAGGCTGGTTTAGTTATATGTCTGGAGATTGTCTTAGGAATCACTTAGGAGGAAAAAGGTGTGGAGGGGAATTTTAAGACAAATCCAAGTAGTTCCAGATTTGGGTGCTCTCCTGGTATTACGTTTTGTTACTATAAAATGGGATATGAGATGTATTAAAGTTCCACTAAAATGAATGCAAGTGTTAGAAAAACAATACCAACTCTGTATCCAAGACTATTCCACATCATCTACTGCAAGAGGCACCAAGAATGCTAACCTCTTTCACAAGCTTGGGAAAAGTAGTGTGTTAAATCAATTACTCTGTGTTTGCTACTCCTATAATGCATTCTTTTGGGGAGGCGGGGGGCAACACAGCTCAGAAGTAACAATCAAAATTCAGTTTGTGGAGATCCCTCTGGGCCTTCTTGAGTACCCCTACTATCTGCCCCTAAACACATCACATCTCAGCATCGATGTCTCATTGCAAAAGGAAGAACTGAGTTGACCAGTTCTTGAATTCAAGACTGTCTGAAAGGGAAACCAACTTTAAGTAGAAGAAGAACTTCTTGCTAACTCTGGCTTTGAAAATGATTCAGATCTATATTGTGAAGACTTTGTGGGCAGCTGAATTAGTTTAGGCATACTATATCCTCAGCTGGAGTAAATTGTATTGCTCCACTGACTTCAATAGAACTTTGTCAATTTACCCCCAGCTGAGTGTCTAGCCCTTTATTTCCTGTCATCCTCATCAGTCCATTTTGTCCCCTATGATTAACATCAAGAAAACAAAAAAGGCAGGCACCCAGTACACATTGTAGACCAAAAAAAAAAAAAAAATACTCTCCCCTTTACTCTTGTTGAATATTCATCTTCCTTAATATTTCACTACCATACATACAGCCCCTTGCTGTATAATATTTTGCATGTGACAGCCCTGCTGCTTAAAGGTTTCCACTAAATGCCTTGGTTTTAGAGCTGTGAAAAAAAAAGTTTTATGATCAAAATAAAACTGAAATTGGGCAACATTTCACCCATTTAGAAGTTACTTACATTTTCTTACAAGCATTTTTCAAGCTCTTACATCTTGCCCATCTGAAATAAGTATCTAAATAATGCTTGTATGTATTCTGGAATAACGGCCTTATTAAAGATATTTCATGTGTCCCATTTTATGCTAGCAAGGGTTTATTTGGTGCAATATACTTGGTTGCATTGTGGCAGATTCAGGAGATTCATATCTTGCCTTGCATACTCAGGATATATACTATATAATAATGATATCTATATGACACATTGCAAAGCCATATAAGTTGCATTTATCATGCATCTCACATGCATTCTGCCCGCTTATCCAAGTTTAGTCAGACTATATCGAACATTCTTAAATTCTGAGACGCTTTGAATAGTCACTAGCCCTTTTTGTAACCCCAACCTTCTAGAGAAATATTTCTCGTTTTTATTCTGAATGTGGAACATTCCACTAAATTACCACAGGGATCAAGAGAGAAAATATCCACTGTGACAAGTATAAGGATGGTATAACCTGATACAGGAGGGGAAGAAATGGCAGTTTTATAACACTGGAAAGGGGAGATCTAAGCGTCCCAATGGGACACTATCATTTGCTTCAAACCCTGGTAGGTCCAGAGAATATGATATTAAAGGATAGTATTATTCTGAAAAGTGACAGATCAGCCATCAGAGAGAGGGGGAAGATTCAGGTCTGCTGCTCTTCCTAAAATGGAGAAAAAGAAAAGGGTTCATAAAGACTCAGAAAGATAACCAGTAAGAAGGACCACATTGCTTTAGTATTGATAATGTTCCAGGAACTCAGTCATAGGTGACGGTACCAGATCCAAATACAGATCATGTACAGGGTAAGTCACATAAGTTCCATTTAGAATTCAAATCTATTGTACTTTGTGGCACTCAAATTAATTTAGTTCTTTATTTCTTAGACAGTATTTTCTCCCTCCTGGCTAACAATGGAATATAATAATCCAATCAGCAGCATACCTCCTCTTTGGAATAAATATCTAGTATAATATGTTGAGCTTGACTGAAAAAATTAAAATATATTCCCTGAATTATTTTTTCCACCAGCTATTCTGTGTTTATTCAAGAGCAAATATGGTCACAGTAGACACCATTTAAAACATTTTTAACTAATGGTAACAGAAAAAAAAAAGCATCTCTGAGAAACGACAGAGAAGCTATGAATACACGGTCAGGGGTAGTGTCAATGATTAAAACCCCAGACAAACTGAGACACAGTGCAGCTAGACATCAAGAACATGGCTTTCAATGTCACAAGCTGCCCAAAGGAAACATGCTCAATGTATTCAAGAGCTGTGGGAATGAAAAGGAGCATGGACATCAGATTTTCTGAACTACACATAAAAAGAGTCAGCATTTCTACCCCTCCACTGTATTTTTCAAATGGGTTTTACTCTGTCCTGATTAGAATAATAATAATAATAATAAAGACACTGTGCATCCCAATAGCCACCAGAAAACTGGTGAAAAGAGATTCCAACACCAGCAATATGAAGAGAAATCTAATTCCCCCCCCATATTAAACTTGGTAGGGGTGGGGTGCATTTTTCAATCTTCATTTTATTTCTCTTCTCTGAGCCAGATGCAGATACCCTTACTCACGTTGAACAGTACCTTACTCCTCAAAACATCTCATTGATTTCAATAGGAGTACCCCAATAAAGTACTACCCAATGAAAGTAATCTGTAATTTGGTCCACCATGGTCAAATAAATGACAACATATTACATTAAGAGGTCATTTTTTTAAGTTGTACCAAACAATGTATGTCTATCTGAGATAACTAGCACACTGAATATTTTCAATAGGTAATTTTTCAGAACCCAGACCTAGTACTTTCCCAAACTGCAGAGGAAAAGTGGATATTGCTTTGGAGTGATAACAGTGGTGGGGAGGGTTATGTAAAGCAGGGAATGACCATCTAGCTAAGCAGAGAATTAACAGCATAGTTAGAAGCATAAATCTTACTCCAGAACCAAACTATGTATTTCCCCTCAGAAGGTGAGATTCTGACCCCATGACTCACGCTGGGTAGTCCTGTACACAAGGTGTACTCTCAGTAAAGTCAGTCTGGACTGCTAATCGAATACGATATCGTAGGGAAGGCCCATAAGGAATTATGAATTATTGAAAAGCATCTTGTTTGTAATGCTTTACACTTTATTTCCCGGAAAACAAACTACTGAGGGATGTATTTTTGTTTTTAAAGTGTCTTTTGCATTCGGGTGTTACAGTTAAAAGGTAACCTACAAAAACTGACAACCAGTTGTAAAAAAGGATAGAACAGAAAGGGATAGGCAGTAGGGAAGGCAGCAGTACAAATGAAACTCAATATAACACGAAATGGAACAGTGCACATGAGCCAGATTTAGACAGCCTTATTCATACTGAGCTGACTTACTCCACAAGCAGTGCCACTGAAATCAACCAGATTAGCTGCAGAAAGTGCTACTCATGATGAGTAAAGGTGCCAGAATCTGGACCCAAAGCATTCTTTATAGAAGCCCCGTATCCATATGGCCTAGATTGTAACTTTGCAATCTGTCCTGAGCGAGGGTCTCATAGTCCAAATTCCCTCCCTTTTCCTTCCCCTCCCCCCTCCCCACAACAACCTGGTTCCCTCTTTTTCCAGGAAAAAGTTGTCTGTTATTCCTCTAAACCAGTAGCAAATTAGTTGCTCTCTGTGCTGACTCAGCTTGCTGGCTAGTGATTTTTTGGGAGTAGACTTCCACCCATTTCCTGCCTTTGACCACACGCTACCTGTTCACCTGCATGAGTAAGAATAGCAGGCCCATGGGAGTTGTTCTTCTCTGTGTGCTGAGACCAGTGCTGTGATGCTGCTGCACAGTATCATAAGGGCAGGACACAATCCTGTCTGCAGAACATAAATAACTGTTGGATAAAAAGGCCCAGATTCACTATATAACTCCATGCTTGTTAATATACCGGATGTCTTTCTAAAAGACATGCTATAGCTCAAACACAATTTATGGTCTTGATGCAGAAATTACTGGGTGAGGTTCTATGCCCTCTGCTATACAGGAGGTCAGACTAGATGGTCATAATGGCTCCTTCTGGCCTTAATACAGATGAATATGAAAGGTTTGTCATACCTGTGACGGGTTGGATCACAGAAACCCCCTTGGGAGCTGCCACCCGATGTGCAAAGACTACCCCTGCTTCTGTTTTCCCTGCCAGCTCAGGACTCCAGCACCCTGTCTTGCTGAGCCAGACACTCCCGTCTGGCTCCAGACACAGACCCAGGGTCTGAATCACTTGTCCCAAAGCTGCAAGTTTACCTGAAAACAGCTCGCAGTAGCGTGCTTGTCTTTAGCACTCAGATGCCCAACTCCCAATGGGGTCTAAACCCAGATAAATCCGTTTTACCCTGCATAAAGTTTATGCAGGGCAAACTCATAAATTGTTCGCCCTCTATAACACTGATAGAGAGATATGCACAGTTGTTTGCTCCCCCAGGTATTAATACATACTCTGAGTGAATTACTAAATAGAAAGTGATTTTATTAAATACAGACAGTAGGATTTAAGTGGTTCAAAGTAGTAACAGACAGAACAAAGTAAGTCACAAGCAAAATAAAATAAAATGCGCAAATCTATGCCTAATCAAACTGAATACAGATAATCTCACCCTCAGAGATGCTTCAGTAAGTTTTTCTCAGACTGGACACCTTCCAGGCCTGGGCACAATTCTTTCCCCTGGTGCAGCTCTTGTTGCAGCTCAGGTGATAGCTAGGGGATTCTTCATGATGGCTCCTCTCCCTCTCTGTTCTCTTCCCCCCTTTATATATCTTTTGCATAAGGCGGGAACTCTTTGTCTCTCTGGGTTTCCACCCCCCCTCACTGGAAAAGCACCAGGTTAAAGATGGATTCCAGTTCAGGTGACATGATCACATGTCACTGCAAGACTTCATTACTCACTTGCCAGCACACACATATACAGGAAGACTCACAGGTAAATACAGCCATCTGCAGACAATGGGAGTCATCAAGATTCCAAACCATCATTAATGGTCCACACTTTACACAATTACAATAGGCCCTCAGAGTTACATTTTATATTTCTAGTTTTAGATACAAGAGTGGTACATTTATACAAATCAGATGATCACACTCAGTAGATTATAAGCTTTGTAATGATACCTTACAAGAGACCTTTTGCATGAGGCATATCCCAGTTACTTACATTCACTTATTACCGTATTTTCTCTAAAACTATCTCAGTTACATTATATTGACTTATCAAGTTTTTATAAAACCATATAGACTGCACAACGTCACAATACCTAGCTAGATAAATCTTAACAGTCATCATATATTACGGAGGTACTGAGCATGGCTCAATAGTTAAGGTGCATATGTGATGTGAAAAGGCATTTCTACCCTGGTAATAACAAAGAATGTAGACAGAGGGTTAGTTTTTGAATTATTTCAGAGCAGCAAGCATATCAGAGTTCTATGTTTCATAAATGATCATTAATATTTGTGAGGAAGTATAGGGATTAGCAAAAAAACAAATGTTGAGATCTTAAATTAAATAATCATTTGTTCCCAGCATCATTTAAAATAAATATTCACATGCTCCTTATTTTCTTCTTGGTTACAAAGGCAATTCTTTGTTTGAACAAGGAGGAAAATGGATCTGTCAGAAGTTGTTTATGCACTGAAAAGGAGGATTCCAACAAGAGGAGGCACATTAGTAGGCAAGGTTGTATTGTGCAAGTCCAAAACTTCTTCCTCAATATGGGGGATGTCCAATACATGAATCTATTGGCATCGTGTTTGGTACAGTATTGCCAAGTCCAAATACTCTAAAATCATGAGTCAGGACACACACACCCTGCCAAATCATGAGATTGGCTTTAAAATAATGAGATTTAAATATATGTAAATATATCTCTTATTTGCCTTCTAGTTTGTGAGCCTTTCAAGGTCACCTTTTCAAGCTTATCTCTGCAACCATAAGGGCTAGAAACTTTTTTTTTAATTAAAAGCTGAGATTCATACATAATCACATGACTCCAAGAGCTTGTGCTTTAAGGAAACACCAAATCCTGTGAGACTTGCAATACAAGTCCAAGAATTGGCCACCTTCCTGGTGTGTAACTGGGTATCACAAATCTATTATTTTGATCCCAGTTGCCCCTCATTGCAGGCTTACGCTTTACTCTCTGTACTGAGGTCAGTACTGAGCTATGCAGCCTCAGAGAAATCTCCAAGAGGCATTTCTGCCTCAAGGAAACAGAGGGCCTAATTTTATGCTAATATAAAGTGGCTGCATTGACCCAGAATGTCTCCTGGAACTCTCCAGCTCACAGTGGAGGGGCGAGGCGGGGGGAAGAGGATGCCAATAGCTACAGTCCCTCAAACATATTCCCCCTCTGTGTCCAGCTAGTGCTGCTGGCCATGACCTCACCTACTGCTTGCTGCATCCCTACCTCCATTGGGTTGCTTTGCAGCTCAGGAGATGCAGGGAGGGGGGGCCATCCCCTTGTAAGTTAAGGAGCACCAGGAGTGCCCAGCTGCCATGTCGGGGCATAGGACAGGTGAGACTCTTCACACTCTCCTCACCCTTGCATACTGACTCCAGTGAGAGATCCCATTGACTGAGAATGGTGTAATTTACCATGCCGTGTGTCACCTGGCTGTGTAGCTTGGGAAGTATGTGGTTGATGGAACATTTTATATTCCAGATATGTGCTGCAACTGGAGACTTATTGAACATTACCATTAGCTTACATATACGAGCCAGATCCTGCTCCCATTCAAGTCAATAGGAGTTCTGCCATCAAATTCCATGGGAGCATGACTGTGGTCACAAATACTAGGAACAGGGGGAAATAAACAGGGAAGCTAGCCTAGAAAACTCTGCTCATTTTTACCATCAAACTTACATATATTTGCATGCCACTCATCTCCTTGTGTATACAAGATTCCACCTTGGAAAACCTATTCCTTTTCCTTTTCTGTTTATGCTGTAGGTCAAAGTCTATTCTAACTTATTATCACGCACATTAAAGGAAGTTTCACAAGGTATAAATCAGGGCACAATTTGTCCCAATACTTTTTATTCACTGTTTATTGTATTCCGTACATAAACATGCTTAATACCTTACATGAAACATGGTGGATCTTCTGGCTTTGGGATGTGTGGGACTGTGAATCTATGAGTCCTGTTCATCCCCTTCCTTGATGGGCCATGGGGAGAATGGGATTGCTTACACTGCTCTCAACATGCTCATAAACATTAGACGCTCTGCATTAAGATAATTACTATAATCAAATCTCGTGTTTCAGGACTTCATCTGCAGGGGTCAGGAAGGAATTTTTTCACTGATGAAAAATTGGCTAGATGTATTCTGTTTGAGGTTTTTTTTCCCCCTTGCCTTCCTCTGACGCATCAAAGATTGGCCACAGCTGGAGATGGAATATGGGATGGGATAGACTCAAGCTCTGAGGTGGTACAGAGAAGCCTCTTTCTGGAAGCCTGGCTGGTGTGCCTTGCTCACAGGCTCGGGGGTCATACTGACTGCCAGATTTGGGGCTGGAAAGGAATTTTACCCCACATCAGATTGGTTGGGATCCAGGGGACAGGGGAAGGTTCCTTTTCTTTGCAGCATGGGTACAGATCATCTGCTAGGATCATCTGGGTGAACTCACCTAATCAAATCACTGCCATTGCAGGGGCCTCGGTCTCTCTCTCATTCACTGCCTGTGGCACATAACTTCTGAAATGCTTTGGTCTAACTAGTCTTTGAGTTTAATATAGGTATTTCTAGATAAAAATTAATGCCCTGAGATGAACAGCAGGTCAGATTAGATGATCTAATGTTCTCTTTTGGCCTTAGGCTCTATGAAACTCTGACCACCTAGTACCTTCCATACATACATCATTGAAAACATTATTCCTGTTGCTTTGTGAATATAAATACAATGTAAGTTTTTGGAGCTCTCTACATAATATAAAGTGAAATTTCTGTAATACTCTTTCAATTAACTCCCTTGAATCGTGTATCACAATGTACTTTTTCTGTTAACATTTAAAATATTCAAAGAACAACAACTTAAACATATTAAAGAGTTTAATTTATAACAATCACTTGAAAGAGATTCTATTTGCACAAAAGACACCAGCTTCTAGCCCTTTTTTAAATTATTATAATTGAACTTAACCTTTCCCTTCCCTTGAGTGGCCTCTTTACATTTATGGTGCCCGACCTACTTCTTAGCTGTTTCCCTAATGGTAACAAAATACCCTCCAGAATTTCCCAAATGATGAAAAACCAATGTTGATAATGTTTAATAAATAAAGTTGGTTAAAACAGTCTAAATCTATGGATCAGAAGCCTCAGCAGTCCTCTTTTTCTTCCCAAAGCTGATTTGCATATTGGGTCATGGAATAGTTTCCAGGATATTTAACTGGCGACTTCACTGAAAGATCCTTAATAATGTGTTCCTATACCACTTCATGTAGCATGCTACCAAAGAAAGCTCCAGTCTTGTGGTCCTTGAACAGCCAAGTCACCTTTGAAGTCAGTAAACCTTTTGGGTGTGTAAGAAACATGCATTCAGGTCCTAAATGTATTCCTTACTGGGAGCCTTCTGATACTCTTACTCAATGTCGTATAGCGCCTTACTACACAAAGAGTCCTACTGATTACAGAATCTGGCCCTTGAGGATTAATAAGGCTGCCTCTAATGAAACATTTCTCTACACACAGAAAAAGAATATGTGGCCATGTGGCATGAAGGTTTTATCAATAGGAGTTTGGCATGGCTGCATTACTCACAAGGGGCAAAGCCACAAGGGCATTGTACACAGACCATCTCAAATTAATCTCAATAACACTTTTATAGCACATCACCTAACATGCATTATGTATGTGCCACATGTAGTACAGGAAAACTACTGAAGCAATACATTATAGTGATTTGGACATCGCCTATATGTTATGTTACTTATACATTAGTTGTACATCCCTCCAACTTTAAAGCCAACCTCCCTTAGAGCTATGTTTTCAATTGCCAAGGGATAAGAAAACCATAAGTAATAAATATTAGAAATCGCTATAAACACTTTAAAATACTATTTTTATAGTAATAACTGACTTCAACAGAAGCAGAGTTAGGCAAAGATGGTTGAAAATCCTAGAGTTAGGCAAAGATGAGTATTGTTGACAATTCCACCCTTACAATCTAAGATGCCAAAACCTACTAAAACTAAAAGAGGTTATTGGAAATCCAGGAATCTCCACTTATAAAGAAACTATTCTAGCCCTGATGCTTCATAAGTTATTGGGCATTAAGTCTGATTCAGTTTTAAGACTTAAGCCCAATTTTGGTGGGAACTTCCCATATTTGGGGAAATGAAAGAAAAGAGGTTGTGACTGGAGATTTTTTTTAAATGACAGTTCATTAAAACTGTTTGAAGGACTGTGGTGTTAGAATTAGTACTGGTAGAAATGAATCTATAGGGAATTGAGCTGGGAAAATACTAATTTTATTTTCAACAAAATGGTATTTCAAACTTCCTTTGAAATTTTAAACTAATTTATTTCAGCTGGGATCATACCATTTTTCATGTTTGCTTAATGCAAACATTCTGGCAAATGAATTTCCTGACAGTAATATTCACTGAAACAGTGAAATGTGAATGTGCATTTAATATTTTATTTATAAATTTCAATTTCAACATGCTCACTTAAAAGAAGTTTAATAACTTAAACTTCACAAGTTTCTTTGTGAATCTAACCCCTACATCCCATTCATTTCAATGTGAGTTAAGTGCCTAAATACCTTGAAGAATCTGGTTCAAAAGCAAGGAAAAGGTGGTCTTTGAGACTTCCTAACAGTATAAAGCTGCTGTTTCTATCCCTGGGGATTTATCAGACCTTAACCCTTTCACTGGTTCAAGACAAAATATCAGAATATTGTCACTTTCAACACAAAGCCACATGGAACTTGGCAGTTTCAACTGAGTTTCACATTGTAGATCTTGAATTGACTTCACGCCCAGATTTCAAAGCAAAACTTGGGGATGTGACCCCATAGATGTCAAAGCAAACAAAAATACTCACATCCACCCCTGTGATATGAAGCTACAAAAGTAGTGGCTATATTGGGAATTTGCTCCATTTCCAGCATTCAATAGCCAGCCAATATGTAGCTGTACAAATGCAAACCACAAGTGTTGACTAAAGAAGCTATCATTTACCTCTGTTTCAATGATTTACCCCCATCCTCTCTTTCCCATATGTCCTGAAAATATTAAGGCCCCTTTGCACTGCCTGAAGAAAGACCATATCTTACATCACTGCACACTAGTCACCAACAGCTTTCATATTTTTTCTCCACATTGCTTGATTGGGGCTGTTGTGTCCAGACTCGTCACTGCTAGGCAACATTTCAGCTCTCCAATGAGGCAAGTACAAAGACCAGGTATTCCAAGGCTCCAGCTCCAGCCACAGATTAGAGTGATGTGGGCTACTTTATGAATTGCTTGAGCTCAGCCACTGCGAGTCATGACACAATTCCAATAGAATCAGGCAATGTCTGAGCACCAGGTAATCCTACATGATGGTATTCGGCTCTAAATAAGTTTGATGAGTTCTTGACATCAGGCTCTCTTGTTCACCATATTAAATAGTACCATGCCTGACAGGATCCATAAGGAGGTCATGGTATGTTTATGGAATTTAAAAAAAAATATGCAGCATATTTAAAATGTATCGATGCATAGGAAAATATGTATTTTCATATTTTGAAGGATGGATTTTTAATAACTTAATTACAACTTCACAAAAGAAAGAACCATTACTCGATAGGCATTCGGAATCCTTCCATATCAAACATGCGTCTCTGAAATTGCCCTGTACATGTATATTAATGATACCATCAGATGTTTAAAAGACATGCTTTGAATAATACATACAATTTAAATTAACTTCCATTCTTACTGATCACAGTGAAAAGTGAAGGCAATCAAATATTAAGTCAGGTTGCCTCACAATTACCATCGTTAATATAGTATTATTATTTATTATTAATATAAAATACAGTGATCAGGGTATATTTTCTAATCTCAGGCAATCTACTCAGGCATTAATCTTTAAATGTCACAAGCATTGCAGAACAGTTCAACGCTCAAAGACTGAAGAGAAAACTCCTGGATCTGAAAACTGAGAAAAGCTTTGCAGAGAATTTATAAAACCAAAGACCACTTGCTCCTCCTTTTTGGCATCACATCTTTCTGAAGATGCGACTGTCAAGCTGTCCTGTAGAGGCTTAAAGGCGTGAGTACCAGCCTCAGGGCAGACTGTTAAGAGGTAAGGCACAAACCCCAGATTTCTTGTGAGTTCCATACTTAGATTTCACCAACCAAGTATGAAGTGTAAATTCTTCAG
Organism: Malaclemys terrapin pileata; assembly: GCF_027887155.1. Taxonomy (NCBI): domain Eukaryota; kingdom Metazoa; phylum Chordata; order Testudines; family Emydidae; genus Malaclemys; species Malaclemys terrapin. Next base: position 123,491,002 of record NC_071506.1, on the reverse strand, counting down.
GCACTCTAACAGCCTAACCATGGAGTCACGGGCAGTAACCTTGGTGCTCCAATCTATCTTGTCACCTAGAGAAGCTTGCCTTTGTGATAGATGGTCCCTTAACACCAAAAAAAAAAAAAAAAAAAAAATCACAGAAATATTCAGGTTACTCCCAATCCCAAAGGACCAGTCACTTACTTCAAGTCGATTGCATCTTAAATCTCACACCAAAGACGATGCTGGTAGCCAATCCTATAATAAACTATTTAAAGATTTAACTAGGAAAAGGAAATATTTACAAGGCTAAAGCAGATACAAATACACACAGATAATATAATAAAATTTGTAATATATAATATAATAAGCAAGCTCTATATGTCCCTTAGGGCTAACCCAAGCTAAACACTGGGGCTCTCTTGCTTATGGCTAGAAAACCTCGCCCTTAAGAGTCCAAGAAGCATAGAGATACAGTTTCTTCCTGTTGGGGTGTTTATCCCATTCCCCATTTGTGCTTCTCACCAGATGGGAGGAATTCATTTGCAAGATTCATCTGCAGGCGAGAGGGAAGAGCAAATCAGTGAAATCTTTTGTCTGCTTTAAGGTTCCACAATAGTTTGTCTGGCATTGATGGGCCTTCTTTATTGGGCAGGATGTAAAACCTTCTGCTGGAAGCCATCATTTCACATAAATTTATGTCTTTCTCCTGTCTAGAAATTTAAACAGTTGCAGAGGATTACAATACAAATGCTTAAATATTACCTTATAACATGGGATACAGATATGATAAGTCAGATTAATGCATGCAGCAATATACAAGCATTTAATAAAGTCTAAACACATTTGTATAGCTCTAATAACTATTTTAACCATACTAACACACAGGTAAACCAAACTGGTTCTAGCAATGGATCTGTCAGTGTACAGTTGAAACCTAAGGGCCTTGGCATGAGCTGGCACCTGGTCTGCGAGCATCACAGATTGATCCTAGGCTGCAGCAATCAAGTATGAATAGGAACAAGGTAATGGCTAGGTTCCAATGTTATTTTCACAGCTCCTAACTTCAGGAACTCTGGTGTCTGTGCCTTGTCATGGTGGGACAGCTTGCGTGTTCTAACGATCCCCAGAGTCTGTGTCGGCAGGGGCTTTTTGCTCCTGGTAGGTTCAACCACCTTGGATTGGTCCTTGGAGGAGGGGCCAGATAAAACAGACACCCTGGTCCTCCAGGTTGGGGGTTAGGCACAGGGCTAACAACCCTGTCCTGTAAAAAAACAAAATATGTTACGGAAACAGCGATGGAGAAATCGACCATTACGGTATGTGATGGTCTTCAGGAGTCAATGACCCTATGACTGCCAGTAGTGAAAGCCCAAATGAAGCCACTGGCATGAAGACTGAAGTGCTCAACACCAAGACAAAAACCAAACTTGTTTTTTGGAATGTACGGCCAATGTACGAAACAGGGAAGGTAGCTCAGGTCACAGCAGAGATGAAACCCTACAGCTGACACATCCTGAGTGTCACAAGAGCAGATGGACGGGATCAGGAAGATTAACAACAGCCTCAGGATAAACTTTGCTGTATTCTGGATGGGATGATGGACAACACTATGAGGGTGTTGCCATCCTTTTGAAGAAGGGAGTGACTCATTTCCTATGTGATACAGGAGAGCCAGGGAGCAGTGGTAGAGTGCTAGAGTGGAAATATATAAGCCCAAGGCAAATTAAGGCGTGGTTCCCTGAAGACTAGGGAGGTGGCTACAGGTTAATTGGAGCACCTGCAGTCAATTAAGGCCCTGTCAGGAAGCTAATAAAACCCCCTGCTTCAGGCAGTCCGAGAGAAGGAGGAAGGAGAGAGGACTGGAGCTTGGAGGTGTGCTGTGAGACTTGAAAGATCAGAGAACCGAAGTAAGGGAGACCCTGCTCCAGCAGGGGAGGGAGAGGGTAAGAACCCACAGGGGTTGAGAGGGGCTGGGGCTCAGAGTGAGGAGCAAACCCAGACCCCTCCCCCACTTCCCTCCTTTACCACCTTCCTGGACCACTAGCGGGGTCTTCGGTGCCCCAAGAGCAGGGGCAAGGGGTGGCATCTTAGCCCCTGCCAAGAAAAGCGTAGGACCCACGATACTAACATTGGCCTCTTGTCACACCTGCTTGAATGGAAATCCATGAGTAGCAGACTTACGAGAGCCAGACAGAAAGGGAAACATAATAATATCACCCCGATTCAGTGCTATGCTCCAACAAATGACAGTGATGAAGTAGTGAAGGATGAATTCTAGCTTACATTAAAGGCAGAGTTAGAGAGAGTACCACGCCATGACCTAACTATCGTCATGGGAGGTTGGTAAGGACAACAACAGAGCAATGAGAAGACATGGGTGTAGCACCATGAATGAAAATGGAGAAAGGCTTGTTGATTTCTGTAATATGAATGACCTAGTCATCGGCAGAACCCTATTTGAACATCGCGAAATTCACAAGCTAACATGGTGTTCTCCAAATGGCAGAGATAAGAACCAGATTGACCAGATCATAATCAATGGCAAATGGTGACGCTCACTGACAGATGTGAAAGTGAGAAGGGGTGCAGATGTTGGCAGCGACCACCACCTTGTGAAGCCTCCATCAAGCTAAAACTGAGAAGTGTGGGTCCACTAAACAAGGAACATAGATGATATGACATTGACAAGCTAAAGTCCCCTGAAATACAGAAAGCCTTTTTTCTGTGGTTAAAGAACAGGTTTCAGGCACTTGCAGACCTTGATGAAGAAGAGGGGAATGCAGATGAGGAGATCAGCAAGAAGTGGGACAAGGTAACAACAATTTATAAACAGAGCAGTGAAGCCTGTCTAGGTTACAGGCAGAAAAGAAGGAAGGGGTGGATTATACCCAGCACATGGAATGCCATAGAAACCAGACGAGCTCTGAATAAAAAAATTGTAGACACAAAATCCCAGAAGCTAAAGAACAAATACTGTGAGCAGTATAGCAAGGCACACTGGTCAAATGCCTTGTGGGAGCAGACAAATGGCATTATATTGATAATCTGGCAACAGAGGATGCAGCTGCTCATGGTGAACAAGAAACTGTCTACAAAATAATGCGGCTTATCAGTGGTAAATGGCAGACACCACCAAACACTGTCATCAGGAACAAACAAGCCCACCAACTAACAACCGAAAAAGAACAAGAAATGAGCTGGACAGAACATTTCAAAGAACTGCTGAACAGGGAGCCTCCTAAAGAGGTAGCAAATATCCAGGAGGCAGAAGAAGATTGATATCAACACAGACACCCCAACTAAGGAAGAGATCAGTCAAGCCATCAAATCCTTAAAAAATGGGAAAGCTCCCGGCAAGGATAACTTAAATGCAGAATTGTTCAAGGTAAATCCTAAATTAGCAGCATCTATCCTCACCCCTCTATTTACATCTGTTTGGGAAAGGGGAAAAGTGCCAGATGAGTAGACCAATGGCATTATAGTGACAATTCCAAAGAAAGGATCTCTCAGAGATTGTAATAATTGGCGTGGCATCACACTTTTATCTGTGCCATGCAAAGTACACCTCTACCCCAATATAACGCAACCCGATATAACACGGGTTCGCATATAGCGCGGTAACTCCAGGGCTCCGGAGCGGGACTCAGGCGGTGCTTTAAAGAGCTGGGGGCTCCAGCTGCTGTGGAGAGCCTCAGGCCCTATAAATCACCACTGGAGCCCTGCCGCCGCTATCTCAGAGTAGCGGCAGCAGAGCTTGGCTGCCGATTTAAAGGGCCCGGGCTCCCCGCAGCGGCCGGAGCCCGAGGCTCTTTAAATCACTGTTGGAGCCCTGCTGCCGCTACTCCGGGGCTGCGGCAGCGGGGCTTGGGTGGCGATTTAAAGGGCCCAGGCTCCTCTGTCGGAGCCCTCCCACCGCTACCCCATATAATGGGGTTTCACCTATAACGCGGTAGGGATTTTTGGCTCCCGAGGACCGCGTTATATCGGGATAGAGGTGTATTGTGTAAAATCATAGTCCAGTGTATATCAGAGGCAGTTGATAGCATTCTCAGAAAAGAGCAAGCTGGTTTTTGGAAAGGGTGTGGATGCACAGACCAGATCTTCACTCTACGAAACATAATAGAACAGTGCTTAGAATGGCAATGGCAACTCTACATAAATTTCATAGACTTTGAGAAGGCTTTTGATAGCATTCACAGTACCAGCCTATGGCGCATTCTGCGGGCATATGGAATTCCTTTGCATATAATCAACGTAATCAAAAGCTTCTATTTCAACTTTACATGCAGTATTGATCACAATGAGCTCAATTTTGAAGTCAAAACAGGAGTATGTCAGGGGTGTGTCATGTCTTCAATCCTCTTCAACATTGCCATCAACTGGGTAATGCGGCGTACCACAGAAGACATGCCAAGAGGCATTAAATGGACACTTTTCTCATACCTTGAAGACCTGGACTTTGCAGATGATGTCACTCTCCTATCACATACCAAACACCATGTACAAAAAAAACCAACTCTACACAATGCATTCAGCCAGTAAATTGGACTGAAAATCAACTTCAATGAGATAGATATCATGTCTCACCATCATCAGTATGGATAGAGGATTATGTTCTCACCAATGTAGAAACAAACTTGGGCAGCACCATCAGCCAGGATGGTGGAACAAGCCAGGACATCTAGAAACAAAATCAATAAAGCCAGGAACACCTTCAGGAGCTTAAATACAGTCTGGAAATCATCAAAATACAACACCAAAACCAAACTCAAGATTTATCAGAGCTGTGTACTTTCAACATTACTTTATAGTGTAGAATGCTGGGGAATGAGAAAGTATGACATGTCCAAAGTGTCTTCATTCCATGCAACCTGACTCAGAAAAATCCTCTGTATCTTTTGGCCCAAATCTCAAACCAAGATCTATTGACACAGTGCAGCCAAGAGGATCTGAGCACCATCATTGCCAGGAGGTGTTGGAGATGGATCGGTCATGTGCTTCGGATGGAAACTGATTCCATCACCAGAGTAGCAATAAGATGGACACCTGAAGGCAAGCGAAAACGAGGCTGCCTGAAAATGACATAGGGAAGAGCTGTGGAAGCCAAGCTGAAAAACCTGGGGCACAGCTGGGGACCCATTGACAGACTTGCCAGAAACAGATAGGAGTGGAAGAGCTTTGTCACTGCCCTAAATGCCAGAGGCATAATAGGAACATGATGATGATGGAGAACTTCAGGAACATCAGAGGATGTGCTCCATAGCTGAGCAGTGGATTTTCTGACCTCTTGTCCCTGACATTTGCAGGTACAAAACCCTGCCCCCAGACACCATTCAAGAGTGGGAGAACTCCCAAGACTCCAGCAGCCTCCCTGCCCCATATAAAGGGAAGCTTCCCAGGTGAGAGAGGCTAACATAGAGGGAGGAGATCAACTGCAGAAGCATCTTTGGTGCTGAGGTGGAGCAACAGAAGAATCTAGCTATATAGTTAGAGCTGTGGAGACAGTCTGCCTGTGTTTTAAAGCAACCAAGAATACCAGGGAAATGGCTGGAGAGAGCCTGTATAGAAGGTCAGGAGAACAAAAAATAATTAAATAGACTGTGAGCACAGCTTCATTTTTTCTGGAGGACAGGGTTGGGACAAAAACGTTAAGAGAGCATGGGGTGTAATGAGCTGATGGGGAATTTTTACAATGATCTCCATCATTCCCTCCCTTTTCAGACCCACCAAGCCTCTGCGAAAAGGTCAGATAATTGCAAGATGAATTTTTTTTTTGCAGGACCCTTTGGCACTGAGTAGCCCCCTTCAGTGTGTATTATAGGGTAGCTGCATCCAGCAGAGGGCCTGATCGCATGTTCCCACCCCTTGTCTCCCTATAGAACAATTTGGGTGGAATTCTGCAAGGGGAAACTCTCAGAGTTCCTCTCTGATAGATCTTCTTGCAGGAAGGGATGATCTAGCTCTGAGTAAAGACTTCAAGGATTTGCCCTGTAGCTGATAGCTATCAGTTAACTACATGGTAAATACCTCACTACATGAATCTTCTACTTGGCAATTACTTTGATACCCATTAGACGGAATCACCAAAGTAACGGTAATAAGATGTACCCTTTGGGAAATATAGAACTCTACAATAGTGGCCCCAAATATCACAGTCTGCAATAGTGTCCTTACATGGCTCGGGGCTATTGCTATAGCATTAAAGCTAGGTGAAATGTTCTTCTCTTTTCTTTTAACAATCATTGGCATGACTTCAAATCTTGGAACCCAGTCCTGTACCCAATGAAACCAATCAATCAAGTTTGTCATAAAATTCAGTGAGAGCAGGACTGGGCCCTTATATTCTGCTACAACTCTCAATGAAGTTGACCTCTGTTGTTATCATTGGCAATTGGAAAAAGTCCTTTAGTTTTTGATTAGGGATTTTAACCAATAGAAACCCAGTAAACTTATTTGGGGGGGGGGGGGGGCATAAAATTTTGGGCAAAAATACTGTGAACAAAGAAAAAAAATCATAAACGTCAAACACCTTGTGAACAGAAAAGTTTTCAATTTTAAACCAAAAAATCCTGCTCTAATCAGTGGCCATAACAAACCAGAACTGGTTGGGTTTTGTTTTGTTTTTTACTCCCAGTCTTTCAATCAATGAACTGCAAGCGGCAACTCAGAAGACAGAAGGGTTAACAGAACTATGGCTTTACTGGAGTGTTTGAAGCAGAAGCACACAGGGTCACAGGCTCCCTTGCAAAACTCACTGATGGGGAGGGAGCATGCCCGGGTTGAGAACAAGGACTCCAAAGTAACTTTCTCTGTGTTATTGAAAGAGGTAGAAAAGGCAGTAAGTTCAATTAACTTTAAACCAGGGCCACAAACTAAACACAACTGCAGCAACTTCATCTCTCATTCTAGCTGTGGCAGTCATAAGGGTTCTTTGCCTGAGAGTGTGCTTGAGTGTGTCCCTTGGGATCTATCGTGTGAGGATACAGCCATGCTCCTCTCCAGCAAATATCTATCTCAGTGACGACTTTTTCCATCAGAACCCTCAGAGGCAAATCACTGAAGCAGTAACTGGCTCTGACTCTGCAGCACTAGGCAACAGGAGTGACACCAGTGAGAAATGTGGTTATCTGCATACATCACCGTATTTTAAAAGGAAATGGAAAGTATATTACAAGTGTGAACTCGCATTAAATAAATAAAAATCTGATTAAAAAAAAGATTGTTAAATTTCCCCTTTTAAATTACAGTATCTATCTGTTGCAGATGTTTGTCTCAGGAGACTAATTGACAATTCATTTCTATATTCCTCCTGTCAAGCTACAATCTTGTAATATGATGACTCATGCATTCAGCGACACTGAGTACAGGGGGAAAAAATCCCAAATTTGAAATTTGACCTTTCTATCAGAGATCACCCAAAGATCATCTATTTCAATTAGATTTCTATTGCCCTTGCAGCTTATGTACAAGAGAATATGAGACCTTAAACATGATTTCTGAGGTCACCAATTCTATTTATCAATGTTTAGATGCAAAAATTGCCACTGGTGAGTGAATGTGCCTGAAGCACTGCCTTAATAACCACATCTGTTCAAACAATGGATGATATCAACTATCATTACCATTTACTTGGTTGTGGAACATACCCCACACTTAGCTTGGTAAAACAAATTTGGTTCACCTTCATAGCATACTGCAAGGTCAGTAAATTTTCATGAAAAAATGGGTTGATCAGAATAAGTGAGTTGGAATGTTTTTAATCTTACTGGGTTGAGAGTGACTAAAATTTTAATTTTTATGTATATGTTTTCAAGACTGAAATATGCATGCACCTAGACCCTGGGCCAGGCACACATTATACATAAAAATAGATATACAGAGATATACACAGTGAAAATATATTTTATCATAACAGCCAGACTATTAGTTGTGTACTGTCTACCCTTAAGGCTATGTGTGGAGTTGGGGTAGCAATGTGGTTTCCTTTTCTGCTTTTCTTAGTTAGCTGGAAATCATTACTCTGATTCAGAAATGTTTCCAATAACTGAATAGCCAAACTACTCTTGGGATTTTCTTTAACGAAATCATATGATAATACGAAGGGGGATTCTCTGACAGCCATTGTCATACCATCATAAGAGGGACAAGAAGAGCACAAAGACATCATCCTTTCGTCTTACTGCTTGCCCATATGGGAGTGCATCTCATAGCTTCCAACCCACCAAAGCTCAGATGTAGGACACTGTGTGGAACAGAGGGCCAATGTAAGTCAACAGGGTTTATATCCATTTACACACTATCTGAATTTGATTCAAGGACATCAAATGACGTATATAAATGAGATATGTCAAGAAAACCAAATTAACTCCTGCTGTAACTCCTTTGGCACCAGAGTGATTTCTAGCTCAGAGAAGCATAGCAGAGTTCCTTGTTTGGCTTCCTTTTGATTAACTGCTTATGGAGTACAAGGCTCCTGGTTTGCATCTCACTTAGGCTACATCTGCACTTGGAACTAGGCATGTGATTCCCAGCTCAAGCAGACATACTCGTGCTAGCTCTCATCTGAGCTAGTACATTAAAAGAACAGTGTAACCACAGCAACATGGGCAGTGGAAGCAACAGCCCTGGCTACCACCCAGAGTAAGTACCCATCGGGTCCAGGTGTTTTTGTATTCAGAGCAACTAGCCAATACTACCACTGCCTGTGCTACCATCGCTACACTACTAGTGCACTAGTTTGATGAGAGCTAGCATGAGTATGTCTACTTAAGTTGAGAATCACACCTCAAATGATAGATAACCCCTTCATCACATTTCTGTCGGAAGTGTACACAGTGAACAAGATTCGGATTTCACACAAGAATAAATTAGAGCAACTCTATCCAAGCCTATGGAGATACTTGGGTTCTACACCAATGTTGGGGAGATCAGAATCCAGCTACCAAATGATGGATTTTAATGACTTGTTAAATCTACTCTTCTGCTGAGGTCAGTCAGCAGACACAGAATCTGACCTTTGAAAAGATGGGGAATTAATGTATTTAGTGTCAACAGAATTTTCTATCACCTCGGTGCTATGATTCAGTGTTAATAATGTAACTAGTGTAAGACTTGTGTGAGAAAGGCGAGTTGATGTAAGGAGGAGGGACATCCTTCATGAAGTAGAATGGTTGAATGGGATCATAATAGGTGGAGTTGGGGCCTAAGCCTGCTCTTGTTGACAATAAGGGGACCTGATTCTCCATCATTTACATCACAGCAATTCTACATCATTCTAAATCTATTAATAAAATTGAAGTTACTCCTGATTTACATTAATGTGAGAAGAAAATGAGTATCCCATTGACTCTCTGGAAGATATGATCAGGCCCTCAGCTTACATGTGCAGGTGTACTGTTCTCAGTCAAAGGCAAATGACCAAGGTTTTCTTTACCATTTCATCAGTGGTTGGTAACAGCTAATACTGTCTGTAATGACTGAGTTGACTAACACCTGGTTCCACTTTTGGGAGGATGAGTCTGCTCAGGAAACCCAGAAGTTGCTTTTGCTCTGGAATGGTTATTTCTTCCTTGCCTAAATATTAAATACTCTGCACTGAGATATGTATTTTCATCTGTTTTCTTTATACAACCGGGAGAAACTAGTAAAAATCTTTTCTGGCAGATTTAATAGTTTACACATTTTTACTATTAAAAGGTTTTTGGGGTTTTTTTGTATTCAAACTAAATTAATCATAACAAGCAACAACTGATCTAATAACTGCAATTTTGTGACTCTCTTGGTTTCATTGCAGTTTGTTTAATAAAATACAAAGGTTTGCCCTAGCCTTGATAGAGAGTAAAGTTCTGTTCCCAAAGCATTTTTTTCTTCTAAAATATGGTTTCTTAGAATTTTACGTCTATTGAACATGTTTAAGAACTATAAAATGTTGACCTAAAAAGCTGTTTTTTTTAAGAGTGATTAGTAATTTTGAGTGCCTCCGTTTTTGGACTGCCAATTTAAGACACTCTTCTGATGGCCCATGCTCAGCATTTTCTGAAAAAAATACCCTTTTAAGGTGTCTCAAGTTGGACTGTAAAAAATAGAGACATACAAAATCACGAATCACTTTTGAAAATCTTAGCCATAATGAGTGAGGGGTTCTGAAAATAATCAGCTGAGAGCACTGGTTTAAGCTAGAAATAGCTTGTGCGGGTACTCTGCAAACTTTCCAAAATAGTTCAAATATACTTATGGAAAAATTGTATAGAAAATAATAGAGATTAAACTAAATGGATTCTATAGAAATTACACTAAAAGCATCTTTCATTTAATGACAGGTTTCAGAGTGGTAGCCATGTTAGTCTGTATCAACAAAAACAACAAGGAGTCCTTGTGGCACCTTAGAGACTAACAAATTCATTTGGGCATAAGCTTTCATAAGTTTTAGCCCACGAAAGCTTATGCCTAAATAAATGTGTTAGTCTCTAAGGTGCCGCAAGGACTCTTCATTGTTTTTGTTATTTAATGGACTTTTTTTTTTAATAGAACCATCCGATAGAATATTATAGCAGAGATACAATTTTCTGTTAAATTCCAGAAGATGTTTCATAAAGCATATAGAAAACCCCTATTGAATGTTTCTGTACATTACCATACTGTAAAGAATAATGCAAAAATGTTTCCCTGCTGTAGCTGTCAGCTGGGTAGAACTTTGAAGATAACAGTAATTCTGTGATGAGCAATAGATCATCAAGTTCATTTGTACTGGGGACATAAGATACAATTTGGACTCAAGCCTTCAGAGATTAACAGCTAACACACCAGTCCTGTGGTTTTCTCATCCTTTGTACCCTATCCTGCTATTTTTTTCAGCTAGCTCTGTACTGGCAGAGGGGTTAAGACTAATTACATTACTGCTACATCCTAAAACAGTAGCTATTAAGGGAAATATATTTTTCCCCTATAAATCAATGGAGAATAATTTAAAATGCTCAGAAAAGCAGCTCTAATCTGGTCTATATCCCACTATCAGCTGGCTTTGTAAGGTCTTGTTTTATGATGTACCCCCATCCTGCCTTTCACCTGACTATATCTCTGTTCACTCCCCTTGTGGATAAATGATTGCTAGCTATAATCTGCAGTAAAGCTGTTACATCTTTACCACATGTGTTGCTTTATTCCAGGTCAACTTTCACCTCCTGGGCATTGCCAAGACTAGATGTGTTGTCTCTGAACTTCTGTGCTTTTCATTCCATCATCTCACGATCAGTTACAAGGTTTGCCTTTACAATGCTGGATCTAGTGCTTCTCTGCATCCCTGGGACCTGCAGAAGGAGCACACACCTGATGAGAAAGTAAAAACGAGAGGAACAGTTTGAGTAATGTATGTATTAAAGGAGCAACTAATACACACACACACAAAAAGAGGAGAGAGAAATAAAAAATGCTAAATTATCGAAAGTGTGATAAGGAACAGATATGGTAACACAATCTGCTCCCTCTCCTTTAATTTCCCCTTCTCAAATTTCCTTCTCACATATCTACTTACATGAATCTTTTCTTACAAACATCAACACCTGAAACCTGAATTATGCCCTCCTTTGCCCAGGTATTTCAAGCTGAAACTGATTTTTCGGTCCTACTATTTCCCCTACCCAGCCCCAGCAGCAAAAGCATAGAGCCTGCATCATTCATGTGGAATATAAAAGGTGGCGAGGAAAAGAAGACAATCAACTTCTGTGTAGTCAGAGGGTCTCAGTTTTTGTTTTGGGGGTGTTGGAGGAAAAGCATAATGAGTTAAGTCATTTGAGAAGGGGATTGTGATTTATCATTTCATTCATTGTATTGTAAGATTATTACTATCATTATCATATTAGTCTACTCTTAGCCCCTTTCTTAAGAGAAATCTAAAAGCACTTGAAAAAATATTAATTAAGCTTCCAAAAAACCTTAGAAGGTAAGTAAGCACTATTATACCCATTTTACAGAAGAGTAATGAAATGGCATAGAGAGGTTTATACATAGGGAAATACTGCCCACTTATTTCATACACATGGGTAATTCACCAGATTTTTTAAGGGCTGTTAGATGAGGGCCAAAGTTTCCATCACATAAAAAATGTGAATCCTCATCCTTCTGTATGAAGGAGGCATACCAGTAAAACACTACTGCACCAACAATGTGATCCACTCAGGCAGATTCTTACACCTATACAGAGTTCCACTGAAGTCAATGGAGTTCTATAAAAGGGCATACATCAGAGTGAAAGTTTAGGGACTACCTTTTCAGCAAATGCCTTGCAAGGTAAACGCGTGTATTAAGAATTTGCTGGATTGTGGCCTTAGTGTTGTTTCATTGGTATATCTATTTTTAAAACACCCATTACTGGAGTTAAGCCCCTTTATATAGACAAATGGAAGTTTCAACTTTTGACCCGAGGCACTCTATAGTTTTCATCTGTTAGTTCTTAAAGATTTGGGTGAGTATCCTGACATTTGAGTGACATTTTTGGTCATCTTGAGTTTGTGCTGAAGTACCACAGCCTGTCACAACCTACTTATGTTTTAATCATTATTGAAATGCCTCTGATCGGCCCATGATGCTAGCCTCCATTGCCCACTTGTTAAATTTTCATACAAGCACCTTTGTGCTTTCTTCCATGCTGCCCCTCATGTTTGGGAGGAGCTCCCCATAAAATACACAAAACTAACACACTATCCACCTTCAAATCTAAAACTCTCCTTAGCTTGACAATAGCTAAGCTGCTAGTGTGCTGAGACCTCTTCCGATTATGCTGACCAATACTGTCTCCTCATTTCCTTGTACTCTCCCATCAGTCTGTATCCATTTGCTGTCTCTTGTCTTACACTTAGATTGTAAGCTCTTTGAGGCAGGAGGCTGTCTTTGTTGTCTGTGTTTGTACAGACCCTGGCACAATTGGGTCCATGGCTAGGGCTATCTCAATTCAAATAATTGATAGATTTAATAAGAAAATGTGTCATTCTCTTCAAATAAATTGAATTACATGATCTTATAAATCATAGATCCTCTGGTTTTGGTCACTTGCACAAGGTAACCCAGCAAGTAGTGGCAATTCTGAGATTAGAATGAAGGAGGCTTGATTCCCACATTGCTGCTGTAAGTGCTGTCTCGGACGCACTTATATTTATGGTCAACAGAAGTTTTTTACACGAGCTTCGGTTGTTTTTGTTTTTTTTGCAATGGATATTTAATCAAATTACTGTAATCATCAACTAATAATTGTAAATCATAGGCACGATCCTTCCAACTCTTTACTTAGGTGAATAGTCCCAATGAAGTCAATGTGCAGCCCGAGTCAAGTGAGTAAGGATTTGCAGGCTTAGTCCTCTCTACCTATTGCTAAAGTCTGTTGTCTGATTTATTCAGAGCTGTAGTGAGAATTTTTACTATTGCCAACCCCCCACCTTCAAAAATCATGAGTCAGGCCTCAAAAAAGATGACAATTAAAATAATAAGATATTATAAAAATAATATATTTGTGGTTCTTTTCTCTTGTTTTCTGGTATCTGAGCCTTTCACGTGCACTCAGGTTATGTTTTAACGCTTTTCTCCAAACTTTTTATTTAAAACTTAAAGCTAAGATTCTCATGAAAAAATACTTGTCTCCAGAATCTGAGAATGGAAGAAAAACATCAAATATCGCAAGAGAGCAATAAACAACACTGCTTTTTTGCAAGGCTGATACCATGAGTAATATCAAACTAACTTGTTTCCATAAAAGATCCATTACCCATCAGTGCATTAGACTGTTTGTTTTGAGGCTAGTTTTGAGAGAGTGGTTACAGTTTAATTCAAAGAAAAATGTATCCTGGAACCAATTAGAAGCAAAGGTTTTTCGACGCACACAAAACTAACACACAAAATGCTTTACAGATTTTTTAATTTGTTTCAATGAAGATACCGGTGCCTTAAATAGGATTCCAGTTTTGTTTCCAACCCATCCACAATCTTTCCCCTCATATTTTTTCTATTAAACAAGCTAATGAAGTAGCATGTGATTGTGACAGATACCCTAGAGTTCTCTTACTCTCTCTAAAAAAAACAATAATAATAAAATTAAAAAAAAAAAACAGGTCCACAAAGCATATTATCTTTTCAAATCAAAAGACTTTAGGGTATTTGGGAAGCATGAGACTGTGCAAAGATTGAATGAGATGCACTGCTGGCAAGCTTTCAAACTTATTTGCAGAAAAGGACCTCTTTTGTAAAAGTCTCCCCAGGAGTAAGGCAGTTAGGCACCTGCCAGTCGCCTGCAGTGGCACCATCCCACTGTGATGTTAATGAGAGCTGCAATAATTACAGGGTGAAGAGCTTGTCTTTTCCTGGACCTCCTCTCTGGGCTGCCTGTTCTTTAAAGCAGGGTCTTTTGTAATACTAATTACAAACGTTAATTAAACATTTCTTTGGAATTTTGCCCTCCATTAATAGGTCAGATAAACAGGGAATAGCAATGACAGACACAAGTCATTAGCAGCTGTATGAGAAAAATACAGTTTATTTGCTCCCTTATAATTTTTGTTCCTGCTTTGAGATCTTAAACTGATACTCCAAGCACTGAAGTATAGTGTTTGCTTTTTTTAATACAATAAAATTCCAATAGTTTCAAAGTTAATGAGAATATACAGCCAGATATTACCATTTTACTCACATTGAGAAGCCTTACTCTGCAAGTACTACCATTAATTTCAGTAGAACTACTGAATAAGGCCAGATTCTGTCTCCCTTAGTCAAGCTGAGTAGTTCTTATTACATATCTCTTTCCACTGTTTTCATTATTATATCATGTGAGAAATGTTAGCAGAATCTGGCCCATAGTAAGGTACTATTCAGCATGAGGAAGGGTAGCAGAATCATGCCCTATATTTATTATTAATTATACTATTAGCAGGCCTAATCTGTTTTTATGCATTCCTTAGTCTAAACCATTAATTTCAATAATAGTTTTGTCTGCCTAAGAATCAATTTCAAGATTTGGCCCATAATTATTAGGCATGGACATACCCAATTAGGTCACAGTAAGAACAGATTCAGATCAACTGATGAACCTGAGATGAGTTTTGATGGAATCAGAAGATCACCCCAACCCTCTCTTTCTACCTTCACTTTAGAAGGAAAGTCACAACATAGCAACCAGGCAGACCTGCCATTTCTGAAACACTCCAATAAGCCCACAAACCTCACCTACTGCCCGTGACCCTAACACTAAAGGAAAACGAAAACAACATTTTGACTCATTGCAAACCCCATCACATGTAGCAGCCCCTCTATACTAGCACAACCTCTGTGGAAATGAAATCTCACCAGCTTTTTGAAGGGCAAAGTTTCCATTCAGTAGGACCCAGAAAGTAGACTAACAGACCTGCTTCCTCCTGAAGTTGCCAACCCCAGGTGAGGGGTAGAGTAAACTGGCCAATTCCAAGGGTAGAAATGGGGAGCGGTCTGCCTAGTCTCACTCTGAAGACTATCACTGGAAGAAGGTACAAATGGTTACCAACCTCTACCCAGAGATCCTGCTGCCTTGCTGGAAGTTTATTCATGCTAAATTTACCCTTGACATCTTTTGTGGTTCACCTGTCTCTAATTATTTAGCTCCTGGATTCAATCTCCTTTGACTCCTGATCATTATTACTCAGAAGTACCCACATATTTCAGGATCCTAACATCAGTAGGTAATTTGTGGTGTAAATGTGAATCTTAAGGGGAAGACTCACAGATTTTAAGTCCAGATGGGATCATTTTGATAATCTAGTTCAATCTCTTACATAATACAGACCATAGAACTTAATTCAGGAATTCCTGTATAAGGCCATATCTTCTGGATGAAACAGAGTATATCCTTTAAGACAAACATCCAAATTTGACTTAAAGACTTCAAATGATGGAGAATCCACTACATTCCTTAGGAAGGTTCTGCAATGATTTATCACCCCAGCTGTGAAAATGTGCACTTTATTTCCAGTCTGAATGTATCTGCTTCAGCATCCAGCCACTGGATCATGTTACGCTTTGTCTTCTAGATTAAGGAGTTCTTTTTTACCAGAAATTTTACCCCTGTAGGCCAGGACCAAGTCACCTTTTAACCTTCTCTTTGATATGCTAAATAGATAGAGTTTCTTAAGTCTCACACAGTGAGAGGATGAGCCTCCTGAGACAGGGCAAGAGTTATTGCTGCGCTCAGACTCCCCCAACTGTTATAGTAAAGTTCTATATCATTTAACAGAAAATGATAATTTTCCTGTAGGTTTTTTAAACCACCCTATAAGAATAATAAAGCATTATGTTTTATATACAGAATTCTATACAAATTTAAAAAAAAAATCAAAAAGCAAGCCCAAGTGCAGTGGAGCTCTGTTGTTTTTCCCCAGAAGACTTCGGTGGAGCAATGCCAATTTACACCAGATGAGAATCCGGCTCCATGAATTTAGGAAGAGATATAAACGCACCTCTAATTTATAAGGGTTTAGAAGAAACTTTACCTGTCAGCAGGCTATGCTATTATTGCCTATGGTACATTCCTCCACAGCATCTGGCACAGACCACAGTTAAAGATGTAATACTGGGCTAGATGTACCACTAGTCTGATCCAGTGTGGCAATTCCCATTTGCTATCACTAGAAAGGGTTTCATTCTTCAATAAATTCTATAGGTTTTTAATAATAATTTATACAGCCTCTATTGGTTTCATCCCTATTAAATTTTACAAGACTTTACAATAAGGGGAGGCTACAGCAGGGAACCCAAGGCAGCTTTACAGGAGTGCTGGGAGAGTCACTGAATCAACACATCTGTCACCCCATCCTCTCATGTGGGAATGTGCCTGGCCTCCAGCAGAGCAGGGCTTGCAGGAAGCCTGCGCCATCATAACCTCTCCTTCCACCAAACAGACTCGCTGCGGCTGTAGACTAACAGCCTGGCTTGCAACCTAGCCTAAGAGCTTTGTTATGTTCATACCAGCCTCCAGTTCTGTCAACATTATTCTAACGAGCCTTAATCTTCAAGCTGACTGAACCATCGCACTGCGATAGAGCTTTGAATACAACATTTTTGGACCAGGCGCAGTTCATCTAGTCCAATTCTGTTTTCATCATTCTGGCCTTTAGAAGTTATTTGAGAGGAAAATACTTTTGTTCTCACTGTTTCCAAATGCTGTCTCTACTTCCAGCACCGGTCTAATATAAAAGAAATTTACTCCGCTTACAAATGTGTACGTGTTCCTGTGGGTACATAAATTGAAGAGGCAGAGAGATACATAGGTTTAAGAAGCAAGCACTGCACATGTACTCAGTGCTTTTTTATAGACCTTTTTAGTGCACACACTTACTGTGAATGCATGGTTTATTGTGTCAATGGTCTGTGGATAATACTCCCTATATACCTATTGGCATGATAAATTATAATGACTTTATATAATAAAGTTAAAACCCTAACACAAATGCAAAAAAGCAAGGAAATTTTATCCCTAACGCATCCCTGTTGTGTCTAAATTGGAGCTGTGTGTACCCATCATTTTAAAAAAATGTGACATGAATGTAAAAATTTTGAACATCTTGTGCACTCTGAAACTTCTCCAGCTTTCAACAGATTTGGCCTATTTTCCATCATTTGGCAATAATTGGGGGAAAATGTTATCCTTGATCTCATTGACAACTATCCTGTATTCCAATGAGTGGAATAACATGTTGGGGCGGGGGGGAAATCTAGTTTAGGTGCTTATACCATTGATCAACATGTTAGAATGTCAGCTCATGTACCACCAGTTAACCCTACAGTGTGATGCATGTGACACTGACACCCATGAAGGAGTTACATTCCAGCTTTTGGAAGCTGCTAGGATCAGTGGCATGCTTTAATATACCTCAGCCAAGAAGAGTTTTTGTTTGTTTTGTTTTCTGAATAGGAAATGCTTCTAGCTGTGTTTCATTGTGTGACCTACTGATTGTCAGCAGGACTGGGAATCAGGAGAAAAGGCTCCACCACAGATTTCTTTTGAAACACTGAACAAGTCACTTGGGCCAATATTTTGCAAACTGTTCTTGGTTATCTCATTTTCTAGGTGCTGGACCACTTAAGCCTGACTTTCAGAGATGCTGAGCATAATTCCAGCTGTAGACAGCAGAACTGCAAGTGGTCAGTGCCTCTGAAAATCAAATCCCACTGTCTCTTAAATTTAGCTTCTCCTCAATGTATTCAGCATAAATTAGGATACCAGAATCTGGTCCTATTCTGGTATTTTTCATACTCACCTCTGGAATCTTTAATTATTGCTCCAAAAATATTTCTCACCAATATGTATCTTACCCCTTCCAACACAAGAAAAGATAAGAAAATATTTGCATTTTATTAACTGGATCTGAAGCTGTGGGACAAGATTTTCCTGACCTAAGAGGGAAAAGTTTTCAAATTGTTGCAAAGGAAATCAACTGAGAGGCTTCCACTGCCTTTAGCAGGGGATAAATGACTAAATTATCAGGGAATGCTTTGAAAATTTACCCCAGAATGACTAGAAAGTGATCAGATGGACAAAAGAAAATCTAGTAACAGAAATGGATGGGGTTTCCAACCCCACCATGCTACAATGGGAGCTTCTGAATCACCATACATAGTATCATACTATTTACCTATTGTGAACCAATGGATCGAGTGCAACTGGCTGTACAAAATAGAATGATGTCAGTGCTGCAAGAATGTACGATGCCAGCACTGGCTTCTTGGAAGTGCCATTACTAGAGCTGGTTGGGAATTTTTTAACAAAATGTTTTTTCATCAGAAAATGCCAATTTGTCAAAACTAAAACTTTTCTGATGAATTTTTCAACTTGGAAAAATGTGGATTTTTTTTTAATTGTCAAATTATTTTGTTCCAACATTTTTTAAATGAAAAATTCCAGTTGTCTGGTGCAAAATGACTTTTCATTCTGAAACGTAAGATAATTATAGTTTAAAAATTAAAATACAAAATCGTAGAAATCAAAACATTTCATAATTATTAAAATGAAACTTTTTGGTTGACCTGAACTTTTTTTTTTTTTTTTTTGTATTTTCAATTCACAATATTTAGTTTTAAGATGTTGATTTTTCATCCCAATTCAGAAAGGGAAATTTTTTCAATATTTCAGAAATGTTCACAGGACAAGAAAACAGCTTCCCACATGATCTACTCTATGGCTATTGAGAATGTTGGTAATGTGCATTTTTAAGCACTCCTGGTATGATGCCTGGGAAGAATTTCAAGAACATCTGCATAGGAAGCAATGGGCATCCTAAGATTTTTGGCATTTGTCTATAGTTGCAAAAATGAATTTTACAATCTGAACAAATAAAGAGCTCTGGCTGCAAGCAGAGAGTGATGTTTTCTTGGTTCTGTCACTGGAATGTAAGATATTACAATACAAAATGAAAGTAACTTCTCTTCATAGAGGAGAAAAAATAGACCAATATTACTATTTCTGGCTGTGAAATTAAAGCTGTGAAAACGTCATTCTCTCCAATGACTGTGCTTTGCTGCGTGACTTCCACTGTATTAGCAGCATTCATACTGTCCTGTACTTAGGGCCTAATTGTGTCCATAAGGCCTTTGCTGGTGCACCGGGGAACTACCCCAGTGCAGCTAGCATTCCAGCAGTCATTGAAAGCCTCAAAGAAGCACAATGCAACCAGAGTCTCTGAAATGCACAGTAAGAATAGATCCATTGCTATACATCTTAAGGGGATGCAGGGTTGTCAAAGGTCATGCCTCAAGGTTGCCCTGTTGGTGTGAGGATGGATGCCGCAATTACCTCATATGTCATTCTCTGGGCAGCAACAACCCTGCGGTCTGGTTCTGGGTGATGGGGTACAGCCCTCCAGCTGTGCCTCTTGGTGTGTCCACTCCCTTCTGAGGGATATAAAGCAGTCCAAACAAAACGGAAATTCTTCCATGGCCCTCAAAAGGCCAGGCCCTCTTCCTTGTGCTGAGGCTTTCAACACATCAGCCTGTTTTCTTAGGGGGTCAGGCTGGTGGCATTCACACAGTTACTTCAGTTAGTGCCACCAGTCTGGGAGCTCTGGGCCCTAGCTCTGCTTCCTTCTAAGTACCACCCTTATTGCACTGAGCTCCTCCTTGCACTGAGCTCAGGCCTGACAAGCTCACTGGGCTGATTGTGACCACAGGAGTTCCTTAACTCCTGTTTTCCTGGTGGGTGGTAGGGGAAGTCACCTGGCCCATCAAAATGGGGCATTTCTTTCCACAACTAAAAGAGATGGCTGGCTGATACAGGAGGACGTCAGGTCATAGTTCGTCTATTTCCAGCTTCTTTACTGGATGGCTAGCAGCACCAACTAGGAACAGCTTTCATACTCAGAGAAGTGCAAAGAAGGACCACAATTATGTCTAGCTCCTCATGGAGAATCCAAGTGGGTTCCTTGTGCCATGCCCTCTTCTGCAAATCCACACAGTGGTTGGACAGATCATGTTCCATAGGAAGGTTGTGGGAAATCTTTATAACTTAATCAGTACACACTGGGAAGTATAATAGGCTGGTTTGTGACAGTGGTCAGTGCTGGAAATAGAAAAGGAATACGCTAACTCTGTAGTGGAAAAGAATAAGGTAGGGAAATTCCACAATCTTCTGAGAAAATGTAATATTCTGTTCTTGTTATTCAGTGATAAATTACACCATCAGATATGCAAAATTATTTCTGAAAAAGAACCTTTCATCATTTTCATAATTGACTCACATTGTAAAACTTTCGTGTGACGTAAACTCTCAAGTTACTGCATGGCAAACACAAGGTAGTAATCATAAATATTTGATGTCAAAGGCACCAAATTCAATATACAGAAAAAAGGATGATGTATCCTCATTCAAAATAGATGTTACCAAAGCACGTGCACAGGAATATCCATATGCGGATATGATCTGCTCCTCCCACAACACACAGCCACATACCACCAACAGTTACTTAGGGGTGTTTTTAAAGATACAATTCCATATTTAATATTATAGTTGTGTTGGAAGCATGGGGTGATTCATCAACCACCATTCATGTAAAAAGAAGCAAAAAAAATGACAACGATTAGAAAACAATCTGTTCTTCATAATAGATCTGATTCTGCTCCCACTGAAGTCATTGGCAAAACTCTCATTTTCATCAACGTGAACAGGATCAGTTAAAATAGGGAATTGTACAGGGGCTGAGGAAATTGCTGATTTTATGTGCCATTCTTATGTGAAATTCAGCTAGCAAAGCCATCTCATTCTTTGATCACGGCTCATCATCTTAGGACTGCAAAAAAGTCTCTGAATCTATGTTCAGCTCTGCTGGTCTCATTCAGAAGGGACACAATTGGGTCCTATCCCACTCTGGAGGCATTTTTTTCCCCTATAGAGCTGCAGACTGCAATAACTGCCACAGAGGCTTAAGATCACCATTCAAGTGCCTTCAACAACACTTTTGGGCTAAAGTCCATTGTACATTTAAAAAACCTGAAGTTACTGTGATCTCCTTGCCAGTGGGTGACATGGATCTTCAGGTCCTGAATAGTATCAGAGGGGTAGCCGTGTTAGTTTGAATCTGAAAAAAGCAACAGAGGGTCCTGTGGCACCTAACTTCTGTTAGTCTCAAAGGTGCCAAAGGACCCTCTGTTGCTAGGTCCTGAATAATAACTCTAGCTTTTAATTCACCTTTTCAGAAAATGAATTCAATGTTAGTGAAAACTATCAAATCCATATCTTGGGAAACTAAAGTCAATTTATTTCTAGACCAGATACAATATGGAGTGAGGCAGTGCAAGCTCCTCAAACATTGTATTGTCAATAGGCTTCAAAATTGACCAGTCGGGTTGTCTCTAGAGGTGAGTGAAGGTTTCAAGTCACCATGTAAATTCAGTCCTTGGGATCTCTCTTTTGAGACTGGGAATAGAAGAGTAAGGTCATGCTAAGTAACCTGGGGAGTTTTGTGTGTGATGTGGACACTCGTGCCCTATGAACTGGATTGAGTTCACCTTATTAATTCTCTGTACATATCTATAGGTTCATTTTTCTTCAGTATTTCTATCCATCAATCTCAGAAAGCCCTCTCTCTCTGTGACAATGTCCATAACCCGAAGGCAGGCAGTAAAGCAGCTCTACCACTCCAATGCCTCCCAGCATTGAATGCAAGAGTTACAGTAGGAATATACTTGGCCCAGTGTTCCTTTAAATCATCCCATATGGCCAATCTCTTGCGTTTAGAATACATTATGAGCCAGATCTTCAGCTGATATAAATCAATGTGCCCACAGAAATTCATTTCTGCATCCATATTCCAATGATTTTGTGCACCATTATTTTCCACTCCCATGTGCAATAATTGTATCTGTTAAAGTATTTTTAAGAGAGACAACGTGAGGAGGTAATATGTTTTACTGGACTGACTTCTGTTGGTGAGAGAGACAAGCTTTCGAGGTACACAGAGCGCTCAGTTCATAGGGCACAACAATGCACATCACACAAATCTCCCCATGCTATTTGGCATGAGTTTACTCATCTAGTCACAATCTCAACAGAGAGAACAAAGACTGAATTTAGATGGTGACTTGAGTCTGCAGTCACCTGTAGAGGCAACTCTGGTGGTCACTTTTGAAGCCTATTGGCAGTGCAATGTTTGGGGAAGCTCACACTATCTCATACTGCACCTGGTTTAGAAAAAAATTTACTTTAGTTTCCCAAGATATGGATTTGATCATTTTCACTAGCATTGAATTAATTTTCTGAAAAAGGTGAATTAATGGCTCTTTGTAGCTCGAAAGCTTCTCTCTTTCACTAACAGAAGTTGGTCCAATGAAAGATATTACTTCACCCAGCTTGTCTCTCAAATATTCAGGGACCAACAACACTGCAAAAAATATTTTTAACATAAATAGCTTAAAATACACACTGTTTAATCTGATCTTCAAATAAGTATGATTGCAAATGATGAAGGAAAATATTTCATTTCAACAGCAATGGAAGAAAGAAAAAACAAAAGAAAATAAACATTAGAAGGTATGTCAACACTATTAGGAAAGGCTGAAAACAACAGAAGATATTTGATGTCAAAGGCACCAAGTTCAACATACAGAAAAAAGGATGATGTATCAGAAGACCCAATAAAAGACAGTGGCAAATGAGAAGTAATAGCTGACAGAGAAAATGGAATTAGAGAAATTCACAGGGTAAGAGAAATGAGGATTTTTAGATGTTTTGATATATGTAGTATTATATCACAGCTTTAAACATATTTGTCAGGGCTTTAAAGATGCCAGGACATTACTGATGTTTATTTCATCTCAGAATATTTATCAACCCTTAGCCTCACTTTCCCCACCTCAACACACAGACTTTTGATTCCCTACAGGTCCTCAACCTATCAAAGAAAAAATAGTTTTAGTCTCCCTGCCACCAGCTCCAAGAAACTCCTGGAGGATTATCAGCAGAGTCCACTAATGTCAAAATATGTCTTTACACATGGTCTTTGAGGGAGCCATAACATGAGCCTCTGTGCAGCTGGCAGAGGGGCTGATTTGGTAGCATCTGATTTCATGAACTTGAAAGACTTATATCTTAATCAGGCTCTGCCACTGCTGAGTCACGCAGCCTCCTCACTCGGCATCTGCAGAGCAAGGCTCTTAAGACAAACAGTGCCGTTCATGGGCAACTGCAAATCAGCTATGCTAAAGATTGTTACTAACCATTCCTAACCCAAACACATATAGAGTGTGATATCATTTTAAGCAGAAACTGCTTTGATGTTTCCATTAAAACAGTTTTAGAGGATAAAACATACTGAGTTGAGAAACAGTGAAAACAGATTAATCCAGGCTATCTGAGATCACACTATATTTATCGTTATTTACATTACCTTTAGCTTTTAACAAGTGGTTAGTAATGGTGGTAGCTATTCAGTGGCCTATGTGAAAGGAGTTGGGTGGGTCTCTGTCCATTTCCCAGTGTGCAAATGTTAATTTTCAATATCAGCATGTGTGTTTTTTTTTATCATGGGTTGGACTGTATGTGGGGGAGGGGAGGTGCTAGCATAAATAGCTCCCCTGTCTGTGTCCTTCATTTAGGTGGCTGGCTGAATTGCAGCCCATGTAGATCTCTGAGCTCTGGTCAAGTGTAGGTAGTCTCTTGGTCTATCCAAGGCCGTGATCAAGTGTCTTGATGTTTTTGGTCTTTTGGCCTTGAGATGAAAACCTTGTCTTTGTTTCTGGGACCTTGAAGTGAAAAAATTCTCGAAGTTATATCTGTGCAAGGGCTAGAACCACTAGGCACCCTGCAGGAAGTTGCAGACAATGAGGCCATAGCCTTTCTCCACTACACTGACTGCCCCCATTTAAGAGATGGCAAAACAACTACACTTCCCTGTACTTCTTAGAGTTCAAGCAGATACGGTGCCTTCTTGAGGCACATTGGCTCTTATAGCTTCTGCTGGCTAAGTACAGCTTTTCACCATCCCAACACGGGACAGTGGTGATAAGACATAGTGTCATACTATTATCATTAATAATACTCTTATCGCTAATGCAAAAAGCCACAACCACAACTGGTACTAACTCACACCACTGTTTTCTGTCTCAGACAACAGGCCAAGGGCAATGGAGAATGAACTATAATCTTACCCCCTCCCCACCCAGAATGATCTCTTCAGCTCAAGATTTAGGCACAATGCTGGGCAGTGTGATAAGTTTCCCTGCTCCTCTCTGTGCTAGGTGTATGTGTGGAAAGGGGACTTCACTCTCTAGGGCTATTGATCCAGTACTTTTCAACAGCACTAAGTTCTCTATCTCTCACAGACACAAACACACAGAGAAATGGCAGAAATGTGTTGTTTTGAATTTTAACCAATTGCTCCACAGCGTACAACAGCAGTGGTTGTCATTCTTAATGGCACAAGAAGGAAAGTCAGGACAGATCTTTGTCCTACTGGTCCCATGGCAGACAGACAAAAGGAGAAGCTGTTCTCTCTTTTTCATTCATTCATTCATTCATTCATTCATTCATTTATTTATTGCTTTTTCTGAACAGCTTGACTGGCAGACTAGAGGATAATCCTGTTCACAGTTAATATGCAGTAACAGGATTGAGGAAAACTGACTTAAGCAGCTTTCATCTGGGTCAGGATACATCGATATCATATTTAAAGATATACTTTCTGTTCTCCTGAGCAAAGATAAATGACTTGACATCAGGCTTTAAAAAGAAAACCCCTTGGAGACATGGCTACTTAATTATTTGACTGAGTGACATAGTTTTCTCCCACAGACCATGTTTGCTTTCTTTACAGGTGATGGAGTGGTGTGAGCCAGTCAGTGAAAATGCTTTTCCTCCATTACAAAATGTAGTATACAATAGGAGCTTGATTTGCAGAGGTGCTGATCATCAAAAGCGCCAGTTGAAGTCAATGAGAGCCTGTGAGTGCTCAGCACGTCAGAAAATGAGGCCACCATAAGTGTCTATTTCTCAGAGTAGCCCATTATCATTGCCATCTTGTGACAGAAATGGAACCAATCATACTATGGGGACCAGCAGACTTGTGTCACTTCACAGGCACATGGCACAGGGATGGCTATTTCACCAACTTGGATTTTTAATACTCACAGACATGATTCTCTCTGATAATTATGTGGGCAATGAGGGTTCTTTATTTTTACAGTAATGGCATTGATAAACTCCAACAAGCTCAAACCTTTCAGTCCTGGATTTCCTGTATGATGTTGGAACTGAGGGATTTCTTTCTTTCTTTCTTTCTTTCTTTCTTTCTTTCTTTCTTTCTTTCTTTCTTTACAGTTTTAAAACAAATTTTAAAAAGAAAATAGTAGAAAAAAAATGCAGGCTGTAATAAAGCAAATTATATTTCCAGTCCAGTTTATGAATGGCTGTAGCAAGCTTTTCAGAAATCTTAATATCTATCTTGCATAGCTTGACTATAAAACATTCATACTGGACATTTGCTTTGTCTTTGATCCCCGTAGGACCAAATACAGCCCTGACAGAAGCAAATGCAACTCCATTGGCTTCAGAAGTGTCAAAACTATTTACATCAGGGTTGCATTTTGCTCTTAGGCCCTTCGCTTCCAGAAGTTACATCGGCACATTATAATGGAGGTCAGTTGGTAACACTGGATGCAAATTCAAGAGCCAGGTAATTTTACTGGAGAATCATTAAGCGTATCAATGTTGTTAGAGGATAGACAATATGGATCTGATCTGTCTTCCGTTGAAGTCAGTGGGAGGTTTTCCATTGACTTCAGTGGAAATTGGATCAACCTGCAGGAAATTTGTGGTGTGAATAATCACTAGCCACCAGACCAGGATGGCTATCCACACTCTACCTCCCTCCTCAACTTTGTATTCTGAGCTACAGATTTTTTTTGTAGTACCATAGTACCTGGAGCCAGAACAATCATGGACCTTTTGTGCTAGGTGTTGAAATTAACACTCTAAGATCGTCCTCCTGTAAAACAAAACAAAACAAAACACACTCAGGAAAGGATTAATTTATACATTTTTAACAATTATCAGTGACTATTTAGGGGAAAACAAGCTTTATTAAATTATATATATATATATATATATATATCAAAAATGACATATACCATTTTCCTTATTGGGTGATATTCTGGCTCCATTGAAGTCAATGGCAAAACTCCTACTAATGTCAATAACACCAGGATTTCACACCTAATTTCCTGATAATATCACAATATTCAAAATAACTATTTGCATGTGCCCTTATTCCTTTAACTACAAGGAGACAGATTCTGACCCCACGCTCACATTTCTGTAGTATCTTACTCACATTGAGTAGTCTGAATTCAATGGGAGTGTTTGTAGAAAAGATACTATTCAGCATGAATAATGGTGGTAAACTGTCCCTATGGAAAGTATTTTTCAGAGCTTTGATACGTTTGGTACACAATCTTCTCATACTAGCCTCAGGATGTTAACAATGTTCAATTAGGAAGTTTTTTTTCCTTGTTGCTGGATTTTATTTAACCAAATGAGATTATTTCTAATAACAATTTGCTAGAAACATTAATAACACTTCCAAATTAGGTGATGTGAAACTTGCTTTTATATTTCCAAATAAACAAAACCTTCAGGCAACGTGCTTCCAAAATAATCTGCACGGAATTCAGCAAAAGTCCCTGTTTGGCTGAAAACTTAACAGGAAACAGAATACTTTCATAAGATAAGGACTTTCAGTTACTTTCATTCCCCTTTGTTGTAATGTGTGGCAAAGACTGAAGCTTAAGGTAATCTCAGAACTGTCTAGTGCAATTTACAAATTAAACAACTTTTTGCTTTGCAAAGTCTTTTGATGGAGTTGTTCTGGTGGGAATGGAAGGTCAGCTGTCAAGAAGAGTCGGAGATTTCTGTGTTGCACTATATCAGGGGTTCTCAGACTTTTGTAATGGTGACCCCTTTCACACAACAAGCCTCTGAGTGCGACCTCCCCTTATACATTAAAAACACTTTTTTTATATATTTAACACCATTATATATGCTGGAGGTAAAGCGGGGATTGGGGTGGAGGCTGACAGCTCACGACCCCCCATGTAATAACCTCATGACCCCCTGAGAGGTCCCAACCCCCAGTTTGAGAACCCCTGCACTATATGATGTATCGAACACAGTGTTGGCATTGCAAGCTATCATTTTAAGGGTATGTCTACATTTGAGTGGGTGTGTCTACATTTGAGTCTGATTCCCAGTTCTCATAGATGTACCTAGGTTAACTGCTCGAGCTAGCACCTAAAAATACCAGTGTTTCCGCAGCAGCCCAGGCAGCTGCTTGGGCTAGCCACCCTGAGT
The DNA here is from genome assembly GCF_027887155.1 of Malaclemys terrapin pileata. Classification (NCBI taxonomy): domain Eukaryota; kingdom Metazoa; phylum Chordata; order Testudines; family Emydidae; genus Malaclemys; species Malaclemys terrapin. The sequence goes on along the minus strand of NC_071506.1, from coordinate 123,463,188 downwards.
ACAATCCTGCCTGACTCCCTAGCTACATGCTTGGGTGGCTAGCCCAATCGTCACATGTGCCGGCACAAACACATTGCTATTTTCATGATCTTGGAATTACGTCTCTCAGCTCAATGTAGACATTGCGGGGAGGGGTTCCGAGTTTTGCTTGCAGGCTTCTGTAGGGAAGAGTCAGCCCAAAAAGAGACAGCCTAGAACAAGGGGGTGAATTGTGGCTCTCATCTGCTTGTATTTCTCTGTTTTGGGGAGGTTTGTGTGTTGTCATTCCGAAGTCTAAGAAAATAAATGGTGTTACATTGCAACCTTCCCTCTAGATGACTTTGTTTTTATCTAGCTTCTCTCTGTGTGTGCTGTGAACATAACACAGTAGGTGTACAAAATAAAAGATTAGAACTGTACGGTCTCTGACCTTCTAACCTCTCAAGATCACTTCTCTCTTCAAGTGGTCCGAGAGCAGAATTCAGAGTCCTGCTCAATAATCGCTAGGATGGCCACCACTTCAGAAATTATTCCATAACCTAAGACATCTTCAGCTTAAATGTTCCTTTTTTTTAAACTTTATCCCTTTTCTTAATACTTTAACTTGTAAGTCATGTTGCACAATTTAGAGATTACTTTAAGCCCCAACCTTTTCCACAGTGTGTAGCAAAAGTAAAGGAAAGAATTAAGAGTCCTGATCATTATTAATACTTCTAGAAAGTATCCTGCCATATGTTATGTTTTTGGCTGGACATTACTCTGAATAATACTCTCTTTTTTATGATTAATAAGTCCACTGCCTCATTGGTGAATAGAGCCTTCCAACATTTGTAGAATTATGGCCCATCTTACCCATTGCTTAGTCATATATATTTGCCTCATCACTTTGTACATATTTGCTATGTTGTACATATTTAACTCTTTCACTCTTTCTTCTTAGGTCAATCCCTCCAGTCCCTGATCATTTTGGGGAGTTTTTTGAACCTCCCGCAGTTTGTCAATGGTTTTCTGGTAATGAGGTGCACAGCTCTGAGAGTGTTATTCCAGAATATTGCATCAGACATGCAGTTTTGTTAGCTAGCGGTAGGTGGTTTGCCCTGTTCACTAACAATGTAAAAACATGTCTATATGCCACTAGGCAAAGGATATTCTGAGTCTGTTTTTGTCATATAGTATATGTACTGTAGCAGAATTGAACATATTGAAATGTATCATGCGATAACTGAGAGGTAAACTTATCACTCTTGAGAGGCATATCTGCTAGTGAATAAGGAGGATACCTCTACTGAATGGTAAATTCCAATCCTCAGTCAATGTCAACACTGCATATTCAGTTTACCCAACTTCATATCTTTAAATCTTTCCTTTTGGTAAAAATCCTTCAAGAGTTGTAGCTGCTACTATGTGTTGAAAAACTATCCTTTTAGAGGAGGCCCATAAAAGTACATGCAAAAAATAAAGTAGAAAAATAAGAACAGATTCTTTAGATACTCTCCCTGTTTTTTATGTTAGAACCTATGAATAATTCAGTGTTGCCAACTCTCACTAGACTTGTGCTAGTCTCACAATAATTGGTGTCTTTCTTAAAGCCCCAGTTCCCGGAATCAAGTGATTATGGGAGAATCTCAGCTTTCTTTTCTTTTCTTTTCTTTTCTTTTCTTTTCTTTTCTTTTCTTTTTCATTTTTTCTCTTTTTAAACAATAGTTTCTAGCCCTCACGGTTGTGAAGAAAAGCTTGAAAATTTGCTTCCTAAGCACCCTGAAGGCTCAGAAACCAGAAGACAAATAAAAAGAATCCAAAATTAATTTTTAAGCCAGTTTCATGATTTTTTGAGGCCTGACTCATTATTTTTGAATGCTTGGGGTAGGGGAATACAGAGATATAAACACATGTTGCTGTAAATGGGTGGAGTCCTCATCCCACTCTAAAGAAAAACCCCCATACATTCCAAAAGATACCTTTCTTGGGGCCTGATTTACTGATAGAAAGGCACTTCTGGAATAACTATATGAAACACAAGCCTAAAGACTTCTCTTTAGTGTTGGCTGCACCTATGATTTCTTCTTCCAGGATCTATCTTTCCCAAACCCTAGCTCACTCTGCCAGAGGCCTACTCCCACTTCCTCTGCATTGGTAATGAGCCAACTGCACCCCAGCATAACCAAAATCCATTGAACAAGGCAGAGTGCCACAAGCAAACATGGCCAGTCTATTACAATTGCCTACCCATAATAAAGTATCACCCCATTACATTTGTTCTTTAAGGCTGAAAAATAAATGCATCTTCCTATCTACAGCCTGCAGTTTAATGCAAATATCTATACACTGCTGTGGTCCACTTTTGCAGAGATTGGTCATAAGTTTATTGACTTTGACTCGTGGCAAAAAAGAAGTTGGACCCCTTCTACCAGAATGCAGTGACAATACTCAATGTGCTAGGGCTGTGTCTTTCTAACGAGTCTTTTTAACTGATGTAGTACCATGGAAATTTGCAAGTTTACTCTTTCTGATGAACATCTAGAGACATGCAAGAAGTCAGAGTTCTGGCCCCGGTGCCTTTGGGCTTTACAATAAGGGCACTGGCACCACTAATGTAATGGAAATTATGCTAGTACAACGAGAAGTTTAGCTTTGTGGTGCCTGCTGCTAAATTTAGACAAGGCCACCCTGAGGTAAATGAGACCCATATTTGCTATTCTCTATGGACTGCTGTTGAGTAACTGCATTGTCTCAAAATCAGGATTATTATCCTCTCTGGTTAGACAGCAGGTGAAGCAATACAGCTTTCCCACTGCTGTGGATATTCAAATTCATCTTCATGAATACAAGCTATACATGTTCAAGGGGAGGAAAAACTGCTGTTAATTAGAACTTGCTAAAGATTTAACTTTATATGAAAAAAATGATTTGCCTCATCATTTTATGCTTCCATATGAGCTCATCCATCATACAACTGTGCTGCAGAACCCTGCTTCCTGAGATAGAGAGGGACTGAGAAATAAAACAAATTCTCGCACCAGCACAAAAGCATATTTCTGGTCCATATATATTAGCAAGATAACGTCTTGCACTGATTCCTTATTAGGCAGGCTGCAGCACTAAAGTGTTATTCATGAAGCTATGCATAATGATAAAAGCAATCTACCTGACAATATTATGGGTAAGTAAATGTGGAAACAGAGTGGGGAAAAGTATTTCCTTGCTTTATGATGCAAAAAAATTGTTTTCAGCCTATTGGTCCTTGAAAGACAGATGGTTCTACTGTGGAGAGTTACACTATGCAGCACATTAGATCAAAGTGTAGCTTGAACCACCTGAGTTTTTAGGGCCACCCTGGCTCCCATTTCAGCTGGGTTACTACAAATGCTGCCAAGTTTTGGCCAAGTGCAGCCAAAAGGAATGAGATGTCACATAGAGAATTGGGGAAAAGGTAATCTCCGCATTCCCAAAGATGTCTGAAGTGGATAATATTTTGCTTTATCCCTCTTAATTTTGTGGCTACATTCACAAGCTACATTATGAATTATTAAGTAGTTTAAAGACAACATGCCTTGGATAGATTTGGAAAAAGGCAAAAAAAAAAATCTATTTTCTACTCCTAACTTCTATGCAGTCTAATGAATGGATATGATCTAGTAACCTTTTGGAGCCAGAGGAAAAATAATAAAGCACTGTTGCTGGCTCCTGAATAGGATTTATTTTCAACTAGCTTGAATGTTTGTCATTGCAATAAGCAAGGTCCTAGAAACTGCTATGCTCTTCAGTTATAAAAGAGACATACTTGAGGTTTCTTCTCTTTTTTTTTTGGAAGGGCTGATATCTGTCTGATTGGAAGACTCAGTTGTACAATTTAGAGTATCTGTGCCATCTCTCCTACAACATAAGATACTCTTTATGTCAGTTCAGGATAAGGTAGATGCTTGTTTCAGCTGGTATAAGACTAAGGCAACATTCATTTTTTTAAAGGTGATTAGGAGTTATGATTAACAATAAATCATTTATATTAATACAAACAATGCTTCTCTGTGTCTCTCTGTTTCTCTCCCCAAAATAACCATTACGTGTGATAATAGCTTGTAAACAGTATTGGGATTTGTTTTTTGTCTTTGTTGTTCAGGTCATCACAGGTTTAACCAGAATTGTGGAATTTATAATAGTCATTGCAAACATTCCTAACATCCTTCCTTAGGGCCAGATCATCCTCTCCTGTGGTAAAACCTGTGGGAGGAAATCTCTGCAAGTATTTCCTTGTGGAAATCCACCCACATTGTCCAATCAAAGGGCAGAGTCTGGCATCCATCCCTTGGGGACAAGGCTATAGAGTCTGCTTCCACACCTGGTGGATCCCAGATTTCCAAGGAAGGTCTAGGACATCTGAATAGAAACCTTGGGCCAGGCTCTGGCTCCCTGCAATCTCCTAACACTATACCCCTCCCTGGCAATGAGGCTCCACCAGGGACTACTACTGGCTATTGCTGTACTCTTGGGGATGTGCTTGAAAATATAAAACCACCCAGGCCTGCATTATGTTCTACAGGGACTCCACATTTTGACAGAAAGCTTTCCTAGCCCTACTGCTGTTCTGTCCACTCCTTCTTCTGGCCCATTGAATTTTCTTCCTCCCCCTGGCACAGGCCCTGTATGCACAGAGAGGCTTCTGGAGGCGATAGTGTAGGTAGGGGATGGGTGGAAGATAGTACTGCATATGCAAGTGAGATCTCCTTCCTCACAGAAGTGGGGAGATCCAGGTGTGAGAATCATATTCACAATTGTTCGGGGGGGAGGGGGTGCGATCTGAGCCTCAAATTTGCTCATTTGTTTCTTCTTGATTTCAACCTGAGTTTGTCTGAGCAAGATCTGAGTGAGGCCTAAAGGCTAGTGGTGTTTTAATTCATTTTATTACTTCTGCAATTGAAATGCTGAGGTGGGTGCTCTATACACAAACCCAATTACTGTTTGATTTACCTGCTTATTTCATCATTTCAGTTTGTTTCTCATTAGTAATTTGAATGGAGCCTAATGACTGAAAAAGAGAATGATCCATTTTTCACTCCCCTTCCAGGTGGGCAGGTCTTGGAATTATTTCTCATCATTAAGTAAAAAAACAAAAAAACATTGTACATTCAGCTGGCATGACAATGACACAGGATCTCCCCACTGCTGCTTCAAAGGCAGCTAGAAATTGAAAAGCTTTCAGTGTGGGAAACAAGAGTCAATACTGTAACGTTAATGGGAGTGAGTGGGTAAATCCCCAAGGCTTGAGATAAGAATATGCCTTATTCAGCATCAAATTAATAGCCAACATTTTGCTGCTTTCCCATGGCAACAATGAAATAATGGCACAGGAGTGCAGAACAACCTTGTAAGAAAGATTGTGAGTTGGGGACCAGGGCAATGAGGATATTAGGGGCAAACAATAATTTATATTTTAAATTCACTCCAGTGTGAGATCAGCACAAAGATCGAGGAGAGAATATAACCTATGTAGCAATAATCAATAGTCATTATTGAAATGTATAGAGGTCATTCCTATATGTCCCTCATGCACTACTCTTTCCTTCAGGGTGAAACCAAGTATAGTATAATGGAGAATTCCTTCAGGAATGGGCTGTGCACTTAATGATGGCCATTAATTGCAGGCCCTATATTCCCAAAAGACTGTGCATTTCTGAGGCCAGGGAATTAAATGATTTACTACAAAACTTGCTTCAAAAGATCAAGGAAAACCTTCTACTTAGTGAGTCACTTCTAAAAGAACAAACTGTGGTATGACCTGCAGAAGATAGCACAAATCAAAAATAGGGATTGGTTTATGGAAGCATAAACATCCAGGGAAAACACAATTTAATACTTAAATGCTACATAATTTACTATTTATTGGTGGCATAGGAAAAAGGAAATTACTTTTCCAACTGCATGCTATATAAATTACATTATGTACATTTTTTGCCTTGTATTGCCTAGTGGATAGATCACCAGACTGGTTGCTCAGGACACCTAGGTTCTACTCCTGGCTCTGCTACTGGCCTCCTGGTTGACCTGGGTAAGTCCCTTCAATGCCCTGTGCCTCAGTTTCTCTATCTTTAAAATGGGATAATGATACTGATCTCCTTTGTAAAGTGCTTTGAAGTCTACCAATGAAAAGGGCTATGTAAGAGCCAGTTATTGTTATTGTTATTGATTTCACCAAAGGGGGATAATTATGGAGCTTTGCGTTTGAATGGCACCGTACCATTGATTATTTTTAAGCAGAATTCCCCATTGAAATTGGGTGAAATTTTGGCTCTATTGATGTTAATGATAAAATTTCCATTGTCTTAAATGGGGCCAGGATTTCACCCTGAATATCCGGTACTCCTTCACTCCCAATGCAGTTTTCATTAGACTCAAAATATGTTTCATGCTTCTGTAGTAACTTCGAGTGGTTCCTCCCGGCCAGCCTCAGAGGGAGGCCCACTCAGCATGGGGCTGGGTAACCAGCAATCTGTCACCTAAGCTCCCTTGCTTGGACAGACAGCAAACACAGTAAGATTCTAGCCCTCTGGGTGAGGCAGAGCAGCTTCCTGGCTTGGTCAGACCATAAATAAACACAGGCCTTCGGGCTCAGGTGGGTAGGCTTCCCCCAGGGATGGGCTGAGCAGCAGGAAGCAGGAGGGCCCAGGCCCACCCTACTTCACTGCGTCCCAGCCCAGGGCCCTAACAGTGGTGAGTGATCCGACCACTGGGTCAGTGGGGATCCTACCCCAACACACTGACTCAACTCCCAGTTATGCAACCAGACTAATGTCTGGTTGCCCTATGCCACTTCCTACCCCAGTCTGGTCATAGAGCTCTATCATTCATGGGCCCTCTGTCTCCTTGGGGTACTTGGTGGACAGAAGTCCCAGAGGGTCCTCTGGGTATTTGGCAGATGGCAGTCGCAGCAGCTCTTCCCTAGTGTCGGTCTCTGTCATGGGTCTAGCACTGTATCACTCGGTCCCCCGTCCAGCAGCAAAGCCGAGGTGTCTGCCTCCTTCCCTGGCATTCACCCAACTAAGCAGGAGGCCCCACCTCTTATACTTCCTGTCCCACCCCTCTGCTTCCAGTGCTGGCCTGGCCCCACCCACCTGGGGGTGGGGAGTGGTTCCTCCGGGAGGCCACTCCTCCTCACTACAGCTTTATAGCCAAACAGGGTAATTAACAGGAGAAAATATCCATGTGTAGAATCTTTATAGGCACAATGCTTATTAAAAGGAGTTAGTATAAAATGGGAGCAATTATCTGTAAGATGGTGCTATGTGTATCTTACAAACAGGAGAGCATCCTACAGGTTGACATAAAGATTTAAATTTACTGGCCTGGCCAAAACAAGTCAATCACCATTGTATAATACATGACCAGAGCAAGTTGATCATAAATATGATTCAAAAGAGCCATTGCCATGTTCATCTAATTAATCTGAATTACATTTTTATCATACCATAGTGATGAGCACCAGTAAAAAACTCCAGGTAAGAAGACAGATGAAGGGGGCAGAGGGAAAGATATGAAAAGGAAAGGATTGAAGATTATAAAGGGGGGGAAATGTTTCTTCCACTGTTAACCAGAATCTCCCGGTAATGTCATAAGTATGAGATTTTTATCAGTGCAAAAATCTTGAGAATTTTGCTTGGTGCTTGTTTTTACCCATCATATGGAGTCCAGCATCTTTACCTATACAAGTAGTGATAAATTCCACTAACCTCACATACACCCATGCCACTGAAGTTCATTTCTTGCTGGTGGGTTGTGCAAATGGAGGCAGAGTTTGACCTCTCATCTCCTCTGATGATTAACTGTGGGGAGTAACACTGACAGCAGGCCTGCTTTACCCCAGAGGTCTTAATCTGGGTTAAATATTTTAGTTAGGGAGTGTGGGGGTTTAAAAAAAAAATCAAAATAGTTATAATGGTAAAACCCAACAGTGTGCACACAGTTATATTGATACAAAGGTGCCTTACATAGGTATAGCTTATTCCCCTTCCTGCACTCATACACTTGCACAAGGGGGATTATACCACTATAACAACACCATTATAGTTAAAACAGTACAATCTGTAGGTTTAGACAAACCCTCAGTGGCATGTGGTAGTTCAGAGACTGTGGCACTGTCACTATTTTTTTGATTTAGATGAGTATAAGTGTAAACACTAAACAACCACCCCAAAATCCACTCATCTTGTTGATACATAAATAAAAAATGCCCTTGGGTTTTATTAACTCATGCATCCTTGACATTCAATTCTGTCTTTGTTCACCAACATAACAAATTGCAAGAGCACTCCTTTTAAAAAACATCTGTACTTTATATGACTGATAAGTAAATTTAAAAATTCATGTTAAAATTCATATAGTTTTCATCATCCTGTTTGTTTATTCACAAGTAATTTCTTATTTACAGTTTCACAAAGAGTGCATGATTTTTTAAAAGAGACAAAAATATAAAACATCCTGACTTTTATGACTTATTTTTGTCACCTTCTACAAAGCTCATACATAGCATGATGATAGATCGATATGAAACTTATGAAATGATTCACTTTGTAAATGCCTTTGACACACTGTTTTCATATTTAAAGTGCCATAATCTGGTATACAGTGCTGTTGCAGCCATGTCAAGCCCAGGATATTAAAGAGACAAGGTGGGTGAGGTAATAAATTTTATTAGACCAACTTCTGTTGATGAAAAAGATGAACTTCTGAGCTACACAGAACTCTTCTTCAGAAGAAGACCTGAAGAATAGCTCCATGTAGCTCGAAAGTTTGACTCTTTCACCGAAGTTAGTCCAATAAAAGATATTATCTGACCCATCTTGTATCCCTAATAATCGGGTATAAGCAGGTGGTAGGTATGTGTTATTGTCAATCTAGCCATAGTATCAAGTTAGGATTTGGCTAAATATCTGTATCATGATAACACATTTACATTTTACCTTCCCTGCCATGCCTTCGAAATTTCATCATCCTCTTGTTTCCAGGAACCATCCTAAGTCTTTCAGGCAGATAAAAAAGCAGTTAAAAGAGCACAACATGCTTAATAGCTTCCTCTTGCCTGCCTGTGCCCTTTTCTGCTCAACCCTCTGCATCCAGTATCCTTTTGGAATCAAAATAATGTTGCTGTAATAACAGTGCTATACAGCAATGTGTCTCAAAATCTGCTATGCTACTTGGACTAATGGGTAGTTTTTCCTCTACCTCAAATATAACAGTCACCTTTTCTTAATTATTTCATTTTGTAAGCAAATCTATTTGCCTTATCTCTTATTCCTTATGAAACCCTTCACTAAGCTACGGCAGGGAACCCAGTAGTGTTAGCACATAGTAAGGATGTGTTTATTCCTCTGTTCGTTTAAGCCTATTGAGGCTTGTATTTAAGAGTTTTTAAAGACAAGTGAGGATCTCAACCTTTTTGTTTACCCAAGCTCTTGAAAGTCTCACCTTCCTTTGACTTTAATCTGGTAAACCTTTGATGTTAGCTGTTAACCCACTTGTATTTATCAACAGCTGAAAATCCACTTTACTTCAGGGATGCTGTAAGAATCCACTCAGTCTTCCTGGGCTTCTGAGAAAGGGGAAAAAAAGGTTTATTGAACCAATTTTCCATAAACACATCCATTACGCTTGAAGTGTTTCCTGTTACTGCAGGGTATTTGTGCAAGTTACTGCCTGAAACAATGTGTTGTAAACACAATGGTGTTTATGGAGTGGGAAATCCCAAGACCAACCATGATGAAAAGGTGTAGTTTCAAGAAAAATGGAGGTGTGATTTAGCTGACAATTGGCTATTTCTTTGACTTTTTCCCCTTTATATGCCACCAATTGCTGGGATCATTTTTGATTCTCTTTATTTTCTACAGGCATTTTACCATTTGCATTATAGAGTTTGTCTCAGCCTCCCTTCTGTGGGCCAGATTCTGACACCTGTATACACATTGAGCGGCTCCTTAGTTCATGAATAGTCCTGTTGACCTCAGTGGGAGATGAGTAAGTATAGCTGACTTTAGCTCTTTGTATTTTGTTCTGCAGTGGCTTTTCTTCTCTGTCTACAACACAGGAACATAGGATTGGAGGAATTATCTTTGTTCCACCTATTTCGGAATCTTCTCCAAATCAGTACCCAGAGTCAGATTCTTCTGAGAAGGAAATCACGCGTGGAGATGACTGGGTCTCATGGGGCATTTTTTCTTTTATATGTCTTATCTTCTAAATTGTAAGTTCCCAAAACAGGGACTGTCTTGATTACCTGAGCATGTTTTCTACATTTTATAAATAACAATCACCCTGCAGCATCTAGTTCAAAGTGAATCTCGCAGACCTGTGGGGTCTGTTAGCAGTGGACTACCCCTGATGTTCTCAAGCCCCAGTTCTCATTTCTGCAATCTTCTGTCTGCCACTAGCCCTACAATCTTTCTTGCAACACAGGGAATCACTTCCAAGGGCTTTTTGGAGCATCCCAATTTCCCTCCTCTCCTATGGTCTTTCATAGACTTCAGTGGAGCCAGAAAGAAGCTAGTCTTTCTCCACAGAAGCAACAAGAGAGAGAAGACCCCTCTTTCCTGACTCCCAGCCACTAAAACACTAAGGATAATAGGATTCTCATTCAGTTGCTAGGGGTTCCTCATAGGATGCCTGTGGCGAGAGGTAGTGAGTGAGCTATACAAACAGCATTGACTCAAGACTTGTGCTGAGGCTTAAAGGCTTAGCCAAAACCACTCTAATTTTTGGTATCTATGGGGAGGTTAATGGATGTAGGTGGGAATTCTGTGTTTTAGGGTGATAAAAGAAGAAAAATTTGCAATGGGAGATGGGACCTTGTTAATTACCAGCAGAGGCAAGGCTGTAGCACACTTCCCCTTCATCACCTACAACCTCTTAGGCTTTGTCTACATTAGGAATTTGCCTGGACACCAGCAATTGTTACCCAGCCACTGACTGTCCTGGTGCAAAGCCTAAATGTGGAAAGAGAGCTTACTCTTGCTTGAAGTCACAACTTGCATCGTCTGCTAGGGGTTTGCATTGGTGAAGCAGTGACTAGCCATCAAAAACTAAGATCATCAAGTATAGGGGGATGTCAACCAAGCAACATCAAAATGTAACGTCTCCTTCCTTCTTTGCCATTCATTCATGCACAATATTTTTTCACTCACTACAAGACAAAGGTGCCCCTCAAGGGAACCCAAAATCAACTCATTGACCCCCACACAGAGTCAGTAGTATGTGTAGAGTTTTAGGGTTACCAGGGTGGCTGTCCAAATATCCAAAGAATGGTCTCATCAAGATCCAGGGGAGTGTGAATGAAATGTATTTCTGCCAGACCACCGGGAAAGGTATATTTTATACAAAAAAGATAGGAAAAGATAGTTTGGGTCAAAGGGAAATGCTAATTGCTGATCTTTTCAAAAGTCCTTCTCAAGGTTCCAGAAAGAGAAGTCGATTCTCTCCCAGTGTTCAAAGCACCCTTGCTGGGCTGGACCAACAGAGGATCACAGTTTGAAGTTGAAATGAGAGATGGCATGTCTGCTGCTCTTTGAAGCATGGAATAAGAAGTAGCAGCATTTAAGAAGCTTGGAAAGGATTTTTTTAAAATATATACTTTTTGCAGGAAAAAAAGGTTGAAGTTGAATGAAAACTGGAAAAAGATGTTGAGTTCAATGCTACATTTTAACATTGACTTCTTCTTCCCTCATTTTACCTCCAACCCAGTAAGGAGAATCTAGGACTGGACTGCTTGAGGGTTTAAATAAATTACTACACTGATCACTGTGTTTTTACCATTTGTTAATAAGAGACAGGGATAAAATATTAGTCTTTCAAAAAACTTATTTATAAAAGATGAGTCCGCTTCTGACCTCACTTAGGCCTTGATCCAGCAGAACACTTGAGTGCACACTTAATTTGAACACAAAAGTAGGTCAATGGATTTCAAACTAGTTTAAGGTTAAGCACCTGCTTAAGTTCTTTGCTGGATCAAAGCTTTATAATGGTTTATACCTGTGTAATTATATTGACTTTCTGTTTTACACCAGTGTAAGTGAGATCAGAAATGGAAACCATATTTTTTTCCCAACTAAATGAATATTTGTTAAAACTCAGGTTTGTAGACAGTAGCATAAGAATATAGGAACGACCATATTGGGACAGACCAAAGGTCCATCTGGCCCCAGTACAGACCCTTGGGGAACATCACTATTTACCTCTCTCCATTCTGAAAACTGACCATTTATTCCTACCCTTTGTTTCCTATCTTTTAACCAGTTAACAATCCATGCGAGAACCTTCCCTCTTATCCTATGACTGCTTACTTTGCTTACTGAGGGACCTTGTCAAAGGCTTTCTGAAAATCTAAATACACTATATCCACTGGATCCCCCTTGTCCACATGCTTGTTGACCCCCTCAAAAAATTCTAGTAGATTGGTGAGGCCTGATTTCCCTTTACAAAAACCATGTTGACTATTCCCCAACAAATTATGTGAATCTATGTGTCTGACAATGTTGTTCTTTACTGTAGTTTCAGCCAGTTTGCCTGGTTCTGAAGTCAGGCTTACTGGCCTGTAATTGCCAGGGTCACCTCTGGAGCACTTTTTAAAAATTGGAGTCACATTAGCTATCCTCCAGTCATTTGGTACAGAAGCTGATTTAAATGATAGGTTACCAACCACAGTTAGTAGTCCTGCAATTTCACATTTGAGTTCCTTCAGAACTTTTGGGCATCAAAATGAAATTATCAAAATTATAATAAATACAAATATTCCTAACTCTCACTCATATTGAGGTAAATCAGGAGTAACTACCTTGAAGTCAATGGAGTTATGTCATTCAAAACTGGGATGAGAGAAGAATCAAGCCCAACAATGACAAATAATTATTGAGGGCCATGTTAAAAATCCCTCTTCATCAGATAACATGGGCTGAGCTACTATCTACCATAAAATCTTGGGGACAATTTCCACCCTCAGTTACACTGTGGAAATTGATGCAGTGGCATGGATATTTGTGAGGGGAGAATTTCTTCCTGTGTCTATAATAAATGTTTCCATTTGCTGTCATAGCTGTGTAACTCTCACCATGGAGGGCTTACATGTTGCTGCTGTCGGCATTATTTACGACTTATTATGAATATATAGAGGACTTCAGCTTGCAACATTAGTGAGCCTTTAGCTTCAGACCCAACTCCCCCGCACCACCACGAACAAAACAACCCGCCATCACCATTCTCAATATGATCTCCTAATCTGTACAAGAGTGGGGAGAAGGGTCAAAATGGCTTTGCTCTAGCAGTTCTCCTCACAAAGAACTGCATAGAAGAACATCTTTGTCCTTGCCTTCTAAGCTGAACTCCACTTCATCACATCACTATAGCGAAGGATTTACTGGGAAGGCATATGATTTTAATGAGAACAATCGGCCCCAAATCCATGTCAAACAGGAACACAATGTGAAATTGCCTCCACTAGGATTCAAAAGCCTGTTACGAAAAAAGAAAAAAAGAAAAAAAACACAAGTTACCAAATACTGGTCACAAAGGTGTCAGTACATTATTTTAAAATCAAACACAGTCATCTTCCACTTGTACTGACTTAGTTGTTTTCTGTTTGTTTTGCTGCATTTCATTGTATGTTCTAGTTAGGCTTGAAAGAAATAGAGTTTTATCATTTCATCAGATAGCATTGATGTTTATTAAAAATTTTAAAATTTGTGTCTATTTAAATTTTCACAGTTGTGCAGAATTATGGGTTTTAAGCATTTGTTTTGATTGGTATCTATTTAAATTTTCATAGCTGCAGGAAATCATGGGGAGGATCTAACAATGGGGGGGTTGGACAATAATTATTTAATGATAGTAGATGTTGAGATTCAAAATGTTAAAGCGTTAAAACACAAACTGTCAACATCACATTTCAAAATATACAAAGTAAATATCCTTAAACCAAATTCTAACACATTCTCAAGCAGCATTTTTTTTTACTTTGCTTGTCTGTAAATTTTAATTATGATCAATGGAAATATATTTTCATCAGTTTGTGTGTGAATGGTGATATCAGTGTTTACAGACAAATATTTAATCCTTCCAAGCCTACTTACATTAATATGTATTTCAGGGTCCCTTCCATGCACAGCTCTTGGGGGGATGATCTTGACTTTTCTGATTTGATAGCATTTTACACAAGTGTAAGGCAGTAGAGAATCAGGCCCATGACCTTTAATTGGGTGTATAACCAGTGCCAGGTGGGAGGAGGCTGGACTTTAGCCTTTTAAAGGCGAATTCTGTTATGGGGCAAGACCATCATTTGTTCTATTTCCCTGCATACAGGGACCAAGGGAGGTAAAGTGCTACCCACATCATGGGAACAGCCCAGGGAGAAGAGCAGTTTCCATGGGAACGCACAGGCGCACTGGCAGTGGGAGTGCAGGAGTAAAACAATAGGCAAACCCTTGACCCTGTGCCACATTGCGCATCACCATCTAATGTGCCCGACATGGATGGGGGGGTAATCTGCTACTGGTTTGGACTGGTAACTGATTATCTCCCTACACGAGCAACAGGGAAAGACTAAGGAAGGAATTGTGCCTCCAATTCACAATTTCCTCTCTGGTCTACTGGGACACCACAGCTGGGCACTTGTCCTAAATCAGGATGGATTGCATTGCTACAGCTAGCCCATAGTGAGGGAGCACTGAATCAGGATTTTTGCTGATAATGGTTTTAAAAGCTGTCAATTAAAGCTGGTTCTGAATTCCTCAAGAGTCACCAGGCGTGAATTTCTCTTCCATGATTACAGTGAGATCAACCTGCTCAGCACTGACAGTTTTTGCACTGGGGTTTGATCCAAAGCCTATTGAAACTAATGGGAATCTCTCCACTAACTTCAGTGGGCTTGGGATCAGGCCCTATCATTTGAATTGAGATGGGTTAAATTGCCTGAATTAAACTCCTACACTAAAACTTGTATTTTAATTGATACTGTGTGAAAATAGTGGCATTGTTTTAATGTCAATGATAACCCACATAGGAATTGCCATTCTGGATCAGACCAATGGGCTATACAGGCAAGAATCTCATCTCAGATAGCAGCCAGTGCCCGATGCTTCAGAAGAAGGTGTAAAAAAATCCTGTAGTAGACAATTATGCACTGACATCCCACTGCGGAACACGTCTTCTAAACCCCAGGCAGTAAATGACTGGCTTATGTCCTTGAAGCATGAGGGCTGATTTCCCTTATGAATCTTTACTCTAGCTAGGGGAACTGCAGGTATTTTTATTAGTTAAATGTAAGGTCAAATCCCTTTTTCAATGCTACTCAGCTCATTGCCTGTGTTGTAAGCTCTTTTACAGTGCAAGCTTTTTGGTGCGGGGACTGCACCTTCTTTTATGTTTAGAATGTATCTAGCAGGTGGGGGGAGTGCTGCTGGAAACACAACAACAACAACAAGGTATCTAGCAGCAGCATAGTACAAAGGTTAATTCTGTGTTATGTTTTTTTTTTCTTTTTATGAGTATTAAGTGTATTGATTTGTTATCTCTTTGGGTCTCATCTTGTTTTGAACATGAAAAAGGGAAAATATCACACAGGAAAACCTTGGCTTCATGTGGGATTTCCAGCCCTCTTGGGAAGCAGAAATCTGAGGACACAGATGGAAATTCTGAAAGTCTTGAGAGGCAATGCCATTACCTCTGAGAAATCTCTTTCCATCTTTCACAAGGGCTGTCCAGAGGGAATATGCTGGATTGATCCTATTAGGAAGATATTTGAGTTTGCATTAGATTGGTTAAGGCAAGCACAGTCAGAACCCTGCACCCTTCAAGCTACAAACAGTAAGATTATTTTCAGCACACACAGTGACTCTGGACATCCCAGGAGCTGATTAACTCATTGATAATATCCCGGGCTAAATATATCATTTATACATCTCCTGGTAACTCATTCAAATGTCTAGGGCTTTCTTATGAAGTCCAGCACTTCCTAAAAATGTTGGTGAGTGCAGACAGTAAAAGTTAGTCTGTAGCAAATGCATTAAGTATTTTTAGCAGAAGACATATAACAATGCAGTTTGAGACCTTGGTTGTAATGCATTTTTTCTATTCTTTTTGAAAAAATCATGGAAATTAGAGATCAAAAGAAAACTTACATCTTCTACTCCATCCTTCAACCTATGCAGGATTGTTCCATATTGTGTATATAACCTAAAACACACACAGTTTTAAACAATCCAGGTAATGGATTTCTACAATGCCTCTTTGGAAGCTATTCTACAGCCTAATCTACTGTTTAATTTTTTTCTTGATATTCAGCCTAAATGTTCCTTTGTCTAATTTTATTCCAGTACTACTAGTTACATCTTCTTTACTACACTAAATAATTCCTCACCTTCCTTGGTGTTTTATTCTAACTCATTTTAAATACCTGGCAACAATCCCTACAACATCTCTCTACATACTTCCCCAACTCAGTATATTGTAATTTATTTATATACATTGACCTTTGTGAATCGTGGGTCACTCAGCCAGTTCTCACTCTATGCAACAGTGTTAACTTCAACTGGGATTACTTTTAAAGTAAGATGCTGTGGGATATTAACAAATGTTTCACAAAAGATCATTATTTTGCACCCACTGCTTTCCCTTCACTCACTAATTCTGAAATCCCATCCAAGAAAGAGATCAACTTTGGCTGGCATGATTTATTCCTCATTATTTCTGTAAGGTCAGAAACTATAAAATGTTTCTACAGCCAAGCCCTAAGATACAACCGAATTTGCTCCAACCCCTCAGACAGAGACAAACACCTACAAGATCTTTATCAAGCATTTGTAAAACTACAATACCCACCTGGGGAAGTGAGGAAACAGATTGACAGAGCAAGACGGGTACCCAGAAATCACCTACTGCAGGACAGGCCCAACAAGGACAATAACAGAACACCACTGGCCATCACATTCAGCCCCCAGCTAAAACCTCTCCAGCGCATTATCCACGATCTACAACCTATCCTGGAAAATGATCCCTCACTCTCACAGACCTTGGGAGGCAGGCCAGTCCTCGCTTACAGACAACCCCCCAACCTGAAGCAAATACTCACCAGCAACTACACACCACAGCACAGAAACACCAACCCAGGAACCTATCCCTGTAGCAAACCTCATTGCCTACTCTGTCCCCATATCTACTCTGGCAACAGCATCAGAGGACCCAACCACATCAGCCACACCATCAGGGGCTCATTCACCTGCACATCCTCTAATGTCATATATGCCATCATGTGCCAGCAATGCCCCTCTGCCATGTACATTGGCCAAACGGGACAGTCCCTCCGCAAAAGAATAAATGGACACAAATCGGACATCAGGAATGGTAACATACATAAGCCAGTAAGTGAACACTTCAATCTCCCTGGTCATTCTATTACAGATTTAAAAGTCACTATCATTGAACAAAAAAACTTCAGAAACAGACTTCAAAGAGAAACAGCAGAACTAACATTCATTTGCAAATTCAACACCATTAATCTGGGCTTGAATAGGGACTGGGAGTCGCTGGCTCACTACAGAAGCAGCTTTTCCTCTCCTGGAATTGACACCTCCTCATCTATTATTGGGAGTGGACTACATCCACCCTGATTGAATTGGCACTGTCAACACTGGTTCTCCACTTGTGAAGTAACTCCCTGCTCTCCATGTGTCAGTATATAATGCCTGCATCTGTAACTTTCACTCTATGCATCCGAAGAAGTGAGGTTTTTACTCACGAAAGCTTATGCCCAAATAAATCTGTTAGTCTTTAAGGTGCCACCAGACTCCTTGTTGTTTTTGTAGATACAGACTAACACGGCTACCCCCTGATATAAAATGTAAAGTTGGTTTCAGGTTTCAGTTGAGAATCCTTTTGTATCATTCAGGTATGTGTTCTGCTTCTTCACAAACTCAACTCAGTTGCATTAATTTAAAGAAGAGATTCCTGAGAAAACTAATCCAAGCGTGACTAAAGCATGACTAAATCCTTGTCCCTGATACATCTCAAGCCTGGTTAAAAATTAGACTTCCCTTAGTAGCTCCGGAGACAGAGAAAAGTCATGTCACAGCACGGGGTAGTACATCTTATATTGGTTTTAACTGATTCCTTAATTAAGTTTTCCTTTTGTGTTTCACAGCATGTAGTTTGTTTGGGAGGTATGGGGGTTGCTTTTTCTTTTTTAAAAGAAGTCTGCCTTAAAGGACCAAATTTTATTGATGTTACTGGGAGTATAGCCTAGTGAAGGATTGAGCAAGGATGGCAGGATATGACTCTAAGTCAACTTGGATATTCCACTGAACATGGTAGAGAAAATAACAAAAGCTATGAATCAGAAATTAGAAAGATCTACATCCAGTGTTGGAATTCTGCCAAGGCCACCAGGGTTGATGCTAAGTAAATCAAGCAGAAGCCCTGATACTTCTAATAATGTTATGTTGCACTGAACAATAGTGCCCTTCCTCCCCATCCAAATGAAGTTCCAGCACTGTGTGCCTGCCTCCAGTATCACACTGATTAGCGAGCAGGGACAGCATCAAATTCCAGGGATTAGTGTCTGCAGATTAGACACTCAGATGGCTTGAGAAATATGCTTTATCAGTCATTAGAAAAACATCCACAACTTTGATCCCTTGGTTTTATTTTGGGGTCCTGTTTCTTTTGGCATGTGCTTGTGGTATCAGATGGCACAATACTGATGAACCTTCAAAGGCCATATACTGTTTGCAAACCAAGAACAAAAACCCAAATGGCCTGTGATGCATTTTAGGCTTGATGCACTTGCAAGCTGAACCTGCAGGTTTCTTGGCTCGATCATATGTTGATTGAGAAAATATATGTTATTGGGCTTTGAAAGTCTGCCTCTGTCGTGGTGGAAGGACCGGAGGAGTGTGTACGGGAGGTTCCTTCCCCTTTCCCTTATTCAGTTTAAAAAATACCTGTAACATAGTAAGCAGTCATTAATAGAGATCACATTCATCACATTTAGAAATGAGCAATCGCTGGCTTAACAAAGCTCCTGTTGACATTTTGCCACCACTTTCTGCTGCCAGTAAAATTTGATGAAGCAAAGATCTAACAAACAGGCAAACGTCAGTGGATTATTCAGCATCAAGCTTTGCATTACAGCATGTGAAGAAAGGATTAGAGAAGTACTTTTTAGTTATAGAGAACCCTGAGCTCTGGATTAAAGCGCAAAAGAGCTGGCAGGAAGGATTCTGTAGCTACAGAATTTACTGGTAACCTGGCCCTACAGTTTTAATTTCAATACAGAATATTTTTTAATCCCTTGTTTGCCATTGGTGGTGCTATTGGATTAGTATGACCGCCAGGCTGTGACTATTTATACACAAATTAGGCAAATGATGTCTTTAATGGGGAAAAAATTACATGGCTGTCGGTTATTAGAAAGGGTTTATCACTTTGAACCATGCTCCTTCTGTGCATCTCTACTGAGAATGTCTGTCCATTATCTGCCACAGCAAGAGCTTCATGTGGAAAGTAAAAAGCACTTTGATGTAGTAAGTAGGTCTACACTGGACTAACATTTTGTTGGTTTGGAAAATAGAGACCAAATGTTCAGCTTGTGTAAATCACCATAACACCATTCACAAATGTATTCTGGTTTAAATTGACTACAGCACAGAGGTAACTGATAGACAGGAAAGGGATCCTACCAAAAAGACAACATGCATCCTTTAGAAATTTTCTCTCTCTGCTTCACTTCCCTGCTTTGCTACCGTATTTTTCAAATATCTCCTTTTCACACACCCATCTAGCTATCTCAAAGTAATCGCTGTTTGCTTCCAATACTTTAGACTTAGATTGGTGGAAACTAGACTAAGATTTCAGTTTATGGACTGTGATCTGGATCTCTTCTTGGCTGAAGGAAGATAGCTCTACTGGAACTTCCTGCCCCCGTTCAAATTGAAGAGGGACTGCCACGGATGGACAATTGAGTAGTGTCTCGAAATGATCTTTCCATCGATGCAACTGATTCAATAGACTCTGTCTGATGCTACCATTTTGCTTCTTCACTGGACAAGTTGATAAAGTTCCAAGGTTGAACCTATTCAGCCTTTGCTTTTGCTCTCAACAAATGTGTCTTTGAAGACTAAAATTGTAGTCTCGCGTTTTACTTAGCTCCAACTGCTGAAGCATTTCTTCACTGATCCATGGTTGACATTTGAAGGACTGAGGACCCAGCACTGAGCTGACAGCTCTGATGACTTGAAACAGCACTATTCCTTTATCCAAGGAAGTGAGACTTCAGTCTGTTATGCTTTAATGGCCTTAAGTAGTTCAGAACAGAAAGCTGTTGAATACTGTGTTTTTAATAAGAACTTTTGTTTAGAACAGACTAATTTCAACCCATTAACTGGCTGTCTTCTAAGTCAGAGGTGCATTTTTGTCAGCAGAAGCTGATGGTCACTGTCAAACTCATACATCAGAGACCACTGACCACCAACCATTGTTGATCAGGACATGATCAATAACAGTCCTAGTGAAACCATCTGAGCTATACAAGGTCTGCTTGTGAATCTTTGGGGGATAGAAGAGCGATTCAGTGATCACCATGTCATTGGCAGCTGCAAATTCCAGCTGTCACTGCCCATTCCTGTTCTTTTTGCCCCATACAAAACTTCCAGAAAGTACTTGCCCAGGATTCTCTATCCTGTCAGTGGCAGATACAGGGCATGATTTCCTGTCTCCACAGGAGCTCAGTACGGCTGTGTTCTGTCACCACTGTTGTTCAATATTGGCATAGATTAGTTGATTGATAAGCTTGAGGAGGCAGCTGTCAGTGGCATTGAGCTGAACATCATTCTGCTTTGACATCATGAATACACTGGTCAGGCAAGAAGCTGCACACATTGGTCTGGTTATTAATCAAGATAAAATAGTCCTTGGCCATTACCATCAAGCAGCCTCCAGCTCCAGATTACAAACAGCTATAATTACAAACAACTGTCTTAGTCTGTCCAGGTGGGACACTGAACAGGTGGCACCTGTCAAATATTTTGGCAGTGTCATAGATGGTACTGGAGGTAGCTTGAAAGATGTGGACACTCATATAGCAGCAGCTGCTGCCATGTTTCAGGCCTTTCAGCATCCTCGATAGAGACGTTCTCACACCAAACTTTCTACGAAGCTGCAGATCTATAGAACCACAGTTATACCAAGTTCAGAAATGAGAATATTCAAAGCTGAACCGAGAAACTGCGTCCATCAGCACTGGCTCGGTTTCAGTGGCTTTCTTGGTATGGATATATTATTAGAATGGAAGGCTAACGTATTCCAAAGCATGTGTACCAAGCAATGCCACTACATGGCTGGTGATCACATGAGGGTGAAAAGTTTCGGTGGAATGACAAGATTTCCAGAGATGGATATAAACTAAATATATAACAAATCCACCTTATGCACCTAGCCAGAGACTGATACAGGTGGTGTTTGGTGCTTAATTTGCAAGAAGGCCATATCCCTTTGTGATTTGCCGTGATGATGATGATGATAATGATGAGGATGATGAAGAAGCAGCTAGAATGGAATAAGGAGCCAATCTCACTTGTGCACCTTGCATGAAAAGTAGCAACAATTGCAATGCAGGTACCACCTCCAAAATGTCCTCAGTGACAGGATGAAGTCCTGCTCCTGCTCTGTCTACACAGACTGTTTGGAGACCTTCAGTTGTTAAATGTCACCATGCAGTTTATTTACATTGCTCTTCCCACCATCTTTACTGATCCATACACCACAGCATTTACAACATGTGTTCCTCCTCAAACTTCTACAAAGAAGAGGAGAGGGAAGAGATACCTCCACTCAAAGATCCTTCTTGGTTGTGGCTTCACAAGCCTGCCTCTCCCTCCAGCACTTCCTTCCTGTGCCTTCTTCTACATTCTGTGCTAATGGGCTAATTAGCTCTTTAGTCTTTCCCAGACCATTCTAAACTGCTGATTAGGCACAGTCAGCTCCTCCCCAGGGGGAATTCATTGGTGATTATGTGATCAGAATGCTCAGCCATTGATTCCCAGCATTCTGTAACACCCCTCAGAACTATGATTCTGCCCCTCTGCACCTGCCATTACAGCTGGCTGGCCACATAGAATGGGAGTATGCCGCCGTCCTTAAAAGGGACACAGCAGATTGCACTTCCCCAGCACACCATGTCACTCCTGGAGCCATTCTGCACTAATACATACTACATGCACGATCTATCCTGAAGTTCGCAACAGGTCTCACGTATGGTTATAATCCAGAAAACAGTCTATCATTTCCTCATTTTCAGAATATGCCCTTTCCCTTCACAGTTTTGTGCCCCTCGTTGTGAGCAGAATATCTCATGGTAATCCACTCAACCTTTTTTGGAATGAATGAATGAATAGTTTTGATTCAGTCACCTCAGTATAAGGAAAATAAGGGGTTAACCTCAATCTAAGCTTTTCTTGATACAAGTTCCTTAAAATCAAATATCACCATAATTATTTCATACTACAACATACCTAAGACAATAATATTGTATATATTGTATAGCAACAATATTTCATACTCCTCTTAAAATCCTCCATTGATATATCTTTTTTCGAAAAACTTACAGCCATTCCATGGGTTGATAGCTTCCAAGATCTTTCATCATAAACTCCAAGGGGCCAAATAATGCTCTCAGATATTTGTCTGCTTCTCCACTGGTGTCAATAAATTGCAGCTGCATCCCACAGAATGATCTGTATGCATCACAGAGCAGAATTTGGCTCTAACATTCCTTTCCAGAGTATATGGCTTTATTTTGCATAAGGTGATTTTGCTATTTCAGTTTGTTGCCCCCATCATTTATATTTTACATCTGATTAAGTTAAATTTTGATTTACCGGTCCTTCACCAAAACATTCAAATCTCTTTGAATCTAATTGCATTGTTCTTCATTGTTTCCCAGAGCAGCAGATTTGCTATCATCAATAAACTGACATCTAAGCTGAAGAGTTCAGAGCCAGACTTCTCCAGAGTCTCGCAATAGGTGCCAGCTATGATATTTACATCTAGATTAGAACTTGTCCAAAGCTCAAGATTGATAGGATCCAGGATTATGATTTTGGTCCGTCTTTACAGATACTATTTTGAAAACTTTAATTTTGTTTTTCTCCCTACAATTAACATTAACCTATACCACAAGGTAAGTTGTTTACTTTTCTATCATAGAGCTCGTTTCTGAACTATGGTTCTAAGTTGTCATCCTCCTATGCTCAGAAACTTGATCTATTTATAAAGAACTTTAAAATAATGGGAGGGAAGGAATCATAACTGTTAAGACATCAAAAATTCTATCTTTCTTTCTTTCAAAACCTGTAGCTGCATGCTAGCTTTACCAGGTGGTTTATCTTAAAGAGGGCAGGCTTTCCCATTCTTTTCTGCAAACTAGCTTACTCCTCCGATTACTTTACTAAAGAACAGGGTGCTTGACTAAACCTGCTCTCCATTCATTCTCTTCCAAAAAGGCAGAATCAAAATCATTTTTTAACAAATGTGCTCTATCCCTGTTTCTATTCCCCACTATCATTCTTATTGGACCACAACTCTCTTGTCCCTTCTATCTACTGTGAATATATTCAGTAAATCCTTATTTTTTAATTATTTAACACATTTAACAGGATGCCTATCCCTGGCTATTAGAACCCTAAGAAAATGGTAAAGATTTGATAGAGCCTTTACACTCAGCCCACAATAAAGGATGGCATGTAATTGCCATACCCCAGGATCAGCCAGGAATTTCTCTCCTGTTTCCCTCTTGCTCAAAGGGAGGTACGTTACTGCTTTTCTTGAAAAGGTGCAGCTTACCTTCCCCTTGCTCCTGGCTAGCTATTCTGTCCAGAGGGGGCAAAGCTAAGTCTCTGCTTGCTCCTCAATCCCTTGAAATCTCTCTATAGCCATTTGTTTACTGGAAGGGAGTGTCCATAAAGCAAGAGCTATCCTACGAACACGATCTGAACTTCCATTCTAGGTAGGATGAGCAAGGGGAAAGGTTCTTGTTTAGCTGAGTAAAACATGGGCATATTCTAGCCCTATGAGTATAATCTAGAATAAAATAAAATACAATTGTAGAAAATTATTCTTTGCAATACAAAGGTAAAGCCACCTTTTACCTTATCTCTTCTTATTTCTCTATAGCACCCTGTCCTCCTCCTTTGTCAGTTGATTATTCTGTAGTTTAAAAAAGCATCTGTTTAATACTTTGTGCCAATTTTGTTCTGACTTTGCCCCCACTGGCCTTTAACCCATATAGATTTAACCAGGATGCATTTTCATTGCAGTCTGTCTCATGGGATCTTAGGTAACTCTCACTTGTACTACAGTAGATTTCTTATACTCAGAAAGAATCCTCATCAAAATTCCTCAAAGCATTGTTCCTCAACATCAGCTTTGCTAGCCTCAAATACCTGTGTTTTCCCCTCAAGTACTCACTGTTTCTTCCAACAGTTTTCTATTCGAATGTTAGGGTGATCCTTAGATCCTAGCGTCTCTCCATGCTTAGCCTGAATTATCATACTTGGCTCAGTTTCCCAGGGCTAGGTCCAAAATAGCTTGTGACGACGCAAGCTAGCAAACAGCATAAAAATGCAATCTTGCCCTAAACCTATAAAGCATGTCTCCCTTGTTAATTTGTGCAGTTATTATCTTAATCAATATCTAAGTAATTAAAATCCCCCATGATCAATTTTCCAGCCTTCCTACAGGACTCTCTAATTTAGAAAAGCATTTCTTGATCTCCTTTCTCTGCCCTGATTTCTGTAGCAACATCCAAGAATCACCTATTCTATTTTTACTATCCTTGGCTGTGTCAGCTAATATATTTCTAAAATTTCTCTCCACAGACTTAATAACATCACCTACCAATATCATCACATCCCTGTTTGATTCTGCTTACTCTTCACTAAATGCAGTATTGTGGTATTAAGTCCCCAGTCATTTTCCCAATTCAGTCATGTCTCTGTTATTTCAATAATACAAACCTTATCTTTGAAACTATGTAACTCATAGTCAGCAATTTTAGGCCCCAATCCTGCTCCATCTTTGGGCCATACTCTTCTCTCAGGAGCACCACTGTAACTAGAGCTGGGCCAAAGGTTTTAGATGAATACTTTATTCATTGGAAAAAAACCACAGTATTGACAGACCTAAAACTATTAATAAATTTGACACAAATTTACCAAATATTTTTGGCCAGTTTTGGGGGATTTGGGTAGCTAGATTCCTGGGGAGACTTGGGCACCATTCACAAAGGAAGAGTCTCTCTCTCTCTCTCTGCCCCATTGATTATTCAGGTACTTACACAAAGTGGAACCACTTCAGCAGGAAAGACGTCACTCTAAAATACCCTATAGCCTGGTGGTTAGAGCCCTAACTTCCAGGGTGGGAGACCGAGGCTTAAGTTCCTGTTCCAGAGCTAGACATTTAACATGGCTTTTCCACATACCATGGAGGTGCCCTAATCCAGTGGGCTAAAAATGATAAGATCTTATACTACCTCTTCTTTTTACCTAACCCTTTTAAAATGCCAGCAGGAAACTCAATGTTTTGTCTGACCCAAAATGGACTTTTTTCCAACAAAAATTCCAAAATATTTCAGATTCACTTCAGGTTGAACCAAATTTTTCCCCCCAATTTTTCAGAACTTCCACCAAACAAAAAAATCAGTTATTTGCCCAACTCTAATTGTGACCCCTTTGACTAACCTAGTACCCAGTAAGTGCAGATTTTCAGCTTTTCTTTCTGAGCTCTCTTTGATTAACTTTCTAGTGTTCCTAGCCAGTGGTTATGTTAACTAAGGACCTAATTGCTTAACTAGTAATTTAAATAAAGGCAAAGGAACTTTCTGTCTATGGGCCATATTCTCTTCTCATTCTATGTGAACATCCATTGAAATCAATTTGAATTTCCTTCAAACATCAAGGGTAGAATGAAAGTCTGTTTTAGCAGTCAATCTTTGCTACACCACACTCCCCTTCCGAATCAGGACTGGCTCCAGACACCAGCAAAGCAAGCACGTGCTTGGGGTGGCACATTTCCAGGGGCGGCATTCCGGTTGTCGGCCGCGCTGGGCTGCGTGTCGCGCAGCAGCAGGGCGGGCAGGGCCAGCAGCCAGAGCGTGGCCAGCGAGAGCAGTGCGGAGGCGTGGGAGCGCACGGGCTGGGAGCACGGCAGCGAGCGCACGATGGTCAGGTAGCGCTCGAAGCTGAGGCCACCCAGGCAGAAGGCAGAGGCAAACATGTTGAGCGGCACCAGGTAGCTGCTGAGCTCGCACAGTGCTGAGCCGAAGGGCCAGTGGAAGCGTAGCGCCATGTAGGAGGCCCACAGTGGCAGGGTCACCACGCCTGCCACTGCCCCCCACCCCCTGCAGCGTACCACAGACCCACCCCCAGCTGCCGCTATGCCAGCCCGCCGGGGGCCAGGCCATCCCGGGCCAGGGTCCTGTCCTTCACCCCGGGCACACCCCGGTCCAGAATCCCAGCCCCTGACCCAGGCACATCACTTCTCCCCCCTTCCAGAGTACCCCCACCCGCTTTCTCCCAGCACAGAGCGAAGCTTGAAGAAAGACAGAAAGGGAACAAGGGGGGCTCCTGTTTGCTTGGGTTGGGGGGCGAGTGGAATCGCTCCAGACCCCACACTGGGGGAGCCATGGGCCAGTGGCAGAGGGAGAGAGAGAGAGAGCCCCATTCAGAGCCGATGGAACTTCACACCCCATCAATAACAGCACACATCCACAGACACACTCACAGCAGCAACAGCAGGCACATACACACAGCAGCAACAACAGTACACACACACACACACACGCACACACACAGAGCGTGCACACACACTAACACCAGTGCACATACCCACACCAACAATAATAGCATGCTGTGCTCACACACACACACACAGTCCTTTCGACTGACTCTCTGTCTCTCTCACACACACACTCACACACACACACACATATTCTGCCACGGGGAGGTCTTACATACACAACCTTGGGAAATCACACACCTACACAAACACAAATGCTCATAACACCCCACACACACCCTCATATTCCCCCCCATGTACCCACACACAGCACATACTCTGATATCCCTGCACAATATAACACACACATACACACACACACACACACACACATCATAACACACACATTCATCTCCCAACACAACCAAACAAATCTACCCTTCACAACATAACTACTCATTCCCTCACACACATTTATGAGAAACTGGGCGCATCGGAAGACACTAACGTTTTTCATTACAGTGTATAGTTGAACCCATATTGTTTTAAATTGTGATTTTGTTAAAATTAAATGAGTACAATAGTAGGAAATTGTTTTATTTCACTAACTACAAATTCTCTGTTTTAATTTTTTTTAAATTTTAAACAGTCAAAATAAAGCAAAACAAAACAAAAACTTTGCAAAGTGCAAACGTGTAAAAGCCCCCCCCAAAAGGGGGGGGAGTTGCTTGGGGCGGCAAAAAACCTAGAGCCAGCCCTGTTCTGAATGGATTACAGTTGTTAAACAATCCATTTCCTCTTACCATTACCAAGTGTTCTCATAAATGGGGATAGTAGTACTTACTTTATCTGTTCTCAATAATTTAAAGAACTGAAAATGTCTGTATATAAAAACAGGTTTCAGAGTAGCAGCCGTGTTAGTCTGTATCCGCAAAAAGAACAGGAGTACTTGTGGCACCTTAGAGACTAACAAATTTATTAGAGCATAAACTTTCGTGGACTACAGCCCACTTCTTCGGATGCATATAGAATGGCCATATTATTCTTATGCATCCGAAGAAGTGGGCTGTAGTCCACGAAAGCTTATGCTCTAATAAATTTGTTAGTCTCTAAGGTGCCACAAGTACTCCTGTTCTTTTTGTATATAAAAATTGACTATATTTCTGTCTTCTCCTTCCTCACTTGTCTTCTTAGGCTAGGTCTACACTACCTGCCTGAATCGGCGGATAGAAATCGATCTCTCGGGGATCGAATTATTGCGTCTCGTCGGGACGCAACAATCGATCCCCGAATCAACGCTCTTACTCCACCAGTGGAAGTGGGAGTAAGCGCGCGCCGTCGACGGGGAGCCGTGGAGGTCAATTTTGCTGCCGTCCTCACAGCGGGGTAAGTCGGCTCCGATAGGTCGAATTCAGCTACGCTATTCACATAGCTGAATTTGCTTAGAGCTGTTCAGGACTGGGACTGTCTTTTGGTATGTGTATGTACAGTGCCCACCACAAGGGAGCCCTAATCCTAAGGGGGCTCTCTGGGTGCTGCTGAAATAAAATAAAATAAAATAAAATAAAATATAGATACATACATGCATATTCACCCACAGACTCCTGCTTCTGAAATCATAACTTCTACCAACCACTGAGACCATACAATGCTAGAAAATATAAATGTATAATTCCTTTTTTCTCATTTTCTGGGCAAGCTTCCCTTCGAATATCTCTGATCTCCTTTCTGTTAAATTATTTATATCAACATGTACAACTGCAACAGAACTCTCCTTCGTTCTCCTGACTAACATACAAACTGATTCAGTAATACCACAGAAGTTACTTTTTTGGGACACCCTTTTAGTTTCACACTTGGAGTCAGGGCTCCTATTCTCACTCTGATTGAAGTCAATGACAAAACTCCCTTTGAATTCAGTGATCCAGGATCAGCCTTAATCATCCTCCCTGATTGCCAGGAGATGACTTTCCCCCCCTTTTTTTGGTTGCTGTTGTGGTGGTTTGGAGATTTTAAAAGACAGATCCTCAGCTAGTGTAAATCAGCATAGTTCCATTGAGGTATGTTGATTCACACCAGCTGAGGAACTGTCCCTTAAAAATGTTAGGTAAAGTGCTCCCCCCTTTTTTAAGCAATAGAAAATCAGAATCAGTCACTCACTAATTAAGTGTCCATATTCTTAATCAGATTTGCCTGTGAGGTCGATTTAATGCACCATACACATTACTGCAGTAGAATAGCAGCTGGAGTACTTACAAATGGGATTTTCAAAGGACCCTAAATGAGCTAGGTTCTCATCTTCCCTTGAATTTCATATGCCATCATGTGCCAGCAGTGCCCCTCTGCCATGTACATTGGCCAAACCGGACAGTCTCTACGCAAAAGAATTAATGGACACAAATCTGACATCAGGAATCATAATACTCAAAAACCAGTGGGAGAACACTTTAACCTGTCTGGCCATTCAATGACAGACCTGCGGGTGGCTATCTTACAACAGAAAAACTTCAAAAACAGACTCCAAGGAGAGACTGCTGTGCTGGAATTGATATGCAAACTAGATACAATCAACTCAGGATTGAATAAGGACTGGGAATGGCTGAGCCATTACAAACTTTGAATCTATCTCCCCTTGTAAGTATTCTCACACTTCTTATCAAACTGTCTGTACTGGGCTAGCTTGATTATCACTTCAAAAAAAAATTTTTTCTCTTACTTAATTGGCCTCTCAGAGTTGGTAAGACAACTCCCACCTATTCATGCTCTCTGTATGTGTGTATATATATCTCCTCAATATATGTTCTACTCTGTATGCATCCGAAGAAGTGGGCAGTAGCCCACGAAAGCTTATGCTCTAATAAATTTGTTAGTCTCTAAGGTGCCACAAGTACTCCTGTTCTTTTTAATAGATGTTTTGCCATTGACTTCAATGTGGCCAGGATTTCACCCCATATGTTCAAATTTCAGTTAATTTTTAATTTAAAAATTATTAATTCACCAGAGTGCCTAAAAACTCTTTAGCTGGAGACACAATAAAATTGAACTACCATAGAGCTTTGATTAAACACCATACTTTACCATTTTAGAGCACTGAACATTATTTGGCTCCTTGGGAAGTGACCCAGTTAAGTAACATTTCCCCATTAACTATATCCTGATTAAGCAAAGTGCCCTGTATCTGTAAAAAATTGCACAGACTTCCAGTTGTGCCCTTGGCTCAGACTTACATCGAGAACTAGAACAATGACTATTCATGAAACAGAACATCAGGTTTGCTGCTGAAAATGTTCCACTTTACTTCACAGGTCCCTCATGCACTGTCCTGCATTGTACAATATTTCCTGTTAGCCTGTTACATTCAATAACTAGAATTTATGGAGCAATGGGCCTTATTATTCTAGTCATCCTTTTAGCTCACTTTTTTTTTCACCCTTACATGGTCTCTTCACTGTTATTCAGTTTCCTCCCTCCCCCTTTCAGTCATCCCAGTTCAGTCATCCATGATGTGTTTCTAGTGCACTCATCTGCCGATTTACACGGCAGCTCTGGCACTTCCCTTGCCCAGAGATTAAAACACACGTCAGCAGTGAAACTCTCATCTTAACTCGCTTTCTGAGAACACCATAGCCATTCAGCTCCCACATCATTGTATAGTACTCTGCCTGAACTAACAGCCCCAAACAAGGGGTCTCTTACTTCATCAGCCCCAACAATCACTAAACATCAGCGGTTACGGTGATGAGCCATTTAGAAATACCTATCAAGAAATATGCAACCTAGTGTAACCTGTTGGCTCATTACTGGGTACTTTCAATCCACCCTGGTTAAACTGGAGGGAAAAGACTTAGCTAGTGGAGCACACGGTTACACACATTTCAACATCTCGCCTGTTTGTGGCCCCATAATGACCAGTGAACAGGAAAAGTATATAATAACTTGAAGTCAGAGGGCAGGAGGCTCAGGAGGGAGCCAGAATCTGCACGGGAGCAGAAGCAACAGCCTGGAAGTTGGCTTTGGAGGGAAGGCTGGGTAGCAGACAACCTAAGGAGTAGGATTTATTAACTTTATTGTGCCTAGGGGATTTACAGCCTTTATTTCTGGAAGCCCTAATAAAATAATCCTGCATTGCAATAGTATATGATTATTTGTGGGGACCCACCAAGGGCTAGAACCTATGTAACCCAGTGCTTAGACCAACTACAGTACATGCCTCCACGATTGTGGTATATGGCACTCTCTACTAGACATCAGAGGGAACTGGGATCTCTCTTTCTCTCTGGGTATGATTATGTTGCCATTAGGCCCATGATAGCAGACTAAGACTCACAGGGCTGGGGCTGTTTAATTGTGGTATAGACATTCCAGTTTGGGCTGGAGCCCTAGCTCTATGACCCTGTGAGGTGGGAGGGTCAGAGAGCTTGTGCTACAGCCCAAGCCCAAACATCTACACCACAATTAAACAGCCCCAAGCCCAAGTCAGCTGGCATGGGCCAACTGCAGGTGTCTAATTGCAGTGTAAATATACTTACTCTCTCTCTCCCTCTCTCTCTCTCTCTCTCACACACACACACACACAATGTGAAAATCTTGAAAATTTTCATGAAAAAATGAACTTTTGTTTCCTGGCCAGTCCTACTAATGACCCATCTCTCTTGGCTAGACAGCCAACATCTGGGAGGCATCAATAGCCAAGCAGGGATGAGGGATAGTCATGCTGGTGCAAGCACTCTACCCAGTTTCCCCATTCCCAGTATCCTACAAACTCATAGACTTTAAGGCCAGAAAGGACCATTGTGATCATCTAGTCTGATCTCTTGCACATTGCAGGCCATGGAACGTCACCCATCAATTCCTGTAATAGACCTATAACTTCTGGCTGAGTTACTGAGGCCCTCAAATATTCATTTAAATACTTCAAGTTACAGAGAATCCACCATTTACTCTAGATCAAAACAGCAAGGAATCCATGCCCTATGCTGCAGAGGAAGACAAATAGTCCACTCTTTTGTCTCTGCCAATCTGACCTGGGGGGAAATTCCTTCCTTACCACAAATATAGTGATCAGTTAAACCCTGAACATGTGGGTGAGACCTACCAATCAGACACATGAGAAAGAATTCTCCGTAGTAACTCAGAGCCCTTGCCACCTAGTGTCCCATCTCCAGCCTTTGGAGATATTTGCCAATAGGTTGTGGCTGTGCAATATGCCATTGTTGGCAGTGTCATCCTACCACCCCCTCCATAATCCTATCAAACTGAGACTTAAAACAAGTTATATGTTTTGCCCCCACTTCTCCCCTTGGAAGGTAGTTCCAGGGTTTACTCTGATGGTTAGAAATCTTTGTCTGATGTCAAGCTTAAACGTATTGATGGCCAGTTTATACCCATTTGTTCTTGTACCAGCATTGGCCCTTAACTTAAATAACTCCTCTCCCTCCCTGGTGTTTATCCCTCTGATTATCTCTATTTATAGAGAGCAATCATACTGCCCCTCAGCCTTCATTTTGTTAAGCTAAACAAGCTAAGCTCCTTAAGTCTTCACTCATAAGGCAAGTTCTCCATTCCTCTGATCATCCTAATAGACCTTCTCTGCACCTGTTTCAGTTTCAATTCATCTTTCTTAAACATGGGAGACCAGAACTGCACCCAGTATTCCAGATGGGGTCTCACCAGTGCCTTGTATAATGGTAATAATACTTCCCTATCTCTACTGGAAACACTTTGCCTGATGCATCCTAGGATAACATTAGCCTTTGGGGGGGGGGCAGCATATCAGATTGGTTGCTAATAGTCATCCTGGGATCGACCAATACACTCAGGTCTTTCCCCTCCTTTTTGACTTCCAGCTGATACATCCCCAGTTTACAGCAAGAATTCTTGTTGTTAGTCCCTTAAGTGTATAACCTTGCACTTTGAAATATTCAATTTCATCCCATTTCTATTACTCCGGTTTTCAAGGTCGTCCAAATCTTCTTGTATGATATTCTGGTCCTCATCCATATTGACAATATCTCCCAATTTTAAGTCATCCACAAATATTATTAACACATCCCTACATTTTTCTGCCAAGATCATGAATGAACATATTTAAGAAGACTACTCCCAAGACCAAACCTTGAGGAACTCCACTAGTACCCTCCTTCCAGCTTGAGAGTTTACCTTTCAGCATGACCCACTGTAGTCTCCTCTTTAACCAGTTTCTTACCCACTGTGACAGGGCACTCACTTCTTGAGTGTCTCCTATCGGCTGGGCGTGGTGCTGCAATCTTTTTCCTGTTCCTGGCATTCCCTCTATGTTGCCAACCTTGCTAGGCAGGTCTTCAGAGGCAGGTCTCCAGCCAAGTCACACAGACAAATGGATGAACCCTTTCTGGGGTAGAAAACAGTTCAACAAGCTGTCAGCCCTCACCAGGGTCTTCAGCCCCATCTCTGGATCCTTTAAATCCTGCCCTTCACTCAGGCTTCCCAATAGAGCCTTGTCCCCTTCTGGGGGCCTAGGCCATTTCCCCGGTGGAGAGTGAAGGAACCCAGACCTGCCCACCACTCCGTGTCCCAACCCAGACAGCCTGTAAATACCAGCCATCTACAATTGCCTCCAGTTCACTGCTTCTGTTCCCTGGTCCTTTTTCCCCACACGGCCTCTTTCTCTTCACCCTTACCTCATGGCTGAAGTTCTCAGATCCTCTTCTTCCTCACTGAATGCACATGCCATCAGAACTCATCTTCTGGTTCTCTCTCTCTCCTGTGACCAGCAAAGAGCATCCTTCCTTGCGCCTTTGGTCCCAGCCATGAGTTGACCTGCTCAGGTCCTGCAGCTCCTTTGAACTGAACCTGTTAGTCTCTGATTGGCTACTTCTGTGGCAGCATATCAGGCAGGCCTGGATGATCCACCTCTAATGCTACTTCCTGAGACAGGATATAGTAGGACCACAGACCAGGACACACAAACTCAAAGCACCACCAGACCCTGCCAGAACAACACATGCAAAACCTGAAGACATATCTCCACTGCTGCAATGATCAACAGCCCCCACAACACACCTTTCAATATCCATTGGTTCTACACATACCTATCACAACATATGGTCTACCTCATCCGGTGCACTGAATGCCCCAATAACAACTATGTGAGTTGCATCGCCTGTTGCATCCGACAAAGTGGATATTCAACCACGAAAGCTCATGCTCCAATACGTCTGTTAGTCTATAAGATGCCACAGGACTCTTTGCAACTATGTGAGTGAAACCAAACAATCACTGTTCTCGAATGAACACAGGATAAAAGGCAAAAAAATGGTATCACCTGTAGGTGAACACTTTTCACAAAGCTATCACTCTATATCTGACCTATTGGTCCTCATTCTCAAAGGAAATCTGCACAGCACTTTCAAAAGACGAGCCTGGGCACTGAAATTCATAACTCTGCTAGACACTAAAAACCATTATCTTAATAAAGACACTGGATTTATGGCTTATTACAACAATCTGTTACCCACTAACATCCCTTTTTGACCTATGAATAGAGAGGTATCAACAGGCCACTTCACCTTAAATTGTCCCTTAGAATATGTGCTAACTACTTATGTTAAACAATCTGTTCAAACTTATATTTAGCTGTGACACTCTGGGTATGTCTACACAGCAATCAGATACCTGAAGCTGTCCTGTGCCAGCCGACTTGGGCTCATGGGGCTTGGTCTTTGGGGCTATTTCATTGCTGTGCAGACTTCACAGCTTGGACTGGAGCCTGGGCTCTAGGACACAGCAAGGTGTCTAGACATATCCCCTGAAAACCTTACCAGACCTGAGGAAGAGCTCTGTGTAGACTGAAAGCTTGCCTCCAGTCCAATAAATGATATTCCCTCCCGCACCTTGTCTTACTGAAATTCACATAGATTAGAACTACTGCATTTCCTTTGTCTAGAAAATCAGTTATCTTCTCAAAGAAAGAGAGCAAGTTGATCTGGCACAATCTACCTTTTGTAAAATCGTGTTGTATTTTATCTCATTTACCATTTACCTCTATGTTCTTAACTACTTTCTCTTTCAAAATTTGTTCTAAGACCTTGCATACAATTAAGGGCAAAATAATGGGCCTATAGTTTCACAGATCACTTTTTTTCCTTTCTTAAATATAGGTATTGTATTAGCAATTCTCCAGACACGGGGTATGACCCCTGAGTTTACAGATTCGTTAAAAATCCCCACTATTGGGTTTGCAATTTCATACATCACTTGCTTTAACATTCTTGGAGTTAGATCATCTGGGCCCCCTGATTTGGTCCTATTAAACTGTTTGAATTTGGCTTCCATCTGAGATATGGTAATTGCTACTTCCATATCCTTGTTCCCATTAGCCATCCTGCCACTGCTCCCAACCTCATCATTATCCTTATTAAAAAATGAGGTCTAGTATTCATTTAGATCAGTGTTTCCTAAACTTGGGACGCCGCTTGTGTAGGGAAAGCCCCTGGCAGCCGGGCCGGTTTGTTTACCGGCCTCGTCCACAGGTCCGGCCGATCGCTGCTCCCACTGGCTGCGGTTCGCTGCTCCAGGCCAATGGGAGCTGCGGGAAGTGGCGCAGGCCGAGGGACGTACTGCCCTCCCTGCCTGCCATGGCTCTGCGTGGCTCCCAGAAACAGCAGCATGCTCCCCCTCTGGCTCCTATGCGTAGGGCAGCCAGGGGGCTCCACATACTGTCTCTGCCCCAAGCGCCAGCTCTGAAGCTCCCATTGGCCGGAACTGCGGCCAATGGGAGCTGCGAGGTGGCACCTGCAGATGGGGCAGCACGCAGAGCCACCTGGCCACGCATCTGTGTAGGAGCCGGAGGGGGGACATGCCGCTGCTTCCAGGAGCTGCTTGAGGTAAGTGCTGCCCGCAGCCTGCACCCCTGACACTCCCCTGCGCCCCAACCCCATGCCCCAGCCCTGATCCCCCCCCACCCTCTGAACCCCTCAGTCCCAACCCAAAGCACCCTCCTACATCCCAAACCCCTCATCCTCAGCCCCAACCCAGAGTCTGCTCCCCCAGCCAGAGTCCTCACCCCCCCGTACCCCATCCCTCCTGCCCCAGCCCGGAGCCCCCTCCCACACCCTGAAATCCCCATTTCTGGCCCCACCCCAGAGACTGCACCCCCAGCCGGAGCCCTCAGCCCCCAGCACCTGAACCCTCTGCCCCACCCTGAGCCCCCTCCTGCACCATGAACCCCTCATTCCCGGCCCCACCCCATAGCCCTCACCCCTGCATCTCAACCTTCTGCCTGAGTCCTCACCCTGTCCCACACCCCACCCCCTGAGCCAGCCCAATGAAAATGAGCGAGTGAGTGACAGTGGAGAGAGTGAGCAACAGAGGGAGGGGGGGTGGAGTGAGTGGGGGTGGGGCATCAGAGGAGAGGCGGGGCAGGGGCGAGGCAAGGGTGTTTTGTGTGAATAGAAAGTTGGCAATCCTAATTCAGATCTTTGAGTTCTTCTGTCCAGTCCATTTCCCTGATTTATTCCCTGATTTTTTTTGCCCTTTTCAAATCAAGGACCCGATGTTTCTTTATGTTTCTCCTAAAATGGATGCCAAGGTGTGGCCTCATTCTCTGCCTTAACCCTCCACACCAGGGCTCTCTAGCCATGAGGGGGAAGTGGGATCACACTCTCTAAGAGTCTCTGCTGCCTAATATACTCAGGCACCATCTAGCAGCTGGGATAAGATGACAGTCAGGAAAACCATGTCACAGATATTTTCAAAATAAAATGACAAAGGCTATAGCTACCTTTGAAACAGTGAAAGTGTGAATAGAAATTTGTACCTTACTTTAGTATATATCTATATTATATGCATTTTTTTAAAAAATAGGGATTGGTGAGGAAACCCTTCCAATAATAGTTGGGGAAGAACCTTTCTTGGCTTACTTCTGTGAAGGAAGCCAAAGTGTCCTTTCCTATTTCTTAAAAGCACCATGGGAAGACAAATAATTCAATATGTGCTATGCTAATTTCCAAACTGAAAATTCCTTTGATTCACCCTCCGAAAAATAACTTGTGGCAGCGATTCATTACATTAAGATACCGCTGTCCTCCTAACACTCTGCATCTGTCAGTAGGGGTACATTTGCTTGAATAAATGCCTCTGGTGGAATTTTGCTTGGGCCAGCTCATTTCTATGGTGATTAGAGATAGCTGGTGCCCATCATACTCTGTTGCATTATTAACGCATCAGCTGCAATTCAGTTGAAGAGAAGAGGAGGGATAAGATTGTTATAATATTGCAGAAGGGAGAGAAGGACAATGGTTTTAAAGAAAAAACCATTTGTTTGTCTGATCTCTTTCTTCCTTTGCTGGCAGTAAGTCTTTGCAATCAGGTTCCGAGAGATTATATTTTTATTTCAGTTCCAAAATAAAATAGAAGAGCTGAGCTATCAGAGGAGTTCCAGGGCAGAGAAACACCTTGCAATTATTTTGGTTTAGAGGCATTAGATCTGCTGACATGGTGTTTCCCGACGTCTTTGTCTTTCAATCATGAAAGTCATTCTCAGGTTTCAGACATTTTCAGTTTTAAGTGGAAAGACACGGTTACATGAAAACAAATGTGCATTCACAGATACAGCAGAGGCATTTTTTCATGAGCTCAGATTTTTATATGGGAGTTTTGCCTGCGAGGGGACTACAGAAATGGGCTCTTGAAGGCCAAATACCAGTTCACAGAATAAAGCACAATGAATAAGTTCACAAAGCCAGAATTGCAGTTTGCAAATTCTCATCTCTTTAAACAATAAGGGATTTCCATTCTACTTTACTATAATGGAATTTCACTATAAGTGAAACTCACAATCTACCTACCTCTTGCTCATAGTTTAAATAGGTGAGCATTTTATGGGGAACTAAGTGCCTGATCCTACAAGCCAGCAGAGCTTTCTGAGTGCCCTCAGTCACTGGGACTTCATTGCCAGTTGAGAGTGCTCAGTAGCTGCCAGCAGTTGCTCAGCACCTCACAGGATTAGGGCCCTTATGGAGGTGAGAAAATTGAATCCCTGCCTCCAGCCCAGAGGGAGACTTCAGCACAACTCCTCCGCACCAGCACATCCAGAGTTAATGAACCCCATCTCCACAGCTTCTTTGCTCATGCCCCCTGATCCAGCAAACACTGACATAGCGCACCAAATCTGCATTCCTTACTTAAATCAATGGGAGTCTTGAGCAAGGTAAGCAGAATTTGCCTCATATTTGCTGTGATGCAACAGGCTTGTCAATGGTTAGGCCATTTGTGTGCAGAGGTCACTGCATCTCATTCTGACCAATATCATATCATTGTTTTCTTGTATTCCACCATCGGTCTGTATCCATCTGTTGTCTCTTGTCTTATACTTAGATTGTAGGAGCAGAGGCCATCTTTTTGTTCTGTGTTTGTACAGTGCCTAACACAATGGGATCCTGGTTCATAACTAGGGCGTCTATGTGCCACAATAATAATATATATATATATATATAGCTCATCATATATATGTATATAGGTCATAATCCAATTCATATCCATGTCACACTTTACTTTTTGTATTGCACTTGTAAAATATATAACCATTCAACTATATATGAACATATATGTTTTCCCATAGAGCTTTCCACTGTTTTAAAAGTAATAGCAAAGTAACCAGACAAAAAATAATGTATTCTGTGTCAAAATAGAAACTTGGCATATAAATAGTGTAAAGGGCAGATGACATAGCATAGTTTGCAAGGCCCATGCCAGTTAAACAGGGAATGCATAAAAGGCAGATTCTGTAAGATTTTCTGGAGTATGGGTGATGTTTGGAAAAAAGTTGGGAAGTCTGAGTAAATCCTTTTAGTTAAGTAGAAGCAAAGTCCCAGGCTCATCTGGTGAGTGAAATAAAGATTTGACTACTTTAAGACTCAGTCATTCCTCCCAGGAAGTAATTGGCAGATTCAATTTTGAGTTTGACACCAAGGCTTCAAATTCTCAAGAGAGAAATTGTGAGTTTGGGAAACTCATTTTATGAAGTTAGATAACTGTGTTCCAATCATGTATAATTTAACATTGTTTCAGTTTGGTATTCCTATTCTTCACTGTTGATTCTTTTAGTGATTTATTAAAATATTCTCTCCAAAATGAATTGATTCTTCATTTCTGATTTTTGTATGCAGCCTTTTATCAGTGTTAGACTCTAAATAACTTTTTGTAGACATTTTCCCTTAACTGATGGAAGCTGTTTTATTTGATCTAAATTATGATTAGTAATATAAAAAAGGTGAGAGACGAGTCTTAGATGAGTCATCCTGCACCCCCACGCCCCAAATTCCCCTCCTTCTCCCACTGGTCAACTAGTTGCAGTGTTGCCAATTTAGCTGTTTTCCAACTCCCCCTGTAAATTCCCCCCTCTAATTTCAATTCCTGGGGAAAACACTGATGACTATGGCTGAATCATGTTACTCAATAGCTAAAGAGGGATCTGGGAAGACAACCTTATTCCCAACTAACCTTAATCACTTAAAATAAGAGTTTATTTGGTGACAGCCAAAGGCTCGGTTATTTTCCTATCTTTTAGCAGATCAACCAAATTGCATTGTGTGACTAGATGTTCAGATAGAGACCAAAGCTCATCACAGCATAATATTAAATAAATTCTAAATATTTATAAATAATCTTGAGATCATACCAAAGAGACATTAGTGTAGGCCAAAATTTGATCTAACTAAAGTCATAATAACTGGGTGGAGCAAATGTTGTTTATACAGAGGCCAAGTTCACAGATGAATCAAAGTGAGCCTTGGAATTCAACTAAGTTGTAAAGAGACTAACTGATGAAATGTTCAAAAATGCTTAGGCTTCTAAGTCATGTTTTCAAAAATGGCTTATGTGCCACAGATTTTCAATGGGGTTGCCTCTAATGGTCAGATTTTTTAAATATCAGGGGGTAGCCGTGTTAGTCTATATCTACAAAAACAACAAGGAGTCTGGTGGCACCTTAAAGATGAACAGATTTATTTGGGCATAAGCTTTTGTGGGTTGCATCCGAAGAAGTGAAGTTTTTACCCACGAAAGCTTATGCCCAAATAAATCTGTTAGTCTTTAAGGTGCCACCAGACTCCTTGCTGTTTTTGTAGATTTTTTAAAGAGTATTTAGACACTTAATTATGTAGATGGGTATCTTATGAGATTTCCAAACTCCCATTGGATCAATGGAAGTTAGAGCCCAGGCCATTTTGAAAGTCCCATGGGGCACCTATCTGCATCTTTAGGCACCTAAATATCTTTAAAAACTTGGACCTAGCTCTCTCTTGTAAATGGGACTTAGTCCCTTAGTTACATAGGCATGTTAGAGTATTTTTCAAAGTGAATACAAGTTAGAATGAGTTACATCCTTAAATATCACCACTGAATTTGGAAACAAATATGTAGTTTTATTTAACTAGTTTTACTATCAACAAGGACTATGTAAACATTATTTTCTTACTGAACAGTTCTGCTCTCTGTGTAGATTCCATTTTATTCTACATAGGTTCTTAGAACATGCTCATCACCATAGTATGTGAGCCTCTTCCAATAGTGGATTAAGCAATGCTACTAATATATATCATATGCTTTTTCTCTCAGACTCTCCCTACAGGGAGAAGCATGTGCAGTTTGGGAATTTTATATTATATACATATACACACAGACAGCATTGTGTGTGAGTGAGGGAGTGTGTTAGAGAAGGCAAGGTCAAAGAAATGCACCTTACACTTACAATGGAAGGTGGATTCTGAATCATATCTGCAGAATCTAAATACATTTCACGATTTTTTACTCCCATTAGCTCTGCAGAGCCAACATAGCTAAGTAAGAGTGAGATGGATTATATTTAATCCTGTGTATCAACAGAACTTGTGTGCTAAATTTCAGTCAGTCAGTTACACCTGCAGATAACTGGTTTGCACAGATGTCTCTGATGGCATAGAATGCAGAGTCTTTATTAGTGCTGCTGATGCCTAAGAAGAAAAAAACCAGCTTGACTCTCAGATCACAGGATAAATTTACAGGGCTGGCAAAATACAGCATCATTTTTGCTTGAACAGTAAGAATATTTGATGTGTAAATTATTGTGAAACAACAAATATAGAACCTCATGATGAGTGTCTACAGTTACTTTTTAAGAGTGAAGCAGCACTTCAATCACAGGGAAACTAAAC
Source organism: Malaclemys terrapin pileata (assembly GCF_027887155.1). Lineage (NCBI taxonomy): Eukaryota > Metazoa > Chordata > Testudines > Emydidae > Malaclemys > Malaclemys terrapin. The sequence goes on along the minus strand of NC_071506.1, from coordinate 123,422,245 downwards.
AAACAAAAACAAATAAATGATTCCCAAAATAAATCAAAGTTTTGTGCCAGCTCTGCAGAATCTGTTAGCACAGTACAATGGACAGGAAAAAGACAAGAAAATAAACTGAAGATATGGCTATTGTTAAACAAGTGCACTGAGCATTGTTCATTTCAAAACAGAGAAAAAAACCAACAGTATTTGCAAATGAAAAAAAAACAGAAATGAAAAGCATTTTTCTTCCTTATTATTATAATTTGTAGCGTTTCTGCTAGCATGGAAACAACAGAAAGTAAATAAGGTTTTAAAATATTACTTGACATTTTTTCCCCTCAAACTTATCCACTCTATAGAAAGATAACTTCCAGGAGTATTATTATATTGTGTAACTTTTGAGCCAGGATGACTACTGTTAATAAGAATGAGACATACAAAGAAATAGCATATTCAAGCTTGAAGATATTCTAGTTTGTTCCTGTTCTCGAAGTTCTTTAAGGCAACATGTAATTTAGTAATGTGTGTCTACTTGTTAAACTTTAGTTGCTGGACAAAAGTAGATGACAAATACATTGTTAATCCAACTTGATCTATTTTTTAAAGACATCTAATGGGAAAGATAACTGAAGCGTATAGCCTTTAGTTCTGTCTTTTCACAATCTTGAAGGGCCCATTTTGATACTATCATCAGTTTAATCTTCAAGAATCTATATACCTTTGTTTGGGAGGCTTTTATTGCTGTGTAGAAACTTGTTCTGTGGTTGAAAGTTGTAATAGGAATTCAGACCTGCTGTGTTTTAAGGAACCAATGTTTATTCAATGTAGGCAGAAGGACATCACAGGGCAGCTTAGCATATACAGTTGTATGCTGGGTGTGTGGAGACGAAGTGGTTAGGATACCAATCTGCCACCTCTGTAGATGCCTCCAATTCTGCTGAAAAAGTCCCCTAAGTGCCTCTGTTTGTGTGCACCCCCACTACCTAAGTCATTGGGCTTAATTCCAAAGCCCTAGCAGGATACAAAAAATAGACATTTCCCCACCGAGTTCATCTGCAGGACCCAAGCTTGCAGATGCATTTAGAGTCCCCCTTCATTCACTAGAGTAGGGAGACTGGCACCCGAGTCTCCCATCTCCCAAGTGAATTCCCTAACCACTAGACTACAGAGAAATTCTCACTCTGTCTGGCCAGATGACCATTTAAGTGTTTTATATAATGTAAAATCATTTCAATAAGAGAGAGACAACCCCAGCTACTATATAGCTCCATGGTTAGGGCACTCAGCTGGGCAGCAGCAGACTTTGGTTCATGGATTCCAAGACCCAGAGATGGTGATGGTGGTCATCTAGTCTGACCTCCTGTACAACACAGGCCATAGAACAGTGGTAGACAACCTGCCGCACACAGCCCAACAGGGTAATCCACTGGCAGGGCGCCAGACAGTGTGTTTACATTTACACATCTGCCCACAGCTCCCAGTGGCCGCGGTTCGCCGTTCCCAGCCAATGGGCACTGCTTCCCTCAGTGCCCATTAGCCGAGAATGGCGAACCATGGCCACTGGGAGTTGTGGGCAGCCATGCAAATGTAAACACACTGTCTGGTGGCCTGCCAGCAGATTACCCTGTTGGGCCGCGTGTGGGCCATGAGCCGCAGGTTGCCCACTACTGCCATAGAACTTCCCCAAAATAATTGCTAGAGCTGATCTTTTAGAAAGACATGGAGAATCCACTGCAACCCTTGGTACATTGTTCCAATGGTTCATTACTCTCACTATTAAAAATGTATGCCTTGTGAATTCCACTGTGTGACAGGGTGCCTAAAGTTAAGGATTGCAAAGCTGAACCTAAGTCCTGTTTCCGGGTCTAGACTTTAGGCTCCCTGTGCCTAAGTTCCCATGTGTAAAACAGGGATAACAACACTTCTCTACCTCACAGGGATGTTGTGGGAGTAAACACATGACAGATTGTGAGCTGTTTAGATACTACACTGAGTGGGAGGGGCATATAAATACTGTAGCTACTAGCACTCTGTACGGGGGGAATTTTGTCCCTTAAAGACTTTACCTGGTACAAAATTCTAGCTGTTCTTGGATACAAGCTGACTCAGGCATACTTTGACTAGCTCTTTAAGATACTGTACATCTTCGTTAATAGTCATGACAACTTCAGAAATTATTTACATTTGGCTGTTTTAAAAATATTTGTAACAATCAGAATTCATATCAGCAATCAGCCTTCTTTGTAGCATGGCTTTTTTTATTTTTGTCTTATACAAGTAAATGACTAGTGTATTCAGGCATTTATTTATGGAGGAGAAACTAAGTGAATGTCACACACACACACACACAGACAAAACCCAAACCTTGGTCCCTATCCTTGTCTGTATCCAAGCTTTGGTTGCTACAGCTCAAGAGGAAGGTGGGCAAAGGTAACTTGAAACCACTTTCTGGGTTCACCAGCAAATGGGGTCCCCTTGGCCATGCTTCTTTTTTCCTTGTCACAATCCCTACATTGGTCCTTTGGCATAAGAGGATTTACGTCCACAAAGGGACTCCTCCACTGGTGATTTAAGATGGGTTTTAGGCTGCTCTGCACTGCCAGAGTAGCATAAAGCTGTTTTATAAGAATTTAAGATGTAGCCCCTTACCTTTAGATCCTTCCATAACTCCTCCTCCAGGGAATATATTTCCCCCTTCTCTATATATTTTGCATTATCATGTGTTAACTTTATTATGACCTATTATTCACCTGGATCTTGAGCTTCCCTCACCCTAGGACTTTCATCTGTAAATTAATGAGGGCATGTTAGGGAGTAAGGGAGTACTCAACATCAATAGGGTTGGCAGCACTGGGCCCTAAGTTTGGATCCAAATCTGCATTCCTTGTGTATGCAAGTATCAGGGGGAATCTTTTGCATTCTTTGTGCTCCCAAAACACTCACTCATATCAGTGGGAATTTTGAGTTCTGCAGTGAAATTCATTCCTGTGCAAAAGGTTCAGCATGCCCCACTTAAAGCCCATGTAAACCCTGATTTCAGTGGGGTTTAGGCCTCAGACTAGGCCTCTGCATTGGAAAAATTTCTAGAGGGATGCATTTATTTGATTCTCTAGGTATCTAGAAAATATAATCTAAAGAAAAATACATTTGCCCACAATTAAGCTTATTTCTCCTACTTTCACAAATCCAAATTTCCATCTGTAATATCATGACTTTGAATCATGTCTTGGAGGGGGATGCTCCTGCATGTGCAACTGGTTTTTATTTTTTAATTTTTAACCTTGTAATTGTTTTAAGATGAGTAGACTGTTTTTATAGGAATGTCTTTATCCCTTGAAGGGCTTATTTCCTTTGTTTTCCCACATTTTTGTCTGTCTTCCTATGGCTGTTTGCCTTATTTAAACCTCACAATTTTCCCAAAGACTTGCTGAACACTGAACTTTTTGGGACAGTTCCACACCTGGTATAAATCAACACAAGTCTATTGATTTCACCCGTTTATAACAGAGACCTGTCCCTCAGTCGGTTAACATACAAAAAATAAATGAACATAGTAAGTTTGGCTCATCAGGCAAATAAATACTCCATGCTGTGATTTACCGAGTAGCAAATATGACATTTTCCATCAAATGAGAGGGTTAAAAATGACCCAATACAGTGTAGTGAAATACTGAAGGTAATCAGTAAGACTGTTATTATTTCCTGAGATGGATGCAATCTGCTTTTTTCTAGCTTCCCTACCAATATCCAGAAAAATAATGATGCGATTTAAGACCATAAAACTTGTAGCTCAATTGTGGCAATTTATGTTCTTGTAAATATGATATAAGCCTGAGTTGCCCAATTTTTCAGCTGCATATTGTAAAGGATTTTTTCATCTCAAAGGCCAGAGCAATTTACACAATTTTACTTTCAAATTTGTTTTAAGTGAAAAACCTTTGTTTCGCAGAAAGATGTTGAGATTTGCCTCAATCACGACCTGCTTTTTTCATAACTTGAATTTATATATATATAAAAGAAATGGAAATATTTGTTCAATGGATAGTTTTCTTTCAGGATGACACAACTGAAAGACAAATCATAAGAAGGTATAATACCACCATCAATATGTTTCAATTCCCAAGTGGGAACGCTAAGCAACCTCTTGCTCTAACCTTTTCTCCTTCTTCACTGAATGTAATGTTTTCAGATTCTGTTAGGAGTGTGTCTAATTCATTTTTCCAGCTTAGTAAGACTCGCCCCAAGTCATTTCCTATTTGCTGTCTTGCTGTGAGAAGAGCCACATTCTCTGTGAGAAGTCACTTTGGTTCTAGTGATTATCTCTGGTGAATGAGCATGCTCAGACCTGATCCTGTAGTCAATGGATTGAAAGGATGCCTGCTCATGCTGGGAATATAGCTTAACAGTATGTTAATAAACACACAGGGAATGTGTCATGCAAACAAAGGCACATAGCCCTGAGGCTACAAAACACAGATTCAAAGACAGTAATAAACTTTGAAAAAAATATACAATGTTATAATTTAAGGAATAGCTTTGTTATAAATGTGCCTAGGTTTGCAGTGGGAAGAGTTAGCACTGAGATGCACTATCATTTCCCCTTGTGCTTGCTTTGATGAGTATTACAGTTAGGACTAGGAGGAGATAGATGGATTAAAGGGAACCAGGTCTGTTCTCACTTTTTGATGAAACAGTTTACAACATAAGACATATTTCCTACCAGGCTATTAATTACATTCCATTAAATTCTTTAAAATGTGGGTGATTGAATGCAAACCTTCGCTGTTTTCCTGAAAGAGACCTTCCATTTATAGGGTTGCTACTGCAGCTAATCCTAAAATTGAAACTTGTCTCTCAACTACAGTATTTCAAAACCTATTTTACAAACACATTTGTTCTAACTTGCACTCCTGTGCAGTATCAACATCCCGTTACGCCCCCACAAATAAAACAAAAGTAGAAGCAGGCACTAATCTTACAAAAGGATAAAATGTTACCCTTCCACTTACATAACACACATACACATTCCCCTTCCCTCACAATGATCCACTCCTAGACACTCAGAGAGAAATATAAAGCTTCTAATTTTAATACATCACAATAATGCAGGAGAAAGTTAATTTTAAAGGAACTAAACACAAAAAAATGATGCTGGAAAGATAAGAAATATCCACGGACTAACTCGAGACTGTTCTGAAATCAGGAAGAGAAAACACAGCAAGATGCAGCATTTACACACACACACACACACACACACCTTTTGTTTTCATTATTTGCATAATTAATTAGGATCGGGGGAGGAAAAATAAAGCTACATTTTACACATTTATTTAGTTCTAAAAAGCAATCAAGATCTATAATAGCCTCTTGGTTCTGAAGTTTAACATAAGCTTGTGTGAGTGAAGGAGCAATTGTTTTTGCTCTTTAGAAAAAATGGAATTTAGAACAAAATAATTCATGGCTTTGAGATTAACAGCGGTTTTTGAAACCAGCTCGCGGTCCCAGTAGCAAGTAATAGACTTGAGAGCTTAGTGGCAATTAAACGTTAAATAACTTGTATTTTTCAGTTTAGAAATGTGTCATTTACCAGCCATTCAAATGGTATCAAATACAACAAAAGTAAATAAAAAGCCAACATGACCACATGCATTAAGACGCTAATTCAAAGTACAGTAAAGATGATGGGTTCTTTCCATTGACTTCTATGGGCTTTGGATTAAGCCCTAAAGACAATGGTCCTATACAGCGGTGGCAGGAAGTGCTATGGGCCTTCTGAAGAAACTCTATGTTGCTCACACTGGTGGGCATGTTTTTACATCAAGGTGTTTTACAGTAAGCACGCTTTACTCTATGCAGTGATGCAGACACCTTTGCATCCCCTAAGGAGGAGGACTTGTTCTCAGCTGCAAAGCAAGGCACAAAAGTTTGATCTTGGACCAAGTTAGCATGTCCCTATCCTGGCCTCCTTCTTCCCTGTTCACTACTATCCAGCAGTTGATGTGCACAATGCAGCAGATCCGCAGCTGGTGCAAATTGACATCAGCTGAGGATCTGCCCCAGAGTAAGAAGTGCCAAACAGGAAAGTCCAGTCGAGAAGTTGGAGTAATAGGTACTGTGCAGCTCTGAGCTCACTCTGGGGAAACCCCCCTGTGGACATAGTTAGACACTGCAGCAGCATCTCATCCAATTAACAAATCCCTATTCCCTCAATGTGCCTGCTGCACCGACGGCCAGGTATTATGGGAGGGAATAGGGTGACCAGACAGCAAGTGTGAAAAATCGGGACAGGGGTGGAGGGTAATAGGAGCCTATGTAAGAAAAAGACCCCAAAATCGGGACTGTCCCTATAAAATCGGGACATCTGGTCACCCTAGGAGGGAATGCTTGCCCTAAAACAGTCATACAAAACAGCGATGCAATAGATAGCTAAATCTGGATACATGAGCACAGTGTGTGTGTGTGTTGCCTCCAGGGCACAGTAACAAGGAGAAAATTTTAATGTGTGCTGGGAGTTGCTGGGACACAAAATCAGTTGATTTTACACATGCATATTCCAAAGTGTTTTGCTTGGGTGATGAAGTGCACTGAACCACTGGTACCAATTTACACACCCTTTTCCACATAGGAATCATGCATTGGTTGGCACAATCATACCTACTGAGCTCCACCCTCTGTGTTTCCTATGGGGCACTTCACAGCTATGTCAGCAGTGTCATCGTATGGTAAATGACTTACCATAGCTGAAAAGCAGGACTGTGATAATTCCTCTCGCTTCATTGACATGCTGCAGCTTGCAGCAGAGAGCCGTAACCACTACTGCATAGCACTGCACTGCAAAAGGTCAGGCATATTGTATTGCTGGGATATATATAATTCAGTGTTTGGAGATGTCCCAATAATCTGATGCAGAAAACAAGAATGGGGCGCAAGGCTGCTGTGTGGGCAAAGGCGGAGATTCTGTGTGCTGCTTCTGGAAGCTGCAGCTCAGAACTCCCAGCCCAGGGATAATAAGGGAAAGGTGATTGTAACCTCCCTTTGCTCCCTCCTGATTCCAGATTGCTCCAGCAGCAACCATGGCCCCCCAGAATAATTTTGGTAACTTGATATGGGGGTGGCAGCCCTAAGGGCATTAGTACCATTGGCCCTGCCTATAATATTATTGCCACAGGCCTACTCCTTCCAACCCCTACGCTAGGGCTTGTGGTGAGAGGGGAGAAGTTATAAGCAGTCTATAGGAATTCTTCCATAGCTGGTTCTGGGGCTGTTCCAGCCCTTTATAAGGTCCTGCTGCAGTATACAGGAGGCACAGAGGTAGTATCTCTCTCTAAGGCTAGGTTTACACTACCCGCCTGAATCGGCAGGTAGAAATCGACCTCCCGGGGATTGATTTATCACGTCCCGTCGGGACGCGACAATCGATCCCCGAATTGACGCTCTTACCCCACCAGCGGAGGTGGGAGTAAGCGCCGTTGACAGGAAGCCGCAGAGGTCGATTTTGCCGCCGTCCCTACAGAGGGGTAAGTCGGCTGCGATAGGTCGGCTATTCGTGTAGCTGAATTTGCATATCTTAAATCGACACCCCCCCCCCCCGTAGTGAAGATGCAGCCTTAGTCTTTAAAAGCCTTTTATTGCTTCAGGCACACAACACTGTGCCCATTACATATGCTTGGCCCATATTTTCGCTGTGTGATGTGTAGCGAGCACTGTCTAGGATACCTCATTGTGGAACAATCTTTCAGGTTATCCTTTGGCACAGCTGCCAAGTTCTATGTAGCTCCTTGAGTGACATTTTTCAAGGATGCTGGAAAGTGAAATGAACAAGCTTTTGATCCAGCCTGTCTCCTCTGGTAGTAATGTATTAATGATAATGCATGACACATCTATACCACCTTCCATCCAAGGTGCCCTGTGAGAGAAGGGATGGACAACTCTCCCTAATGTATGGACGGAGAAAGTGAGGCACAGAAAGGGTGCATACGATAGGCCTACAAGCCACTTCTCCTCACAGCCAGGAATCTGAGGGTTGAAAACTCAGGCCACATACTTAGGAGTCCTTACCCTCAAAATGGATTAAGTTGCTAAGCGTAGGCATCCAAGTTTGAAAATGTCAGCCTTTCTCAGTGCAATGCTAGGTAAGACAATTACCAAGAGACAAGTTCTGTGTTTTAAATAATACCAAGGCCATGAGAGAGAGACCTGTAAATGCAGCCCCAAATATTATTTGAACATAGGCAAAGCAGCTCTGTATACAACTTCTTCACAGTCCTCTGCCTCACCTCAGTATAATCGCCACATTGAGTTGTACATTAGTCAAAAGGCAGAGAAGGCTACAAGCTCTACTGCACTTACAGCAGCACAGATCAGCCAGTGCTTTCAGTTAAATCATTACTTATTTACTTTTATTCCCGAAGCAGCATCTGGTCCTTAATCTCCGGAGCAGAGGGAGCCATTTTCACAGATCGCAGTGACTGCATGCCAAGGAGATGTTTCTAGAGCTTCGTGAGCTGACCATATGCTACATCTTTCCCCAGCTGGAGTAAAGCCATACAGTCACCACTTAGTTCTTAACCACTATGGCTAAAAAAAAGTAAAGATGAAAGGGAAATCACTGCATGGTATGTGTCAGCGTTAGGTGTGTGGGGGAGGGCGGAAATCAACATGCAGTGTGTCTGTGTAATGAGTGAGAGAGAGGATTACACAGGTAAGAACACTCCAAGAAATAAGGGGTCTTTGTTAGGGTTTCCACAGAACCCATAACCACCTGGAATCAGGTTGGGGCTGTAGTTGAATGTCAATGAATGTCTGAATTGAATGGGGACACACCAACTCGACTCCTTCCAAAGGTTCGATTACTTAAGCAACCCTCAGATCACATTTATAGAAAAGGTTCCCAAATAAAAGTGACCGAATGATGTTGGGCAAAAAATGGAGAATAATTTAATTGAATGAGAGTGAAAAATATCAAGAATAAACTGGCATTATTCATTCCTCACTGGAGCTGTGTGAACAATGAACAACATATTCTTGGATAATTTATCATGTGGTGGGGAAAACAAATCCATCAAACAAATCAGTCACAAATATTATTTTACCAGTTCACTTCCCATTGGTGGGACAGCAGTGGGGGTCTGGCTAATGGGAGGATGCCTGTGAGGAGGGTGATGAGTAGGGTTGTACAGACAGCAGGCTGTGGGATTCCCCTCACCATTGCCAAAGAGATTATTAGAGCAGATGGGTCTGAGGTGCAAAATTTGAATCTGGATGCAGATCTTAACCTTCCCAGTGTTACGAGGTCTCTGGCTACAGGGTTTGATTTGAGCCCATCTCTGGTCTTGATAAGGGAGAAACAATGCTGTCCGCCCCTATGCCCTTATGCTGGCCTTCTGACTCTGGTTGCCCCCTCTACCACCTCTTGGGTCTAAAGAGGGTGCTGTTAGCCAGTAGCCCCAGCACATTCTTTAGGGATGGATGTAGCTACCCAATGCAATGGATGCACTTGACTAAACTTTTCTTGTTGTGGTCAAGGGGGTCACCGACCACCCAGAGTAGCACCCTCTGCCTCAGCACCCGGCCCAGTGTGGAGAACAAGCCTTGGGCGGGTGGGAGAGAGGGTGTAGAGTGAGCCTGCCCTGGACACACCCTGCAGCAGCTCCTGTCCCACAGGAGTGGGCCCAGCTACCCACTCCAGGCATTGCATCCATGATGACAGAAGGGCACTCAGGCCAAATTTCAGAGAGTGGTGTTGTGCGGTTGCAGCGCTGCTCAGTCTGCAGCTTTAGTGGGGGTTGATGATTTCTGTGGAGGCAACCACTGCTAGCACAGAAGTAAGGTCAGCTTCAAACTCCATAGACTCCTGCAATAAATTGGAACAATCCTAGTTTTTTGGGTTGGGGAGGATTAATTATGATGGCGGGGGGTAGGGAGATTAAGGAGTGATTTGCACTCTCCAAGCTTTCAGGAGTTGTCCAGAGTCAGTCTCTGCAAACACTGCAGGATCTGGTTTGTGTGCCCCACATGAATCACCCCTGCTTTCTAGCCATTTTTCTGGGGGGTGTCAGAGTAAGATGTGCTCCTAGAGAAATGATAATAGAATCTAAAGAGAGCTGCTTTCCTTGTACTGTAGCAGATAGTTAATACAATAGCAAAGTAGTGTGACTGTGGTGATATTCACTAGGGAGCAGGCTACTTCCCAGGGCTCAAGTTATCAGCACATTTCACTGCTGCCTCCAGAAAGAGATATGTAATGCTGCTGAATTAGGAGTTTAAATAGATATATATTTACACAAGAAAAATCCCTTTATGAAATACATGTGATGGAATTCCATTGCTTAAATTCCTTAGATTGAAATGTTACAGATGGGCAGTAAACCATCCAGTGTTCAATCTTCCCCTCCCTACCCTCTGTTTGGTTGATTATATATGAATTTTGCATGCAATTAAAGTTGTGTCTATAGCTGCTCGTCCTTTATATCATTACCATGACTAAAACATACCTGGTCCAAATAAGATGACCCTGATTCAGGCTGGTGTTTGCAGAGCAACATGATTTTAATGAAATAAAAGGCACATCCTACCAAGCCCGGTTTGAGAACACCACCTACCCTGTCGCCATTACAGACAGAGACAGAAATATATCAAAGCCACCTAGGCACTTAAAAGGGAATAAGAAATAAAAGGGATGTGTCCAAGCAGTGCTGGTGGCAGGTGTCGGAAAGTGAACATCAGCAGGATCAAATAGAAGAGTTTTTCTCTGTTGCTTCTTGAAAGGAAATAAAAAAAATCCGAGACCCTTACATTTCGATTAAATACAAAAGTAAGTTAGATTAAGGGAACACTCAAGAAGAACCTGGTACCGATACATGGGGATTCAGAGTTCGGATCACTCACCTCCTAGTACACAATACAAAGGCACAGTGCTCAGCTTTATACATCTCTCCTGGTATGCTCCAGTGATTTCCTCGGGACTACTGAATAAGTTCATGGGTGGGCCGGGAGAAATGGCAAATGGGTTTAAGATTCTTGGGATGCTTCCTTGAAAGCATCTTGTCTGGTAAATGGCCTTTACTTTCACCTGCCTCAGTACAATCTTTTACAGTGCCCTACCAAGCAAAAACTAGAGGCTGTATGTCACAGAGATAAAGCCCATTGGAGGATAGGATGGAAGAGATAGGGGTCTGAATCTAATCTTTTAGCATAGCACCTTAACAGTCTGCCTCTGCTTTCAAAGAACTGTTTTAGCCCCACTTTGGTTAGTGAATAGGATGAGGGATCAGGAAATCTGGATTCATTTCTCTGTTCTGCCACTTACTTCCCGGGTGACCTTGGGGAAGTCACTTTCGCTCTGCATGTACTGTAGGCAGGGCTGATAGTTCCTAACTTGTGAATGTTTGAAGTTACAGTCTTAATCATGTTCTTTTATCATAGTTTTGTGCATGTGTATTTCCTAGGTTTTTAAAAAAGCAAACTGAAAATATGGCAATTTCATCCCATGGTCTCACATTTACCCCCACATGGGTCATCAACTTGATTGGACCTTTTAGATCAAGCCCACAGACTCTGCCCCGTACCCCAAGTATGACTTCATCCACCCTGTCCTCTCCAACCTGTCCTTGCCCCAGTCCTGTCTCTTCCCCACCTCTTGCTGCGCATCCCAGTCCCATTCTCCACTCCTACTCAGTCCCAGTCTCCATTCCTCAGGATTCTCATCACAGTCTCAGTCTCCTTGCCCAGCAAGTCCTAGCCTCACCCCTTCTGGACTCTCTGTCCTAGTATCCCCTCCACTCCCAACCCTAGTCTCTTAACACAGCCATTCCCTGTTCCCCCAGATCCTTTCCCCCTGTCTCCTTTGCCCAATCAGTCCTAGATCCACCCTCCCCAACTCATCAGCGGATCTCTCTCTCTTCCCCACCCTGGCCTCTAGTTTTCCCCTCAGCCCTGTGTCCATGTTCCCCATCCCCAATGGCTCCCAATCCTTATCTCCATTTCCAGAATCCTCATTCAATCTCAGTGCTCCCCTCCCCACTCTATCGTCCCCCAGCTCCTTGTTTTAGGGATTGTTTACACTACCAAGTTTTGTTGACAGAACTTATGTCGACACCCAAATGTCGACAAAACACATTTGCTCCCTCTGTCAACAGATCATGTCCACATTGGGGACACCATCATCAACAGGGTGAGCAATGCACCGTGGGTATGTATGCCACAGTGCAGTGTTGTGGGAAGGAAGAGCTGATTGCTGTGCATCTTGGGATTCTCTCTGAGTTCTCCCACAGCCCCCTCAGCTGCTAAGAGCAGCATCATGAGTAGCTTGTGAGCTCTCCCTGCTGAGGAATGGCAAAGCAGCACAGCAGTCTGTCCCCCTCCTCCTGCTACTGCAGTCTGCCTGCTGCTGTGTTCCTAGTGCCAGGCAGAACAGGCATTCCAATGAGTTGCTCTTTGTTGTTCCCCAAATGGAGAAGCACACAGATACTTCCAGGAGCTTTGAAAGGGGACAGGCTCCTGCCTGCAGGGCAGCAGAGATCAAAACACTGAGCAAAGCAATCAGGACAGGCATTGTGGGATACTGGCAGAAGCCAGTTCTGTGGACAAAACAATCAGCAATATCTACATTGGCTCTTTGTCGACAATAAAGGGAGGGTAAAAGACAAAAGTCTCTTGTAGGGGTGGAAGTATTTTGTCATCAAAACTGTGCGTTTTTCACGACAAAAGTCCCATTGTAGTGTGTACGCTCCTGCTGCTTTGTCACCAAAGGGCAGTTTTTGGCGACAAAACTTGCCAGTGTAGACAAGCCCTTAGTCTTTTTGGATAGCCAGTACCAATTCGCCCCTTGCACCCTAGCTCCTGATCCGATCTGTCTCTCATCTTCCAACCCCATTCATTATCAATCCTAGTATCCCCCCTGCCCAACTCCTTATTTGATTTTAGTCACACACACACCAATCTACTGGTTCCCAGTCCTCTTCTCCCCTTTCCCTTGGCTCATAGTCTCAGTGTTCTTGCCCAGTCAATCCCACTCTCCCCTCCCCACCCAAACTCCTGGTTACAGTTTCCCTCTCTCCTGCCAGCAGCCTTCAGTCCTAATTTCTCCACCACCATCCCAAGCCTCCCTGTCTGAATCTATCCCTCCTCCGTCCCTCAGATCTGGCTTCTATTCTATCCCCTCCTCTTCATTCAGTTCTGGCAACTTCCTCCTCCATGTTGCATGGGCCCAGCAGAGGAGTTATGGAGAGTACAGAACAGCCCATCTCCCTGCTCTCATTTCAAGTGCCTGTACCTGCATACAGAATATCCTGCAGTAGCCCAGAGCTGCAATTGCAGAGAAAGTCCAGCTCAGCCTTGCTCAATATAGACAAATTTTGTGAGGAATTTAGCTGCTAAAATTTAAGGCACTTCTACTGAGCACATGCAAACTAATTTTTCCAAGGCTTATCACTTGGCCAAATTTGGGTGGATTTTATCAGGAAAAAGGCACAACGCCACCCCCTGCCAAACTTGATTTAAATGGGCTTTGTACAAGGCCCTTCTGAGTGCTGGTTGAGGGGGAAAAAACGGGGGAGTGAAATGTGAAGGATCCCTTTAAAAATAATAATGTAAGTGGCCTCATTGTGCTTTGCTTTACTGAGGTCAGCTGTGTAAATGAGATCAGAATCTGATCCACTGGATTTGACCATAAGGAAGTTTAGAGACAAGGTCTCCCATGTAGGCTACTATAATACTGGGGTTAATTTTCCATGGACATTTGTGTGATTAAATTTATTGGCTTGATTGTTTGATGGATGTGAATTTGAAAAGGGCATGCACAAGATTTTAAAAGTGTAGATATAGGTATTTATGCACAATTCAACCAAGCAGGAAAAAGAAACAGCACCATATGATTTAACTGACCAATCAGAACTAGATTACTCAGCTGAAACAGCAAATAAAATATCAAATATTCAGAGAGAAGCATTCTTGATCAAATTCTAGATTTAAAATTGCTGCAAAAAAGTATCTAACAATTTCAAATACTTTCACAAGCAAAAACTCATTAGATAAATTATTAGTTTCATATTATTCACTTAGATCTATTATTGATAACACCATTTTTCCTGGCCTTTTTAGTATTTTTGTTGTTGTTTTTTTATGATTTTTTTAATTATTGTTGTTTATTTATTATAGTAATTGCATTTTAATTGTCTTTGGAGCACTCTGATTGCTTTGCAAGGGAGGCACTAAATAAATAAAATCATTATTACTATAATAAACATAATAGATGATAATGGTTATTTCACCATTTATGATTAGTACGAAAAAAAACCCAGTATTTCCTGGAGGTTAGAATGGGGAAGGTAGGAACCAAGATGCCAAGGTTCTAATTCTACCTCTGCCACTGATTACATCTGTGACCTTGAACAAGTCACTTATAGTCTCTCTGTGACTCAGTTTATTCATCTGTGAAAGGATTATCATAACGTTTACCTACATCACAAGGGTAGCAGGAGAATTAGCTAATGTTCATAATGAAAGATGCTATATAAATACAAAAATAAAATTCTTAATCTTTTAGATTATTAATGCTATAATAGAGACAATATTACAATTTCCCATGCCAGTGGGCACTACTGTAGATATTGTTTCATTGGTTTAGAATCTACAACTGATGCGTTTTACTCTGCTTAAGCAGCAAGTGGACTAGTTTTTCCTAGATGCATGTGTATTACCATTAACAGGAGACATGCATACACACTGGAAGGAAAACAGATTCCCAGGTTTCCATGCTAAATATAATTACAGAAAAAGTTTTCTCCAGTCCATGTGATATGTAACCCTCACTGATTTGTAACACTCTGCTCTTCAAAATACTTCCCCTTCTCATGACAAGATTCCTAAAGGCAAAAATTGTTGCTGTGCAGTAATGACATAAAAAAGTCAAAAAAGTACTGAACACCAAAACTAGGATAACAGTTCTAAGTTTTTAAATCAAAGCCACTTTGAAAGTTATAGAAGCACAAAATAAACTTTGAAAATGCCCGTTCTCTTTTTTTGAAGTTGTTATTGGAACTTTTGTCATTTAAAAATACCCTGACCCGATTTAAACTAAATGTAAAATTAGTTTTGTTTTTGGCACTGAAGCCCTGTGCCAAGCTTTAAACAAGAGAGGGGTTTTTTTTGTTTGTTTGTTTTTTTGTTAATAGCTCATTAGAAACTTGTAAAAACTGGAGGTTATTTTAATACCAGCTCCTTAACTCGTGTGGCAATAGCAAGCACTACTAACCATGCATTACAATCCTTATTCCACCTGCTGTCACAAATAGACTGCCCCAAGGTGGTGTAATTGAGGCAGCACTCCTCTGTATGCTCACTGGCTACAAGCCAGTACAGTGCCCTTGTCTAAGCCACCAGACATTGGTGCAAGTATGTACTGCCTAGAAATGATAGTCAAATTCTAAACTATTCCTATCACAGGGTGCTTGGGCCCCAGTAAATGAAGTAGGTACATCTCTCCTGTGCCAGTTTGGTCAATTATAAGAACATAAGAATGGCCATAGTGGATCAGACTATGGTCCATCTAGCCCAGTATCCTGTCTTCTGACAGCAACCAGTACCAGAACCTTTAGCACAAGTGAACAGAATAGGGCAATTTATTGAACGATTCATCCCCGTCATCCAGTCCCAGTTTTGGAAAGTCAGAGCTTTAGGAACACCCAGAGCATGGGCTTGCATCCCTAGCCATTGCTGGATCTATCCTCCAGGAATTTATCTAATTATTTTTTAACCCAGCTATTCTTTGACCTTCACAACAAACCCTGGCAATGCAGTCCATAGATTGGCTGTGCATTGTGTAAAGAAATACTTCCTTATATTTGTTTTAAACATGCTGCCTATTAATTTCATCAGATGACCTCTTGTTCTTGTGTTATATGAAGGGGTAAGTAACACTTCCTTATTCACTTTCACTACACCAATCATGATTTTATAGACCCCATCATATCCCACTGTAGCTGTCTCTTTTCTAGGATGAAGAGTCCCAGTCTTTTTAATCTCTCCTCATACGGAAGCTGTTCCATACCCCTAATCATTGTTGTTGTCCTTCTCTGTGCCTTTTCCGATTTTAATCTATCTTTTTTTGAGATGGGGCGAGCAGAACTTCACATGGTGTTCAAGGTTTGGGAGTACCATGGATTTATATAGTGGCAATATGATATTTTCTATCATATTATCTATCCCTTTCCTAATGGTTCCTAACATTCTGTTAGCTTTTTGACTGCCACTGCACACTGAGCAGGTATTGTCAGACAACTATCCACAATGACTCCAAAATCTCTTTCTTAAGTGGTAACAGCTAATTAGATCCCATATTTTGTATGTATAGTTGGGATTATGTTTTTCAATGCACATTACTTTGCACTTATCAGCACTGAATTTCATCTGCCATTTTCTTGACCAGCCACCCAATTTTGTGAGATCTCTTTGTAACTCTTTGCAGTCAGCTTTGGACTTAACTAATTTGAGTAATTTTGTATTGTCTGCTAACTTTGCCACCTCCCTGATTACTCCCATTTTCAGATCATTTATGAATTTGTTGAACAGCACAGGTCCCAGTACAGATTATATTGACCTCTTTCCATTATGAAAACCATCTATTCCTACTCTTTGTTTCCTATCTTTTAGCCAGTTACTGATCTATTAGAGGAATTTCCCTCTTAGCCCACGACTGCTTACTTTGTTTAACAGTCTTTGGTGAGGGACCTTGTTACAGGTTTTTGAAAGTCCAAGTACATATATCCACTGGATCTCCCTTGTCCACGTGCTTCTTGACCCCTTCAAATAATTCTAATAGGTTGGTGAGGTATGATTTCCCTTTTCAAAGCCATGTTGACTCCTCCCCAACATATCACATACATCGATGTGTCTGATAATTCTGTTCTTTACTATAGTTTAAACCAGTTTGCCTGGTATGGAAGTTACTCTTGCCAGCCTGTAATTGCCATCATTGCCTCTGGAGACTTGTTTAAAAAATCAGCCATAGTTATACTCCATTCAGAGACTGATTTAAGCAATAGATTACAAATCACAGTTAATAGTTCTTCAATTTCAGATTTGAGTTCCTTCAGAACTCTTGGGGAAATACCATCTGGTCCTGGTGAGTTATTTCTGTTCAATTTATCAATTTATTCCAAAACCTCCTCTCCTGACACCTCAATATGGGACAGTTGCTCAGATTTGTCAGCTTAAAAAAAAAAAGGCTCAGATGTGGGACTCTCCCTCACATCCTTTACAGTGAAGACTGATGCAAAAAATTCATCTAGCTTCTCGGCAACAGCTTTGTCTTCCCTGAGTGCTCTTTAGCACCTTGTTCATCTAGTGCAGTGGGTCTCAAACTTTTTTACTGGCAACCCCTTTCACATCACAAGCCTCTGAGTGCGCCCCCTCCTTAAAAATTAAAACACTTTTTTATATATTTAACATCATTATAAATGCTGGAGGCAAAGCGAGATTTGGGGTGGAGGTTGACAGCTCGCGACCCCCCGTGTAATGACCTCACGACCCCCTGAGGGGTCCCAACCCCCAGTTTGAGAACCCCTAATCTAGTTGCCCCACTGAGTATTTGGCAGGCTTCCTGCTTCTGACATACTTAAAAACCAACAGCAATTTTTGTGTGTGTCTTTTGCAAGTTACTTTTCAAATTCTCTTCTGGCCTGCCTAATTATGCTTTTACCAGAATTTGACTTACCAGAGTCTATGTTGCTTTCTATGTTCCTCAGCTGGATTTGCCTTCAAATTTTAAAGGATCCCCTTTTGTGTCTAACTACCTCTGTTACTCTGCTTTTTAGCCACTGTGGCTAGAAAGTCAGTGGAGGTGCTATCCAGCTGACCTTCCTGAGCCTGACAGCCTAGGCCAGAGAAGGATGGACAGGGATGAAGGCTAAGAGTAGCAGAAGGGTATGCTTGCTGACTCTCAGAGCCAGAGAGCCAGGGCACCACAAGGTGTGGTTGCACCGGAGAGCTGGGGCACAGTATAGGATGCTAGGGCTGCTCTTGATGTATTGCCTGCATTATAGTGTTAGAATTTGTTATGTGCACTGGGTTTTCTTCTGTAATAAATTAACCCCATTATATCATGATCAGTGGAACTAAAGTCAGAAGGCCCATGTTCTCTGGGGATTGTTATTGATGTGACACAAGGAAAAGATGCAACATGAGGAGTTGGAAGCAACTCAACCACATGGCAGAGCAGTGCACGGGGTTTAATAAAGTTCCATATGGTTAACATAACCTGCATTCAGCATCTCTCTTTGTGAATGAAACATGATGGCAGCAATGGAGTTGTGAGTTCTGTGCAGTGCAGCAGCTGGCAGCATGAGCCGTAGAGCTTGGTCTGAAGACCCCCAGGTCCCTGCATTCTCAAGACACAAACATAGTCCAGCAATAGACCTGGTGGAAAGAGAAGTTTGAGCTGTACACAGATCTGGCCGTGCAGAGGATGATGACGACAACAGCAGGAGAATAAAACTGTTATTTTACCTTATTTGGGTACAAGGTAGAGAAATCTGCACCCCTCTGAAGCTCCCCATTGCCTCAAGCCTCACAGCAATCCTAGAACCCTGGGAACCTATTGCTCACAAAAGCAGAATGAAATTGTGGAGTGACACATGTTTTTCACAAAAGACCAATCTGAAGGTAAGGGCATAGACCTTATACTTCCTTATGCACACTGGCTGCGACATGCAATTTTGGGGACTTGACATATTCCCTGGTATGGTACAGGATAGTCTGTGGCACTTGAGATCAAGATATCACATTAGACAGATGCTTAAACATGAGGTGTGCAGAGGAAGCCTCAAGAGAAAGGATGAAAGCCCTCAGAGGCACAAACATGCAGTGAGACAACAGCAAAGGAGTGCAGGTGGCCAGGGTTCCCTACCCATAGTGAGATGCATTTTCTATGGGAGACGGGATGGGCCCCATACTAGAACAGCAGTGCAAAGAATGTAGCAAACTGATTGATTTTAGCCATGTGTGCAAGAGCAGAAGAAGCTCTGAGAAAGTTCCAATCAGTCTTGCACAAGAAGGGGATGGCACATCAGAGTGAGGTGATGATCATGACTCTGAACGTGAGTCTGTGAGCATATCAGGTTCAGGCGGTTGGGACAGAAAAGCAACAAGGGGCAATATGTAAAAATGTTAATAGGGAAACACAACATGCAATTTCAGCAGGAAACTCTCCTGCAATGTGATTCTTCGGAGTGAGTAGGAGTCAAACACGCCCATTACAAAAAGCAGTTGCAATCTAATAAAGTACAATAAGAGCATAATGTAGCCTGTGGGAAAACGTGATCTCATAGTAACTAACTTGAAAAAATAAACGTACCAGCTGAAGTTTGTGGTGCTGGATGGTAAGCACCACAGACCCCTCTTAGGGAGCACAGCCATACGAGCCCTGGATCTGATCATGGCACAGCATCAGAATTTTATAGCTGTAGGGCAAGAAGCAAAATGTGGAGTCCCATGGACACAGGAAACAATTTTAAAAGCATAAAAGGATGTTTTCAAAGGTGATGGGTGCCTTGAAGGAAAGCTGGAATTGGACGTAGACACAACAGTGGAATCTGTGTGCTTACCATGAAGGAAAATTCAGTGGCACTACACATTCCAATGTGTAAGGATAGTGAAAATCTGCAGGGGAGGCGGAGTATCATAGAATCATAGAGGTCAGTACAGTCTGGGAGAGCAACATGGTGATGATAAAGAAGCCACCAGGCAAATTATACATCTGCATAGACCAAAAGCTACTGAAAAGCCTTTGAAAAGATGCCACTATGCACTGCCCACAGTTCATGACATCTTGCCAGAACTCTCCAGAACCAGAATCTTTACAGTCTTTGATACAATGAATGGGTTTTGGCACATAAGCCTGGTTAAAAAGTCCAACACACTTTGCAAACCATTTGGTTGCAACAGATGGCTGTATATGCTAATGGGCACAAGGCCAGCACCAGAAGTGTTCCAGAGGAGACTCACCCAAGTGCTGTATGAACTGTCTGAGATCAAAATAATTGCAGATGATATCCTCATTGTTCGAGAAGAGAGTTATGATACAGAAGCTGAACAAGACCATGATAACAAACTACAAGCTTCTCTACATCAATGCAGGAACAAGAACATAAATTTTAACCCAGAAAAAAAGCAACTCAAACAGTCTGAAGTATCATATATTGGACAGCTGCTCACAGTAGAGGGACTGAAAGCAAATTCAAACAAGAGCATGGCAGTCAGAGACATACCAGCTACATTGGATGTGAAAAGGGTATAGCATTTCATAGGAATGATACATTCTCTGTCCAAGTTCTGTCCACACTTGGTGGCTGTAGCAGAATGCATATGTCAGCTCAGAAGCCAGGATGTTGAGTGGGACTGGGTAGGTTCCCAACAGCAAGCATCTGACATACTGAAACAAATGATAATGGCTGCGTGCTCCTGAAGTTCTACCAGCCAGGAGAGCTACTGACATGCTAGTGTGATGAACTTGAGGAAGGACTGGGTGTAGCTCTTTTGCAGGAGCAGCTGGTCACTTATGCCAGCAGAACCTTGTCAGAGACTGAACAGGGGCACACCCAACTAGAAAAGAAGCTTCTGTCTGTAGTATTTGAAGTGGAGCAATTCCATCAGTACACCTGTGGCCCCAATAATAGTGCAGTCAGACCACAACTCCTGAGAGATAATCATGGCAAAATCCCTTCTTAGTTCTCCAAAGAGACTGCAGTGCATGTTGATACGACTCCAGCAAGTCCATGTGGAGATCAGATATCATCCACTGGTGTTAGCTGACACCCTGACAGGGCACATATACTCAGCATCAGCAAGCTGGAGGAAGGGGATCAGAACACTGAACTCATTAACATATGCATTATCTCCCAGTTTCAAGAGTGAAGCTGGTGTACATCAAAGAGGCGATGGAAAAGGACATCCAACTATAAGCAGTCAAGAAAGTGATACTCGCAGGGTTACCAGAAGACAAAATCCAGGTACAGATAGGAGCAGAACAATATATTCAAATTAAAGATTAATTGGATATGCAGACTGGAATCAGATTTCAAGGACAGAGGGCTATCGTCCCCGCCTCATTACATAAGCATGTCATGCGAAAAATACATGCCTCACAACTGAACATTGCAGGTGTCTTAAACGAGCTGAAGAGTGTGTTTATTGGCCAGGGAATGAGTTCACAACTGTGCTTTTTGATAGAAGGATGCGAGACCTGCCAATTGTATGATAAAATTGCCAGCAGAGACTCTTACCACATGAGCTATGCCCCCGCCCCCCAAAATGGAAAAAGGGTGGGAGTGGACTTATTTACCTCCAAGGAAAAGCAGTACTAGATTAGCGGACTACTATTAAAATTGTTGGGAGATTGATGCCCTGCCTGATACAAGAAGCAAATCAGTGATTAGCAAACTGAAAGACCACTTTGCAAGAAATGGCATTCCAAACCCTGCATTCACCCACAAGGGATCCCAATTTGCCTTGAAAGCATTCAAGGAATTTGTATGCAAATGGGAGTTTGGTCATCATACCTCCTCCCCAACATACCCTCAGAGCACGGTACAGTGGAATCAGCTGTGAAACAGCTAAGAGACTGTTACACAAGGCTATTTCTTGTGGTTCAGACCCCTTGTTAGCATTTTTGGTACACAGGAATACCCCATCACAGGATGACAAAAGTGTCTGGTGCAGACACTGTAAAGGACCAAAACCCTTCTGCTAGCCAGAAAGATGGAGACACCACCAAGAGGAGAAGGCCAACAATCAGAAAAAGCAGGCACTACAGTACAAGAGGTCAGCCAATGACCTACCAGCCCTGGATCCAGGCACTTCTGCGAGGATCCAGCTGTTAGAGAGACACCAGAAGGAGCAGAATAAGGTAGTTATGAGGGGTGCAGTGGCACCCAGGTCATACAAGGGAATTACCCAAGAAGGACAAGTGATCCAAGGAAACAAGAAGGAATTACAAGCAGACACAACACCTAGATCATCACAGAATGGAGAAACGGAAAACCATCTGGAGGCCAACTCCACACAGAGGAAGTAGATTCCACAGAGAGATAATTTGCTAGACTTGGAGACAGGTAACAGAGTAGGTCTTAACTGCAATAAAAGGCTCATGGCATGGCTCACAGCTGACCAGGGTCAGCTGACTCCAGCTCATAGGGCTCAGATTGTGGAGCTATAAAATTACAGTATAGACATTCAGAGTCAGGTTTGAACCTGGAGTCTGAAACCCTCTCCTTTCGTGTGGTCTCAAAGCCTGGGCTCCTGCCCAAGCCCAAAAATCTACACTGCCATTTTATAGTCCCGCAGTCCTAGCCCTATGCACCTGAGTCAGCTGACATGCGATCTGGGACTTTGTTTCATGCATTTTTTATTCCAACATAAACATACCCAGGGAAACAGAGATAGGCCTGTTGAGGAGACCAAATTATTTCAAAGACAATGTAACCAGCTGAGTCTGTGGTAAAGACAAGTGTGATGCTGGCAGACTAGGTGCCAGTTCTTGCCAAGGCTTTAGGCCTCAGCAGAGCACTGACAAATTCATTGCTGGAAACCAGCCTGTTTCACTTTTGTGTTAGTACGGTTACGATGGGTATTGGACTTATAACAATGTGTTTAGTGTTTAGACTTTATGAAATGTTTGTAACTTGCTACATCTATTAATCCTACTTATAATGTCTGTATCCCATGCTATATGGTACTACTTAAGTGTTTGCTATATAGCTGTAAAATGTTTGTTCTGAAATATCTAACTCACCAAACAAGAAAAAAAAAATTCCTTGTGCAAAATACTAAATCCCTGTGAAAGATATTATCTCTTTCCCATAAGGAAGGTCTATCAAACCTAAATGGCCAATGTGGAACACTGCAATACAAAAACTTTGCTAATTGCCTCTGAACACCCATGAAGAGGCTACATGCAAAAGGACTTGTCCCATTAGCCTGAATTCTGGAAGAAGAACATAAAGATAGTGGAAAAGAACATTTTTCATCTCTTTTGCTGTCTGGACCTGGACAGGACCGGAGCTATTAAACAGAAGCAGAGATCCCCAGAGTCCACCTGGGTTAGCCCTAAAAGACATTCAGAGCTGACAGATTACTACAATTCTGTCACTTTTAAAACCATAAACTATTACTCATTTGTGTATATAAGTTTGCTTGCTTTCACCTTGTAATAACTCTCTCATTTCTTTCCTTAGTTAATAAACCCTTAGTTAGTTTACTATAGGATTGGCTACAACTGTTGTCTTTGGTGTGAGATCTAAGTTACAAATTGACCTGGGGTAAGTGATTGGTCTCTTTGGACTGGAAGCAACCTGAATCTTTTGTGAACTTTGGTATATAGCAACCAATTGTTTTTAAGTTCAGCTTGCCTGGGTGGGAATGCCCACGAGGACTGTCTGTGACTCCATGGTAAGATTGTTAGAGTGCTTTAGGAGTTCACACTTATTACTGGGTTGGTGAAATCTAATTATAGAACATTCAATCAGTTTGGGGTCTCAGCTCTGCTTCTTGATAGTGTGCCCTGAGGTTGCCACTTATGGTCATGAACCACTTCAAACAGCGTGACAAGATGACTCCAACTTAGCTATGTGCTAGCAACCTCTCACTAAGGTTGACATGGGGTCTGGGCATCAATTATTTGTTTTTAATCATAGAATCATAGACTCGTAGAATATTAGGGTTGGAAGGTACTTCAGGATGTCATCTAGTCCAACCCCCTGCTCAAAGCAGGACCAATCCCCAACTAAATCATCCGATCCCAACTAAATCATCATCCATTTAATGTTCATATTAAAAATATTTGTGAAACAGGGAAGATATATCAGGATCAGTGGAAATGGAGTCAGAGGGCCCCATGTTCCCTGGAGGGACTGATACTGAGGGGACACTAGAAAAAATAAAATCAGAGGAGTTGCGTTGGAAGCAACATAGTCACAGGAGCAGAGCCGTGCAAAGGGTTTAATAAAGTTCCACTTAGACAACTCAAACCTGCATTCAGCTTCACTCTTTGCTAACATAACACAAAGGCCATTTACACTAAGAAAGACTGTGTGGACTGTTTCCGGTGACTCTGAAGGAGGGAACCTGCAGCAAAAGGGGCACTCCAAGTGGGGCTGCTTTATGACAATTCCTCCTTCTGGGCTCAGTAAGTAAATCCACCAGCTTTCTCTGTTCTGAGATACCCAATTTATCTACTAAAATTTATTGATAAATTTATCAGTTTATCTACTGTTCTTTTCCTCTCCTATCCCCTTACTCGTGAGTGTTTCTCTTATATCTTTTCTACTGGGGCAATTGATGATCAGCGAAATTCCAGCATCAGAAACCCCCCCACTATCCAATACAAAGTTTATTTCCCTGCTATATAAAAGGTTCTCTTAACTTCACCTGGATTCATACTTCTCATTTCAGCAGTCTAGATACAAAGACATGATGCTCTCAGAAGTTTGGTTAGTAAATGATGACTCATCATCCACAGCTGCTTGTTGCTTTTCAGTTATTCTCCCCCCTTTGATCTCCTCTGTCTTGAAGTATTTCACTTGCACACATCAATACTGATGCCCATTGACAGCCAAATTGCTGTTCATACTCCTATTAATTAAAAATGTATGCAGATGATAATTTGTTAACACTAAGAATACTGCAGTTATTATTAATGACATTTGGCTTCCAATATTTTCTCTCTTGCTGCCATTTGCAGTCTTATTAATATCACCAACAGGTCATTGTCAGGATACATCTGCAAAAGCAATTTTATTTGTGTAGGTTATATGTCTAATGAAATTAAATAAATCAAACAAACATTGTAAAATATATAATAATTTGAACTTATATGTAAGGCCCTCCAAATTCACGGCCATGAAAAATGCATCATGGACTGTGAAATCTGGTCTCCCTCCATGAAATCTGGTCTTTTGTGTGCTTTTACCCTATACTATACAGATTTCACAGGGGGAGACCAGCGTTTCTCAAACTGGGGGTCACAAGCTTATTTCAGGGGAGTTGTAGTATCGCCATCCTTACTTCTGCACTGCCTTCAGAGCTGGGTGGCCAGAGAGCGGCGGCTGTTGGCCGGACACCCAGCTCTGAAGGTGGCACCCCGGCAGCAGAACCGCAGAAGTAAGGGTGGTAATACCATACCATGCCATTCTTACTTCTGCGCTGCTGCTTTCAAAACTGAGTGGCTGGAGAGTGGCAGCTGCTCACTGAGGGCCCAGTTCTGCAGGCAGCAGCACAGAAGTAAGGGTGGCAATACCATAACCCCCCCTACCATAACCTTGTGACCCCCTTGAGAAAAAGTCTGGAACAAGTCTTTGAGACTGCGCAGGCCAGTAGCCAATCAACAGAGGCCTGTTAGGAGCCAATCAGGGCAGGGCAGAGGCAGCCAATCAGGGCCGGGTTAGGCCCTATATACAGGCTGCCTAGGAGGAGGAAAGGGAGTCTCTCCCTGACTGCCAAGGGAGGAGGACTGGCTCCTGGGCTGAAAGATAGCACCTTGGGAGTGCAGTGCAGTGCTGGGGAAGCACAGAAGGAGCTGGGGAGCTCCAGCCAAGGAAAACCCCAGACTGCAAGCCTTGCTACAAAGGGCCGAGCGGATGCACAGGGCCAAAGGGGAAGCGGCCCAGGGACAAAATCTGACAAGGGGAGAGAAGGAGGGCAGGGAGGCTGCTGCTAGAGAGTCCCTGGGTCGGGACCCAGAGTAGCAGGTGGGCCTGGGTCCCCCCCGTCTGCCTTGTACTACACCTAGCTGAAGAGGAGCGTGGCCTGATACAGGCTGTGGCTGGCCCTGTGACAAAGGGGCTAGACTTTGAGGCTGCAGCTGGCCACTAGAACAGGTGCAGACGGAGGACTGCTGATAACACCAGACCCCCGGAATGGGGTGAGACCAGAGCAGTGGGCACTGCCGGAGGGCAGCGTCTTGAAGTGGACGCCTGCCGAGCGGGGAGCAACGCAGGTCCGGACACCAGGTACGTCTATACTTAGCTCCGGGTTTGGCGGTAAGCAATCGATCGTCTGGGATCGATTTATCGCGTCTTGTCTAGATGCGATAAATCGATCCTGGAAGTGCTCGCCGTCGACACCGGTACTCCTGCTCCACAAGAGGAGTACGCGGAGTTGACGGGGGAGCCTGCCTGCCATGTGTGGACCTGTGGTAAGTACCTTGTAGTTCGAACTAAGATACTTCAACTTCAGCTACGTTATTCACATAGCTGAAGTTGCGTATCTTAGTTCGAACTGGGGGGTTAGTGTGGACCAGCCCACTAACCAGGGATCAGATGGTGGATGGGATGCCACCGGCAGAGGGCGCCCTGCAGAGGACAGAGCTAATTCCTAGATATGCCAGCGGGAGATGCTACGGTGGTGAGTCCCAACACCATCACAGCCCCTCACAACTACTTTTTGGGTTAGGACCCCTACAGTTACAACACCATGAATTTTCAGATTTAAGTAGCTGAAATCATGACCATGAAATTGACCAAAATGGACTGCGAATTTGGTAGGGCCCTGCTTATATGGCACCTTCCATTCCAGGATCTCATGTAAATTATCTTAGTGTCAGGATACCCCAGTTAGATAGGATAATACCTATTTTATAGTGGGAACAAAGATACCAAAAGGTGAGGCCTCTGATTTGGGGTGACTACATTCCTGGGTATCTAACATGAAATACCGGGGGCCTAATTTTCAGGAGTGCTTAGCACTCAACTCCAGTTGAAGTTACTGGGAGCTGCGAGTGCTCAGCACCCCAGAAAATCAAGCCCAAAGTTACCGTAAGCAGGGCTGCTGAAAACTGAGGAACACAAAATATGTGGCTCCTTTTGAAAGTATTCAATAATGCAACTTGCCCAAGGTCACGGAGCAGGTCATTTGCACAGCTGGGAATATAGTCTAGGTCTCCTGACTCGCAGTCCCATGCTTTAGCCACTAGACAATATTCCCTCTTAACAAGAATCATGCTTGTCTTTAGTAGTGTATAGCCTGCAAATCCAGTGCTGGAGTGCTTTCCACTCAAAAACAAAGGGATCTTTTCTCCCCCTTGATCCAAACATTGACTCCTATTAACTTCCAGCAAGCTGAGCATGCTGGCGGGTAGGGCTAGCCTTAGACATGTGCAAAGTGTGAGGCTGCACAGGGTCCTGTGCTTGAAGCAGATTCACTCTGTCACCATCCTTCTTAGCGGGCATCTACACAAGCCAATGACCTCCCCACCAGGAACATACACAATCTGAAAGATGAATGTAGGAACCCAATCCTTTAGGGTCCCTGAATCACAGGAACTGTCACTCTATGAGCTGTGGTGCCACTTCCTCTCCATCAGCTACTCTGTAACCAATGCCCTTATCCAACACTTTCATATTACACCCCAGCTGCTGAAACCTTACTGCATTCCCATAATCACAGTTGATTCCAGTTACTGACCTCAGTCACCTTTCTCAACCTCAAGTTTGCTATGTGGGTTACCAAAGTCTTTCTGGGACCATTCTCAGTTTATTTGTACAGGTCCCCTGCCAAACCTAAGGCTGACCCTTCGGGAGTCTATCCTCCCCTCCCATTAACATGAATGGGAGTCATATGTTGGGGTCTGTCCTCTTCTTACATGGGAATAGCTCGCCTTAACATTTGAGTTGTATGTACATTTAGAGAGAGAAGAACAGAATCCAGCAAATCTATCCGTGTCATATTGTGTGCTTTAGACCAGTGCTTCTCAAAGTCGGTCCGCCGCTTGTTCAGGGAAAGCCCCTGGCGGTCCGGGCCGGTTTATCTGCCGCATCTGCAGGTTCGGCGGATCGTGGCTCCCACTGGCCCCGATTCCCTACTCCAAGCCAATGGGGGCTGCAGGAAGGGCGTCCAGCACATCTCTCGGCCCGCGCCACTTCCCGCAGCCCCCATTGGCTTCGAGCAGCAAACTGCGGCCAGTGGGAGCCGCGATTGGCCGAACCTGCGGATGCGGCAGGTAAACAAACCGACCCGGACCGCCAGGGGCTTTCCCTGAACAAGCAGCGGCCCGACTTTGAGAAGCACTGCTTTAGACTTCAGAAGTGATCTCTAAAGCACCACTATCCAATATGAAAGTTTTAGATCAAGTTCTTCCTCCATGGAAGCTATGCTTCTTGAATGAGAAGGGTTACAAATAATTTCTTTATTCTCCAGTACATCTAAAGGGCCAGATTCTCTCAGTGTACACTCATTTGCAACTCTAAGAATTCATGAGTTTATGAGTGTAACTAAGAACTGTGGGACAAAACCTTTACTGGAGTAAGTGGGTACCACTCCATTGACTCACAGAATCATAGATTATTAGGGTTGGAAGACCTCAGGAGGTCATTTAGTCCATTCCCCTGCTCAAAGCAGGACCAATACCCATAAATCATCCCAGCCAGGGCTTTGTCAAGCCGGGCCTTAAAATGCTCTAAGGATGGAGATTCCACTACCTCTCCAGGTAACCCATTCCAGTGCTTCACCATCCTCCTAGTGAATAGTTTTTCCTGATATCCAACCTAGACCTCCCCACTGCAACTTGAGACCCTTGTTTCTTGTTCTGTCATCTGCCACCTCTAAGAACAGCCTAGCTTCATCCTCTTTGGAACCCCCTTTCAGGTAGTTGAAGGCTGCTATCAAATCTCCCCTCACTCTTCTCTTCTGTAGACTAAATAACCCCAGTTCTCTCAGACCTTATAAGTCATGTGCTCCAGCCACCTAATAATTTTTGTTGCCGTCCGCTGGATTCTCTCCAATTTGTCCACATCCCTTCTGTAGTGCTTTACCGTGTTATATCCGAATTTGTGTTATATCGGGTCGCGTTCTATCGGGTAGAGTTGTAGTTCTTAACCAGTTTTTTCACCACTGAGGGCTGCTCACCTATAGAGCATCTCTCCAAGGTCGGCATGTTTCCTTGCACAGGCACATGTGCTTTTTGTAGCTAATTTTATCTGCCAAATGATTATATGATTGACAGGCCTTGAGTCCTTTAGCATTTTCCTGAAAATTTACTACTTTAATGGTGCAGCTCTACCAATGGTAGCATGAGCATAGATTGGTCGCCAGTGGAATGCTCTCCGTGACATCACCAAGGTTAGGTGATATGGTGATTAAAATGCTTGCAGCTGGTCTATATTAGTCCTTTCACCATTGCTGCCATAAGGGGAGTGGAATCGGTGCTGGTGCAATGGTAGGCTATCTGAAGAAAATGTTAGCGTAGACACAAAGAGGCTTAATTGAAGTGCTGCTGGGAATGCTTTGGACAACAAGAACTGAAATTACTGCTAGAGAGAATCTTTCTGGGCTTGTTTTTATTCTTTAAAAGCCTGCATGAAAGTTTTCATAAGCCTCTGATTTAAAGTTTTGAATTTTTTTTTAAGGTTTATGGTTCTTTCTAGTCTGTGAGCTAGTATCACTGGTATGACCACAATTTACAATTGATATCAAAGGCAACATATAATGGCTTCTTCTCTCTTCTTCACATTCATGACAAAAGAAAGATATCTGCATGGGTCAATACAAGAGTATTTAATAAATGGGTCCAATATCCTTAACTACATGTTATCATCTATCAAATGTAGAACTGTGGGGAAACAGTTACTAGCCACTCTGACTTAGCCTAAGTTAAAGGTTTGACAAGTCACCAGGCAAGAGAGGATGATCACCCTTTGCTAAAAGTTAACATACCTCATGTGACTCTCCCAGCCCAAAGACTGAGAGATGGTGATGATAGATCCTAGAGGAAGGTCAAGGATAGGACAAAGCCATTGTCCTTTGCACACCCTCCCAGAACAAGATATCTACTATAAGGTCCTGGAGCTTGTTGGGAGGAAATAAAAGAGGGACTTTGCAGTGGGAGGTGATGTTCCCCTCCTCAGCCCCCCCCCCCCCACACACACACACACTTTTTTTAGAATTTGGAGGTCACTGAAGTCCAACTGCCAAGTGAACCTGCAGGAGTTGGTTCTTTTCCAATGGAAGAACAAACTGGCAGAGCTCATTTTGTGAAACCAGTAGCAAACCACACCCTGCAGGCTTCACACAGCTCTTGTCAGATTGCTTAGCTAATGAAAAGACATCCAAGCATATGAGTCTCCAGAGGGGTGGTAGTGTCAGAGAGGTATACTGGGCCAAATTCACTTTAACTTTTGTCACTTGGCTGAGGTATTCTGCCTACCAGTTGTAGCTATGGAGGTAAAAATCAAACAAAAAAATCTCATGGTAAAACCTTACCTCCTCAATTAAACAGCTGTTAATGTCCAAAACTATGAATGAGTATAACTAAGCTGAGCATGTAATGGAAAGAGGGGGAGGGATAGCTCAGTGGTTTGAGCATTGGCCTGCTAAACCCAGGGTTATGAGCTCAATCCATGAGGGGGGCCATTTAGGGATCTGGGGCCAAAACAAACAAACAAACAAAAAACACTATGAGGGACAGTACTTGGTCCTGCTAGTGAAGGCAGGGAACTGGACTCAATGACCTTTCAAGGTCCCTTCCAGTTCCATGAGATAGGTATATCTCCATATATTATTATTAAGCTCAATTTGCCTCCTCACTACAATGTTTTCCAATATATCTCAAAGTGCTTTCCAATATCTTAAGTATGAAAAGCACCTTATACAAAACACATTGTATTTTCTTCTCCTGATCATGTTTGGTGAGCCCAAAGAAGAGCTGTTTCAGTATACCAAGGTCTGCCAGCCTGGGAGTAAGGTGATAAAGATGAGAACTTGGAACAATTAGCTCCCTATTCTAGGTAGGCCCCCATCCACACTGCAGCTCGAAGTGTGATTTTTGTAATCAGTGAAGGGCACAATCAGTTTAAACAAGTTAGACAGGTCAGTTTGCATCCACAACTGTGTCATAGCTCCTTGCCTAATTATATTTTTAGCAGTGCCTCCCAGAAGTTGTCCCATAGCCCCTCAGCAGAAGCGGTTGCCCATACCAACACCATGCTTTAAAGTGCCTCCTCTTCCACTGAAGATTATGGTGTTTCCTACTCAAACCACACAATCCCCTGCCTCACAAGTCACAGTGGCCATTTTCCATCATGGAGATCACTGACGTTGCAGATTGCTGCCAACATCTAGTGTCTGGATTACACTGTTTGACATGCACACCAGGGCAGAAATGGCATATCAGTCTAAATGAGAAGAGAATCAGGCCTTGTTTGTTAAGCTAAGCATATCCCTAACCAATTAGTGGAACAATAAAAAGGTGCTGTGTGGAAGGGGACTTAATTACACCCAGAATGGACTGGTAACATTGGTAGTCAATTATCTTGAAATAGGTGATCGATAGTCTAGTTCTTCTGTTTTAAAATCATTATTGATATTACATTTTAAATTAATCCATCAATTGGTATATCTTCACCTCTTTTAGAACAAAAGCACCCATTCTAGAAATTTAATTTCTCTTCACTTTTTTTTTTTTACACCACCATATACTAAGAGCAACAATTGAAAGGCAGTGAAAATCTAGTTCAGAATGTATTTGTTGTGCTGAAACATTTGTAATTAAGCATGGTAACCAATTACAGAAATACCTAGAGAAACTCAGTGATTCGCTCTCATACATCAGAGACTTCCTAATCAATTTGAAATAACCAGACCCTGCTATAGAAAATAAGCAAGATCACAGCACTTGCTAATGAGTCTCAAAAAATGGATTTCACTGCATGAAAATGTTCATTGTCAGGAGAAAGACTGTGTGTGCCCAGAATCTTTAGGGTCATTTTCATTTGCATTTGATTGGAGAAAAGTCCCCTTTGTTCTTCTCCCTTCTCACATCCTCTGCAACACTGCCTCCCCCCACCCCCTTCAGTAATTTAGTATTATTGTATCAATGTGGTATACCAACTGCTAAAAATATATCCAAATAAGACCCTTTGTGCTGAAACTGCTAGTATCTACTTCAATTATTACTTAATTTCACTATGTTACAGTGGTTTCCTTGAATATAAATTTGCGGATGCAGGACTTTTGGAAGTTGTTTGACAGAAGATACAGTGGCGGAGCTATGAAGCACACACCAGAGTAGTGTATTATGCCATGAATAATACCACTTAAACATTTGAATGATTTAAAGCTGCTCTGAGCTTTTCCTCAGGGGGACTCGAATTCCTAGAGAACAAGCAGTTCCAAACTCACCAGTCTGATTAAAAACCTACCCCAATAAAATAGTGTCTAAAAATCACAAGGCTTGCAGATCACTTGTTCATTTCACAATAAAAGAGTTGAGGTATCCACCTTACCTACTCACCTTCCCCAACCCAGCCGCATTCAGAACAAGGTAAATTCATTATTGTATCTCCTTTTAAACAGGAGCTGCAAACTATCGCCTAGACCCTGCGGTCACCTATGCATGCGAGTAACTCTGACCTCAGTGGAATTACTCACAGGGGTGTTGTTGGCAAGATCAGGACCCAGCTCAGAAAAAGAAGACACAGACAACAGAACTCATGAACCTTCTCCAAGTCTGCTTACTTTTAAAAAAAAAAAAATCTTCCTTGTCCTAATTATTGTTCATTTTCATTTGCTAGCCGATTTCCTAGTTCCAGCTGGGACTGAAAGTGGAGATGCCAAGCTGGAACTGGAAGTGGAGATGCCAAAATACAAAGAGAGAAGCCATTCTTATGCTCGGCTGGAAGAGAAAATATCAGAAATCTCACAAGACAGATAGACAGACATTTCCAGACCAATTTTACAAACCTCAAAGGCCCGGATAAATCAAAGAAACTTCATGTAATTAGTGAGGGAAAGAAGGGGGAAAATGGTGAGTTACTGGTTTGCATAGCATTCTTGTACCTAATGTTTAATATCTCCCTTATCTCTGCTCCCCAAGGGATCAATAAGCTTTCTATTGGAAGGAGGCCTTATCTCAGCTGAAGGTCGAAATATGAATCACTATGAAACTTGCATGCCAGCTACCAGCAGCTTGCATGCCACCATGATCATCAGGTGAAAAATCTCTTCATGTTGCCAAATTCACAAACACATCCTTGTCTAGGCAGTTTTTCTCAATAGTATTTTTTCTGCATTCTGTGCTTTACTCTATGTTTCCTCCATACCACTGCCATAGGCTTTTTTAGTTCAGAGCAGAGTTCATTCTAGTTACAGGCATAATGAAGTGGGGAGTGGGGGGAAAGGGCAATGAATACAATCTATGCTCCCCAAACACTAAAACATCAACCAACAATTAACTATAGTAGCATGATGTTGCTCATGCTTCCTGAGATGCGGCTATATTTAGTGTTGATACTTTTCTGAACCCAAAAAACACCTCCCAGTGAACAGCATTGTGATCTGAGAGCTATTCAGATTTGTGTAATGGGGTGGAATGACAGGAATAGATCCAACAGAGGCAAGCTTGCATGTTGTGAAAGAAAATTTAAAATATTATTGATGTTAGGGGATTTTTTCTTCCTGTTAACCAACCACACCCCAACCTCTCTTCCTCCCTCACAAAAAATCTGACTGCAGGTTAGTTAAATTCAAAATTCTGGGGCAACAGCCAACTCCCATAGATGGCAAAATTTGCATAGATTTCAATGGGAGCACAACTGACCGCCCCTCCCCAGTGTGCTAGATATTGCTCCCTCTGCAGCACACAGCACATTTCTTCCCCCGCTTAGAAAGCTGTTATGAATAGAAAAAGCCCACAACATATAAGGTGCTCAGATACTCCAGTGCTGTGGGCCATATAAGTAATTCAGCGGATAGATAAGACTTTTCTTTTCTTTTTTGCGTACTGTGGTCACATTCCCTTAATCTGATCACTGCTAAACTCACTCTTTTTATTTCACTCAACAGCTTTCGAACTAAATCACTTTTAGGGATTCAGTATAGTCACATATTTTTCTATGTAATGTATTGGTTTAAAAAAATAACACAGAACATATGGGGGGAGGGATAGCTCAGTGGTTTGAGCATTGGCCTGCTAAACCCAGGGTTGTGAGTTCAATCCTTGAGGGGGCCACTTGGGAATCTGGGGCAAAATCAGTACTTGGTCCTGCTAATGAAGGCAGGGGGCTGGACTCAATGACCTTTCAAGGTCCCTTCCAGTTCTAGGAGATGGGATATCTCCATTAAATGGAAAAAGTGTGTGTGTGTGTGTATACAGGACTATTCAGCCAGGAAATCCAAAGATTCATTAAGAACTAAAGCAGAATCACACTGTAGGCATGTCCTGGGTCTGTTTCATGCATAAAATGTTGACCGAGACGTGAAACAAAAGGTTGCCATTGAAAGAGAAGACAAAAGTATTCCTTTGGTTCTTTTTCACTCACTATTCTGTAAGATCTTTAGTACAGTGCAAATTGGCAGCACACTACAAATTAGACCAGCCTATTGTTAGTGTCTTGTGAAAGAACAGAAACATGATTCTTCAGGGCTACTCTAGCAGAGTAACAAATGCAAACCACAAACATTAGGAAATGATGCTGATGTAAGATACTGTCTCTCCATGTGTAGCAGTGCCAGGGGGGTAATTTCCCATGAGATTCTCAAAGGAAAGGATCACAAAATTTCTGAGAAATTGGGCTATTCTGGTTTAGTGTCTAAAGCTGGTTGTAATCTTTCAAATCACAACACATACATGGTGCACACGGGCAAGGATAAGGTAACCATGTTGACAAAGTTGACATTGATTCTTCCATGGCATAATTTTGCTTCTTGGACCTTTACACAATAGCAATGAGCTCGAGCTGATTTTGTTTTTTTTTTTTTAGAAAAGACTCACATGGCATATTTTGCTTCAGAGTAATTTATAGTCACAAGAAATAAAATATGGACTCTAGTGCTTCTCTCTGCAAACATGGCAGCGACTGACAGGTTGAGCTCTTCCTGTGATTAGAAAACCAGTCACACCATCGCGTTTAGGGGCTAGGAACACCTTCAGGTTGACCACAAGCATGAAGTCAACAGCATGGATGACTGCTTATAACCTGAGTGGAAGCCAGGGACAAGCCATTGAGGGGAAAAACAGAAAATTTCCTTGCATTCTTGACCTTCTAGCGGGATAGCCCATTAGGAAACATCACAGTTGTATTTTTCAGTTTGTGCCTGCCAACACCGCATCTCTGATTCAGCCTCTTAGCTAATTCAGTATCTGAAGGCAAAATACAAAAGGATGGTGTGCTGACATGTGATTATTAAAATAATAAAGGACAAGGACCTGACTTCGTAAGCTGCATGCAAATACTTAAATGTTCAGAGCTCCTGCCACCATGCCGGTTTTAAGATTACAACATAATCCGACAATATTAAGGAAGATGCTGAGGAGGGGAAAGAAGGAAATAGAGCACTCTCTGGACATATGTCATGAGTAGTTTGAGACTCTTGCTAACATTCAGAAGGACCTCTGTATGGGATCAGAGGAGAGAACAGACAAAGATAGCATCGTGTTTGTTGTGACCATGTCATCCACTGCTGGTGAATACAGAAAAGGAAGAACAAGCCTTTTTCCTTTGTCTTTCTGAGCATCAGCTGCATAAGGCTGGACAGAGTCAAAGTGATTCTGATGATGGATGGTTTTTAAATGACAACACCAAAATGAGACGAAGAAAAATAATTTTTCACCCATTAGGTGAACTTCTACTAAATAGTAATTGATGTAATGAAATTTCAAATATATTAGCAAATATGAACTTGATTATTTTAGTCAATTTCTATTTCTTTTCTGGTTGATACTAATTTGAGCTCTGGTAGGAAAAATGGGATAAGCAATTCTCTTGTTCAAAGGGTGAGCAACTAAAGTGGTCCAGAGTTGATTAAAATAAGCAAAAATCACTGTACTGTATTCTTACATTTGGGCTCATTCCTTGGGACAAAATTCTCATTTCACAATCATTTTAGCCTCAAGAAGGAGACATAAGAGAGAAAACCTGCAGTGTGCAGGGCGAGCGTAACATAATCCTCATTGTTGCTCTTACGTATGGAAGATGGAAGTTTCTGATCATGACACAGCCCCCTGCAATGCCAACTACTTCGGCCTGGTCTACACTACGAGTTTAGGTCTAATTTAGCAGCAGTAAATCGAATTAACCCTGCACCCGTCCACACAACGAAGCCATTTACTTCGAAATAAAGGGCTCTTAAAATCGATTTCTGTACTCCTCCCCAACGAGGGGAGTAGCGCCGAAATCAACATTGCCATTTTGAATTAAGGTTAGTGTGGCTGCAATTCGACGGTATTGGCCTCCGGGAGCTATCCCACAGTGGACCATTGTGACCGCTCTGGACAGCAATCTGAACTCTGATGCACTGGCCAGGTAGACAGGAAAAGCCCTGCAAATTTTTGAATTTCATTTCCTGTTTGCCCAGCTTGGAGAGCACAGGTGACCACGTGGAGCTCATCAGCACAGGTAACCATGCAGTCCGAGAATCGAAAAAGAGCACCAGCATGGACCGTATGTCAGGTACTAGATCTGATCGCTATATGGGGAGAGGATTCTGTGCTAGCAGAACTACATTCCAAAAGATGAAATGCCAAAACATTTGAAAAAATCTCCAAGGGCATGGTGGAGAGAGGCCACAATAGGGACTCACTACAGTGCCGTGCGAAAGTTAAGGAGCTCAGACAAGCGTACCAGAAAACCAAAGACGCAAATGGAAGGTCCGGGTCAGAGCCGCAGACATGCCGCTTCTACTCTGAGCTGCATGCAATTCCAGGGGGGGCCACCACCACTACCCCACCTCTGACCGTGGATTCTGAGGAGGGGTAATCTCAGCCATGCCTGAGGATTCTGCGGACAGGGAAGATGAGGAGGACGACGAGCTTGTGGAAAGCACACAGCACTCCATTCTCCCCAACAGCCAGGATCTTTTTCTCAGCCTGACTGAAGTACCCTCCCAACCCTCCCAAGGCGTTATCCCAGAAAATGAGGCCATAAAAGGGACGTCTGGTGAGTGTACCTTTGTAAATGTAAAACATGGTTTAAAAGCAAGTGTTTTTTAATTATTAATTTGCCCTGAGGACTTGGGATGCATTCACGGCCAGATCAGCTACTGGAAAAGTCTGATAACATGTCTCGGGATGGAGCGGAAATCCTCCAGGGACATCTCCATGAAGCTCTCCTGGAGGTACTCCACAAGCCTTTCCAGTGCAGCCTTATTCCGTCCTCCATGGTAGGACACTTGACCATGCCACGCTAGTAGCAAGTAATCTGGTATCATTGTATGACAAAGCCTGGTAGCGTATGGTCCCGGTGTTTGCTGGCATTCAAGCAACATCCGTTCTTTATCTCGCTCTGTTATCCTCAGGAAAGTGATATCTTTCATGGTAACCTAGTTGAAATATGGGAATTTAATTAAGTGGACAGAGGTGGCCATTCCTACTGGGCTGTTTGCCTGTGGCTGAAAAGAAATTCTTCCCTGCAGTTAGCCAAGCGGGGGTGGGGGAGTCAGGGGATCATTGGGGCTGAGCTTTTCGCATTTGGCTAGCAGGGATCTTCCATGATACCAGCCATGCGGTGCGGGGAGGGATAAAGCGATCATCCCAGAGAATTGGATGGGGGTGGGGTTAGTTTGGTTTCTGCTGCTGCACGTTAACAGGAAAACTGCAGCACTCAACAGGCTCTGCTTGGTATGTGGGAAAGGAGGGCGCTGCTTTTAGGAAGGCTGCAGAAGCCAAAAGACAATGGCTTACCATGGCCGCATGCAAGCCGAATTCTGTTGCCCGGACCTGCATCTGTGATCTCTAACACCAAAGCTGCGGGCACTCAATATTAAGATGCAAAATGCGACCTTGTATCGAAATCACATGTGCTATGTAATGTGAATAGTGTTGTTCACCATGAAAGATTATAAGCATTATTCTGTAAAATGTATCTTTTTACATTTTTCCCTCCCTCCCGCAGCTGCAAATTTTTCAAGTCTCCCTCCTACGTCCTGAAGGCTATCTCAGATAAGGTGGCGGAAAAAAAGGACGTGAGACTAAATGTTCTCCGAAATCATGGAATCGACCTGCAATGAAAGAGCTCATCTGAATGAGTGGAAGGACACGGTATCAAAGTACAGGAAAGATGCCAGTGAATGTGAGGCCATGAGGGACGCTCAAGATGAGAAGTGGCAGGCTGCAACACTGGGGCTGCTGTGTGATCAAACGGACATGCTCCGGTGTCTGGTGGAGCTTCAGGAATGGCAGCAGGATCACAGAGTACCGCTGCAGCCCCTGTATAACCACCCTCCCCCCTCACCATGTTCCATAGCCTCCTCACCCAGACGTGTAAGAACGTGGGGGTGGGAGGCTCCATGCACCCACCCACTCCTCCCCAGTGGACAGCCCAAGCAAAAGGCTGTCATTATTTTAAACTTTTTTAGTGGCCTTTTCCTTCCCTCCTATCCTTCTTCCAAACCCCACCCAGGCTACCTTGTCAGTTCTCTCCCTATTGTTTATAATCAATTAATAAAGAATACATGATTTTTAAACAATAGTGAGTTTATTTCCTTTAAAAGCAAGCTGTGATCGAAGAGGGGAGTGTGGTTTGCTTACAGGGAATGGGTCAATCAAGGGGGTGGGTTTTCAACAAACAGAACTTTCACACCATAGCATGGCCAGTCATGAAACTGGTTTTCAAAACTTCTCTGATGTGCTGCGCTTCCTGGTGTGCTCTTCTAATCGCCCTGGTGTCTGGCTGCACGTAATCAGCGGCCAAGCGATTTGCCTCAGCCTCCCACCCTGCCATAAAGGCCTCCCCCTTACTCTCACAGAGAATGTGGAGCACACAGCAAGCAGCAATAATAATGGAAATATTGGTTTGGCTGAGGTCTGAGCGAGTCAGTAACGTGCATCAGCGACCCTTTAAATGTCCAAATGCACATTCTACCACCATTCTGCACTTGCTCAGCCTGT
This sequence comes from Malaclemys terrapin pileata, assembly GCF_027887155.1. Lineage (NCBI taxonomy): Eukaryota > Metazoa > Chordata > Testudines > Emydidae > Malaclemys > Malaclemys terrapin. The sequence goes on along the minus strand of NC_071506.1, from coordinate 123,383,406 downwards.
AGTTGAACAGCTCCTGACTACTGTCCAGGCTGCCTGTGTATGGCTTCATGAGCCATGACATTAAGGGGTAGGCTGGGTCCTCAAGGATAACTATAGGCATTTCAACATCCCCAATGGTTATTTTCTGGTGTGGAAGTAAATCCCTTGCTGCAGCCATTTAAACAGAGTAGTGTTCCTGAAGACACGAGCGTCATGAACCCTTCCCGGCCATCCCATGTTGATGTTGGTGAAATGTCCCTTGTGATCCACCAGTGCTTGCAGCACCATTGAAAAGTACCCCTTGCGGTTTATGTACTGGCTGCCCTGGTGCTCCGGTGCCAAGATAGGGATATGGGTTCCATCTATCGCCCCACCACAGTTAGGGAATCCCATTGCAGCAAAGCCATTCACTATGACCTGCATGTTTCCCAGAGTCACTACCTTTGGTAGCAGCAGCTCAATGATTGCTTTGGCTACTTGCATCACAACAGCCCCCACAGTAGATTTGCCCACTCCAAATTGATTCCCGACTGACTGGTAGCTGTCTGGCGTTGCAAGCTTCCACAGTGCTATTGCCACTCGCTTCTCAACTGTGAGGGCTGCTCTCATCTTGGTTTTCTGGCGCTTCAGGGCAGGGGAAACCAAGTCACAAAGTTCCATGAAAGTGCCCTTACGCACGCAAAAGTTTCGCAGCCACTGGGAATTGTCTCATTTCTGCAACACTATGTGGTCCCACCAGTCTGTGCTTGTTTCCTGGCCCAGAATTGGTGTTCCATGGCTATAACCTGCCCCATTAACAGTATGATCTTCAAAGTGCCGGGGCCTGCGGTTTGATAGAATTCTGTGTCCATGACTTCATCACTCTTGTCACCGCGCTGCCGTAGCCGACTCCTCCTCGCCTGGTTTTGCAGGTTCTGGTTCAGCATAAACTCACGATAACGCATGAGGTGTTTACAATGTTCATGACTGCTGTCTTGAGCTGAGCGGGTTCCATGCTTGCCATGGTATGGTATCTGCACTGTTCACCCAGGAAAAAAGACGCAAAATAGTTGTCTGCCATTGCTTTCCCGGGGGGTGGGGGGAGAAGGATGTACCCAGAACCACCTGCGACAATGTTTTTGTCCCCATCAGGTATTGGGATCTCAACCCAGAATTCCAATGGGTGGAGGAGACTGCGGGAACTATGGGATAGCTATGGGATAGCTACTCACAGTGCAATGCTCCGGAAGTCGACGCTAGCCTCGGTACATGGACGCACACAGCCGAATTAATGTGCTTAGTGTGGCCACATACACTTGACTTTATACAGTCGGTTGCCAGAAATCGAATTCTGTAAATTCTGATTAATCCCGTAGCGTAGACATACCCTTAGTTGGGGTCTGCTAACCTTTTTGCACATGTGTGTATTGCTATGGGACTGTCAAACACATTAGGATTTTCATATTCCATTAGGTTGGCCCATGATACTGTTTGCAGTAGAAGAGCAAAATATTTGCTGTATCCCTCCACTATAAAAACTATGCACTTCTCAAAATACAAACACTGAATCAAGAAAGAGTTTTTTAAAGCACAGAGAGCAGTTAGGCATCCACTTGCCATTGCACCCATCTGTCCAACTTGATCTAAATGTTTATATTAATTTACATCTACTTAGCATTTTTATTTATTACAGGCAAACAGACAAAGTCCCATAAAGACATAAGAATGACCATATTGGGTCAGACAAATCATCCAGTATCCTGTCTTCCAACAGGGGCAAGAGCTAGATGCTTCAGAGGGAGTGAACAGAACAAGGCAATTATCGAGTGATTCATCTCCTTTCATCCAGTTGTAGTTTCTGGTAGTCAGAGGTTTGGGGACACCCAGAGCATAGGATTGCAGCCCTGACATCCATATTGGCTAATAGCCATCGATGGACCTCTCTTCCATGAACTTATCTAATTCTTTTTTGAGCCCAATTACACTTTTGGCCTTCACAACAACCGCTGGCAATGAGTTCCATAGGTTAACTGTGCATTGTGTGAAGAAGTGCTTCCTTATGTTGGTTTTAAACCTGCTGCCTATTAATTTCACTGGGTGACCCCTTATTTGTCTGTTATGTGAAGGGGTAAATAACACTTCTGTGATACTCTATACCTCAGAGTGGCACCCTGGAATCCCCATATTCACCACTGTCATATAATTATGATGCGTTTTGTACAAAGTATACCTTGTGAGGTATCATTTTAAAAGTCTTGAGTTGTTGAACATTAATATCCTGTTGGATTGTATGTGCTATCACTGTATGTGAAGTTATGAAGCTTTGCTATGTGTGTGTTACTGAAATATGTTGTGAGGTTGGTAACACCCACAACCAGCCTTTCAGGTACAACAATGAAGTAGCCTGAAAGTGGTTAATGACTCATCAGCACCCATCAAGGAAAGAATCCACTATCCCAGAAATTGTATAGAGTGGAGACTTCTCAGAGGGAGCACATATACAATGGAGACTGTTTGGCCAATGGAAACTGCCTGTTTCCCCGTCATAGCAAAAGATCTTTCCAGCAAGCTGGAAGAAACTATAAAAGAGGAAGTGATATCATCACTTGGCCTCATTTCCACCACAACTCAACACATGGAAACACATCTGGAGAACAAAGACTTTGAACTTGAGGAGAGTAGTCCCAGGCTGGAAAAGAGTCCCAGCCTGTGTATTGAGGATCTGTGACCTGTTTGTACCATCTGTCAGGGTGAGACACTACTTGATTCAAATCCTGTTTAGTTTGTAGAACTCAGACTGTGAATTTATTTTAAAGTAACCAATTTTGATCTCTACGCTTGCTACTTATCACCACTTAAAATCTATCTTTCTGTAATTAGTAAATCTGTTTTATATTTTACCAAAACAGTATGTTTTGGTTGAAGTGCTTGGGAAATCTCAGCTCAGTTTACAAAGGCTAGTGTGGTGTCCTCTCCACATCGAGGGAAGTGCAGACTGGGTAACGAACTTACATTGGCCAGGCTTCTGACCAGTGCAAGATGGAACAATTCTTGGGGTGCATGGCTGGATAGCTGGTGCAGAGGGGAAGGGGATTGACTGGAACATCCCTATTGATGGTTCATGCATGGCTGTAAGATCATTCATGTAAGTCAGTTGGGTGTGTCCCTGCCTGTGGATGTCTGTGTAAGTGCAGTACCTGCCAGAGGTTTGTGACTTGACACAGCTCACAGTATGAGAGGGGACTCTGTCATAACTTCCTTATTCATTTGCTCCATATCATTAAACATTTTATAGATCTCTGTCATAATCCCCCCCTTAATCGTCTCTTTCTAAGAAGAACAGTCCCAGTCTTTTCAATCTCTCCTCATATGGAAGCTGTTCCAGATTCCTAATAATTTTTGTTGCCCTTCTTGGTGCCTTTTCCAATTTTCATATATCTTTTTGAGACACTGTGACCAGAACTGTACCCAGTATTCAAGGTGTGAGCGTACTATGGATTTATATAGTGGCATTATGATATCTTCTGTCTTATTATCTATCCCTTTCCTAATGATTCCTATCATTCTGTTAACTTTTTTTGACTGCCACTGCATGTTGAGTGGATGTTTTCAGAGAACAACACACGATGACTGCAAGATCTCTTTCTTGAGTGGTAACAGTTCATTTAGAACCTATCATTTTGTATTTATAGTTGGGATTATGTTTTCCAGTGTGCATTAATTTGCATTTATCAACACTGAATGACATCTGCCACTTTCTTGTCCAGTCATCCAGTTTTATGAGATCCCTTTGTAATTCTTCACAGTCAAGTTTAGACTTAACTATCTTGATTAATTTTGTTAACCTGCAAACTTTACTGCTTCACAATTTACCCCCCTTTCCAGATCATTTATGAATATGCTCAGCAGCACAGGTCCCATACAGATCCTTGGGGGACCCTGCTATATACCTATCTTCACTTCGAGTATTGTCCATTTATTCCTTCCTTTTGTTTCCCATCTTTTAGCAAATTACTGATCTATGAGACAACTTTCTCTCTTATCCCATGACAGCTTACTTTGCTTAAGAGTCTTGGGTGAGGGACCTTGTCAAAGGCTTTCTGAAAGTCCAAGTACACTATATACACTGGATCACTCTTGTCCACGTGCTTATTGATCCCCCTCAAAGAATTCTAATAGATTGGTGAGGCATGATTTCTTTTTACAAAATGAACTTGAATCACCAATTAAATATCCAAAGACAAGATTTTTTTTTCTTGTTTTGTAAAGAAAATATTGTTATTAGCCCGTTCTGTTGATTTATTTCAAAGTGAATTTTGTACAGGTGAGAAGGGCTAGATTAGTACCCCTGAAGAATAAAGTTCTCAGTTTATCTACAGCACAAGTGCAGCATAGGCAGCAGCATTATAAGCTTCCTCACCAGTACTCGTCAGCTCTGAACCTGAAGGGATTGTCTGTGGTCTGAGAACTGAGATGTTGTTTCCATCTACATGACTACTTGGTCCTCTCCCTCTTTACTGAGACTGCTAATAACAGTGAGAAGCACTAGTGTAAATACAGAGATAGCTTCAGTGGGCCTTGTTCAATAGCATTTTAACTACTGTATAATCTAACCCTGCTTGGGGCAGTTCTTGAGGACATGGTACTTGAAACACTAGTAACCTGCACACTAATACACTGGTGGGGCTATATGGGTGGTTGTGCCATACTGGGAAATTCCTTTTGAGCCAGCTGTAGTGCTGTTTTGGTTATACATTCAGTTGTCCACAATATGATTAACTGAGACTGGCAACTACTTTCTAAAAGGCTGCTGAATGGTTACCATGTAGAGTGAGAATGTGCCATCTCTACAATAAGAGAGGGAAAACATTCTATGTACTTATCTGCTAGAAGACACAAAGATGCAATGCCAGCGATGCCTTCCTTTGGGATATAGCTGCTTTGCTCTGACAGTGTTAAATGGATAGCCTGAGAAAGGCCTGCTGGGGAAAAAAAAGAACTTCGTATAAGAGGACAATTCTGCAGTAGGGAGAAGTAGTAGGGATTACAAAAAGATGCTTTTTGGGGAAGAACTTCTTTGGAGTTTTTTCTATCACCACTAGATCACAGATGGAGACAAGTTTTGGCCATGATCAGGATGAACCAGATTTAAAACACTACCCTAGAAGTGAAAAGAGTGAATAGCTCACTCTCTACTTGCAATAATTGGAGACATTACTTGGCACATTTTAAAGGGAAAAAACCAGATACAACAGCACCCACCCTATTCAATGTGAAGATTTTGGAATCCATGAAGAGGGATCATGGATCCCCTCACCATGTTCCTCCCCTACAAATCTTCCTTGTACAGACGCCCCCGGACTTATGCAATTGTTCCATTCCGGAAAGCCTTGCTTAACTCAAATTTTGCGTAAGTCGGAAACGTATACCCGTACGTTACGCAAAAATTCCATAACTCAAAAATCCTATTTCTGGCTTATGGAACTTTTTCCATAAGTGCGAATTTGTGTAAGTCGGGTCTTGCGTAACCCAGGGAGCATCTGTACTCTATTTTTCATTGGTTTATGCCTCCATTACTCTCAGATTTTCAAGAGTGAAATGTGTGGCCTCTTTTTCTCTTGAAAAGTACCCAAGAAAGAAAAAAAAAAATCCTATAAATGCTAAAAAAAAAAAAAAAAAAAAATCAACACATCATAAACCAGCAACCATATAAGAAGTAAAGGAATTGGAACATTCTGCACATAAAATGCAAAGGTGGAAAAGAATTCTTGTGTATTTTTCCCCCCAAGAGCAAGTAAAGATTCATTGCAATGATTAATTGCTAGTGGGGATGAAGGAAATAGAAGGATTGAAGAAGTGGACCAGAAGGAAACAATAATAGAAACTTGACCAGTAGCAGGAGTTGATCACTGTTGGCAGCATATATGTTTCAAATTCACACTGTGAACTGAGGAAATAAGTCTTGGCTGGGATGCATTTTTCTGGGATATCCCTAAGGAATATCCATCAGTGATTCATCTAAGCAGCCACTGGATATCATTACTGCTCTACCAAAAATGAAGATAAAACAGCAACCCAGAAGAAATAAGAGAAACAAGTGCCCCAGATTTTTTCTCAAACTATTGCTGGGAGATCATAAGGGTGGTGAAGAAGGGAGGGGGAATGAAGAGAGGTTTGAACTTTTCATCTGTAAGTCCTCAGTTTGCCTTTAAGCTGTGCACATCTAGTTTACTCTCGTCAGAAGCTACAACTATACTTTGCAGCCCTTAAAGAATGAGATAATTGCTTTTTTGAGTCACATGCTTACTAATACAAAACTTTAGTTTTTTTCTTCCCCAGTCCTACACAATAGGACCTCTATCACTCAAAATAACATATGCTGTGTTAGAGATGCTAATGCACCATCCAGAGCAAATATAATGCAGCAGCTCTGACAGGTTCACATTTTGAAGTCCTCTTTGAACTCAGAATCTCTCTTTCTTGCATCATAAAGAGTGGTCAATTATAAAATATGGGAAGGGAGAAGCTTCTGCTCTCTCCACAGCCCCCACCTTGGAATGAAATTCAGTTTTGCAGTGTGCTGTCTCTAAATAGTTCGTGGATTATTTTCTCTGGTATGTTATCAAAGACAGAACTAGCGGCAGAATACACCGAAAGGGGAATGTTTACGGTAACAAAGAACCAAAGGCATACCACCAAACTTCTTTTGTATCTATAAATATAGAGGGTCAGAGGCTCAGCTGGACTTAATGGCACTCCAGTGATTTACAGCAGCTGAAGATCTAGGGCATAGGGAATATTTGATTTGCATTCCTAAGTAATAAATTATTTGCTGCACCCAAAAAGAGAGTGAGAACTGTGTTTTTCTCCAACAATTGTACCTGTATGCCTTTATGTAAATAAAATATATAGATGATTCAAGAAGAAACCTAAAAATCTATAGCAAACTATATCCAGACTGGATCCCCTGCATCTTTCAATTAATAGCAGGAATTAATAGTTTCTTTAAAAGAGTTGTGATATGAAAAAAATAGTACTATTCAAACAAGACAATTAATATTGCAAATATAATACAAATCCAGAAATGATTTCTTCACCTACTTAAAGGAAGAACTTGCAAATGCATGTCTAACTCTTTACCTATCTTGGGATTTACTATAGCACCCATTACCATAAAATCTAAAGCCTTGATTCAGCAAGGTATATAGAGCCCATAGCTAATTTTAAGCACGTGAGCAGTCCCATTGACTTCACTCAGACCTCCTCATCTGCTTAGAGTCCTGCATGTGCTTAAGTAACTTGCTGAATTGTGGCTTAAGCACTTTGGCCAAGATTTCAGTGGGAGCTGATGAGTGTTCAGCACTTTTGAAAAAAAAAATCACACCACTTATGTAGATCTCTAAATAGCAGTGTAGGAGTCTGCACTGAGGCACCCATGTTTAAAAATCTTGACCTTAAGCTTATATTACCCATGGGGCATGGCGTTGACTTTTACTTTTCCCCGGGGGTGCTCCACCCCTGCACTGCCCTGAAGCCCTACCCCAACTCCGCCCCTTCCCCCAAGACTCCCCCTTTGCTCCGCCTCCTCCTGCCCCCAGTCCGCCCCCTCCGAAGGCCCCCACCTACCTGACGTTTGCTGTCTCCGCCCTTCCCCAAGCCCCTGCCCGAGCTGCCTATCAGCTATTTGGCAGCATCCCCAATCAGTTGTTTGGCCATGTTCCCAATTAGCTGATCTGTGGCGCCAGCAAACAGCACTGCCGAATAGCTGTGGCTGGTGGGTGCTAAGCATCAACTATTTTTTTCCATGGGTGCTGTAGTTCCGGAGCACACAGAGTTGGCACCTATGCCTACAGGGACTTGAAGCCTCACTGTCGAGAACAACTGTGAACAACTGACCCTTGCAATAAGCCCAAAAGCTCACTGTTTTAGCTTCAGTCTGGTGTTTCTTTTTGATGGGTACTTTGCCATTTTGGATATTGCCAGCCAAATTCAAGATGGTCTTTTTCTTGTAAGGTCTGAGTCTACCACTCTACTCACAATATGGCTTATTCTACAAAGTATGCTCCCTGAATAAGGGGGGGCTGAGAATGTTTTTGTGCTTCAGTATCAAGACAGCATCTTCTAATGGGAACTAGGTAGATTTCACAAAGTTGCAGTTCTTAAAATAAGTATAGGGAGAGGAGACAGTGAAATGGCAGAAAACAGAGTGTTAGTAATTTTCAAGAAAACAATCACAGTTTGCTACTAATTGTGAAAGTAAATAAATGGGGTCCTGACAACATGTTTTCTATCATAGGCCCTTCTCATTGAAAGCAAAGTAAATGTGGGGGTTGGGGTTTTTTTTGTTTTTTTCCCCACATCCCAAGGAAGCGCCCTTTTGAGGAAGGGGGCGTCTCTCTCTTTTCACACAAAAATTCAAAAGGTCTTGGTTTCACTCTGATGTGGAACAAAAACAAATGCTGAATCCTCAGTTTTTTGCAAAAAAGAATTCTTGTTTTCTGGCCAGCCCTAGTGCATACCTCTTGGGGCTGCTGTTTCAGCAGCCTACAGACTCAGACTAGCGTCAAGTACACTCTCACATTTTCAGGCTTTTTCTTTTGGCCTTGAATACAGAAGAAAGCTGTACCTATTAACTAAGTCATCTTAGGGCATGTCTTCACTACCCGCCGAATCGGCGGGTAGCAATCGATCTATTGGGGATCGATTTATCGCGGTTAGTGAAGACGCGATAAAATCGATCCCTGATGGCTCTTCCGTCGACTCCGGAAATCCACCGCAGCAAGAGGCGGAAGCGGAGTTGACGGCGGCGCGGCAGCGGTCAACTCGCCGCTGTCCTCACAGCCAGGTAAGTCGACCTAAAATACGCCATTTCAGCTATGCTATTCACGTAGCTGAAGTTGCGTATCTTAGGTCGACACACCCCGTAGTGTAGACCTAGCTTAGAAACCAGTTAAATGGGTACAACCTCCTTGGATAGACACATACTTCATTTTAAGAGTGCCTTATATTGATTGAATTTGCCCTATTTTGATTTAGCTTAAGTCAATAATAAGATATTCTTAAAGCTAAATAAGAGTGTCCACTCAATGTTTTGCACCCTTTTAGCTAAACCAGTTTAAATCAGCACATCTTTCTCATTGAAATTTGGCCTTTGCAATCATGAAGGCTAAGATTTTTTTTTTTTTAATTAAAGGAAAACTGAGATTCTGATCTCATCATGTGACTCCTGGTCCTGGGGCCACATCCACAGGCCCATAGTGACTATGTTTTAAGCCAGCCCTGAATTTTAGGCAAAGCTAATTGCGATCTAAGTGCTGCTGGTGGATGATGTGATCGATAAGGTCGTGAAAGGGATCCAAGAAGAAAAGTCACTTGGCGAGGAAGGAGGAAAGGTAACTGTGGAATAAATAAAATGCCTCACACAAACTCTCATCTTTATGTTAAAAGAGAATTGTCCAGTCCTTGTGCTGGAGCCTAATGCCAACAAAAAAATAATCAAACAGCATGTCCAATATATGTCGTGTCATATGATCAAGTCTTCCATTTTCATTTTTTGTAATGTATTCCAAATCAACCCATGAACTACTTTGGATTTTCCACAATGCATTAAATTCATAAATAGATACACATTCAAAATGCATGCACCAGGTATGTCCATCTATGACGGACTCTGCATATAAACATACCGCATAGGTGCTGGAGATATCCAGGTGACAAATTGTAGAACCAGGTTATATGTTGCCTTTACCATGCAACTTTGACCATTTCAACACTGCAAACACTGAGCAGCTTCGTGTAGTCACTAGTTTTATTACAACACAATCTGTCTGCCTCTTCTCCTTCACAAAAAAAGTCAATTTTTCCTCATAACGTTACACAAAGAAGGAGCATACAAATCCAGATATATTTATATTATAATATGTATGCAGCATAACTAAAAATAAATCAAATCACACACACACCTGCATATACAGAATATCTGATGATGTGGTATAAAGATTATGTTGGCATACATTTTCAATGTCTATTCCTCACAAGTGGCCCAAGCATGGGTGAATTTTGCAGATCGTCTCAAGTGAGTGCAAATAAAAATCTACCTCACCTTCATGTGATCTGTATATAGCTACATATTTTACAGAAAAAATCTTTCAGAAATATATTAAGAGACTTTCTAAAATTTGTATTGGTACTATTTTACATATCTCTCCATCAGCACAGGCAGGTTTTCTTAGTTGTCATGGGATAAATTCAACAGAATTCAGTGGAGTTACACATTTTTTTTTTCCTTCTTGGATTCGGATTCATAACCCAAAGTCCATCTCTCATGGAAGAAATACATATTAGAAAACACTCAAAAGGATCTAAAATATCTTGTCTATACACACTAATCTCCTCTTTTTCTCATGTACACACACAGTTTAGTAGTATTTTCCATACAAGTTTGGAGTATGTAATAGTCTTGAGATGGAAGGATCTAATTGGTGGGGGAGGGGTCCATGAGGGATTCTGATTTTTCAGCTATATCATTTGAGAGGTGGAAGACTTTGTCAAAACACAAACACAAACAAACCCCAGAACTTTGGGAAGGACTAAAGGGAGGCAATGAGCTCTGCTGGATACACACTGCCGTCAGTCATCTGATGTGTGAGCTTGGGTAAGTCACTTCACTTCTCTGGTTCCCCTCCCAACCGCTTTCTGTCTTGTCTATTTAGACTGCTAGCTTTTTGGGGAAGTGACTCTCTCTCCGTCAATATGTTTGTAGAGTGACTAGCATAATGGGGCTCTGGTCTCAGTTGAGACCTTTAGACACTACTGTAACACAAATAAATAATGATCACAATAAAATGCACTGCAAAAGCAAAGCAGTTATGTTTTGGCTTTTTGCTAGCTTCAGGGATTCAGGGAATAAGAGGGTCACTTCCTCCCCCCTAGCCAACAAAACAGCTCTGCAGTATTATTTTGAGTATTTTACAATAAATGACCATTCTGGAAAATTAAGCATTTCATGAAAATAAATGAAAATTTCATAAAATGTTCCCAAACTCTCAACATCTGACAAAGCTAGCAATATTTCACTGTACTTTAACGTCATTGAAATAAGTTAGCAAGGAGAAAACAAAGTTTTACCTGAGGAAGGGATGACATCTCCAGCTCATCCTCTCAGTCCTTATGCCCATGACTAATAGCTACTATAACATCAGAATGAGAGGATCACTGATAAACATGTTACCAGTGACAGGGAAACCACCAAGATTCTAAGCATTTATGGTGGAATTTGGTCATAAACTGATTGTGACTTGTAATCATTATTTAGCTAGAAGAATTTAATCTGACCTTCAACCAGCTACTACCCCATTAGTGCAAATTTATCTGCCCCTTGCTTATCCTGATCAGTTGGTGCTTTTGGTTTTAAACATCAAACTTGAAAGGATTTATTTGATTTCATGGTGTTTTAAAAGGCAAGAAAATTGTTTTGCATTCTAAGAGCCATTCTACTGAAAGTGGAAATGCCAACAGGCTGTTGGAATGCTGATGAGAGCCATTATAACTTCATTGACCTGCCTTGGCACTAAAACACCCAATGTCTTCGCTCCATTGTGTTTGTGATGTCCACACTCTCCTGGGTCTGTTGGGATCAATGAATCAGATGTAAGAATATGGAGGTAAATCTTATAAACATAAATTTAAAATTGGTCAGGGATGAACCTCAAATGCTAGTTCAGATAAACAACCCAAAATGTGTGTGTTTATGTAAAGCTTAGCAGACTCTCTTTAGCTAGTACTCTCATGAGATGTCGTGTAGTAGTGGAATGATAAACACTACAAAAACAACTTTTCTTGTGATATTTCACTACTATTGGAATTGGGATAAACAGGAAATTCAGAGGTGTGTGACATTTTTTTGGAAAATACCCAAGTCAATATGAGTTTCATGAAAAGGCTGGGGTTGGTTTTCCCATCCCTACACAAATGTCATCATGAGAAGGCAGAGGAAGAATTTGAGGTGGGGGGGAGGGATGTTCAGATGAGGATTGTTCAATTTTTAAATGATAATCATGTAATAAATGAATGAATAAATAAATACATTTCATGATGTCTTGGCACACTTCAGATGTACACAAAACAGCACAGAAATATCTACAGTGGGAGTCATAACAGAGGTGACGAGGCCCATCAAGTAAAACTTGTGGCTCTGATACATCATCATTTTCGCTGGCGCTCCACTACCTCTCATTTCACTTTATTAACACACAGCCATTACAGATGTTTTGGGGATTCTCCTGAGCTTGGGGCTCTGGTACAATTGTCCTCCTAACTCACACTCTCATCAGTGCTGGAGATAACCAGACAAAACAGAATTTCGCTTCATGAAAAATTTTGATTTCATCTGAAATCAGGATGAAAAGCCAAAAATTTGAAATTTGCAGGAGCTAAATTCATTTTGGGAGAACCAAAATTGAATTTTTTTACTTGCTTCAAGGCTGCCTGATTCCTTGGGGATCTGGCTGCCTGGAAACTTGCCAGTCACCATGCAGATGGAGAACCTGGAAACCTAGGGAGCCATGGAACTTGGGGACTCAGGGACCTGAGGAGGGTAAGATCCAGGCAGGTTTCCATCAGAAGTTTTGATGGAATTAATATGATCTTGTAGAACATTTCAACTCCGTCAAGTTTCCAATACAAAACTGTTCCGTCGGCAAATTTCTGACCAGTCTACCACATAGTCATACCTACAGTCGGAATGGTGTAGAAACCACTAGAAAGGGCTTGTGAAGCTTTGGTAGGATGCATGGTAGGTAAGCCACAATTTAACTCTGGTCTACACTACGGGGCTAGGTCGAATTTAGCTGCATTAGGTCGATTTTAAAATGAATGTGTCCACACAACCAACCCTGTTCTGTCGACTTAAAGGGCTCTTAAAATCGACTTCTGTACTCCTCCCCAGCGAGGGGAGTAGCGCTAAAATCGACCTTGCTGGGTCGCATTTGGGATAGTGCGGATGCAAATCCACGGTATTGGCCTCCATGAGCTATCCCAGAGTGCTCCATTGTGACCACTCTGGACAGCACTTTGAACTCTGATGCACTAGCCAGTTACACAGGAAAAGCCTTGGGAACTTTTGAATTTAATTTCCTGTTTGGTCAGCGTGATGAACTCAGCAGCACTCAGCAGCACAGGTGACCATGCAGTCCCCCCAGAATCGTAGAGTGTAGAATGTTTCTACGCTCCCCCCCCCCAATCATCTCCGTCCCTGAGGTTATCGCAGATTAGAAGGCGAGAAAAACGCATGTTTTACAAGCTCATGCAGTCCACCTGCACTGATAGGGCACAGCTTAATGCATGGAGGCATTCAGTGGCAGAGGCCAGGAAAGAATTAAGTGAGCACGAAAAGCAAAGGCAGGACGCAAAGCTGAGGCTAATGGGGGAGCAAACAGACATGATGAAGCGTCTGTTGGAGCTGCAGGAAATCCAACAAGAGCACAGACCCCCGCTGCATCCACTGTATAACCGCCTACCCTCCTCCCCATGTTCCATAGCCACCTCACCCAGACGCCCAAGAACATGGGGGGAGGGTCTGGGCACACCCAGCCATTCCACTCCAGAGGATGGCCAAAGCAACAGAAAGCTGTCATTCAAACAGTTTGATTTTTAGTGTGGCTACAATAAGCAATGTGGCCTTGTCCTTCCCTCCTCCCGCACCCCACCTGGGCTACCTTGTCCGTTATCTCTTTTTTTAATTAATAAAGAAAGAATGCATGGTTTCAAAACAATATTTACTTTATTTCGAAGAGGGGAGGGTGGTTGGCTTACAGGGAATTAAAATCAACAAATGGGGTGGGTTTGCATCAAAGAAAAACACACACAACTATCACACCGAAGCCTCTCTGATGTGCAGCGCGCCTTGCTGTGCTCTTTTAATCGCCCTGGTGTCTGGCTGCTCAAAATCGGACACCAGGTGATTTGCCTCAATCTTCCACTCTGCCATAAACATCTCCCCCTTACTCTCACAGATATCGTGGAGCACACAGCTAGCAGCAATAACAATGGGAATGTTGGTTGTGCTGAGATCTGACCTAGTCAGCAAACAGCACCAGCGAGCTTTTAAACGTCCAAAGGCACATTCTACCACCATTCTGCACTTGCTCAGCCTATAGTCGAACTGCTCCTTACTACTGTCCAGGCTTCATGAGCTATGGGAGCAAGGGGTAGGCTGGGGTAGGTGCAACCGTGCGGTGCCGCCAGCTGGGAGAGCAGCCTGAGGCAGAAGTCTCCAGCTCGCATGATATTCCAGGCAGGACTGAATCTCCATGAGACGAAACTTAAAGAAGAGAATGACCTGGAGTCTCTGGCTCCCATTTGGTGCTCTAAGAGGACGATAGCCATGTCTGTCCAGGTGTCCCTGATCGACCTCACCGAGGTCTTCCAGGAGCACCCAGGAGACATACAATGGCAATCAGTCCTACTGCACTGTCTGCCGCAAAGGCAAGGAGCTGCTGTGTAGCAATGCAGTACTGCGTCTGCCAGCAGCACCCAGGAGACGTACAGTGACGGTGAGCTGAGCAGGCTCCATGCTTGCCGTGGTATGGCGTCTGCACAGGTAACCCAGGAAAAAAGGCGTGAAACGATTGTCTGCCATTGCTGTCACGAAGGGACGGAGGGAGAGGGGCCTGATGACATGTACCCAAAACCACCTGCAATAATGTTTTTGCCCCATCATGCATTGGGAGCTTAACCCAGAATCCTGCAGTCGAAACTGCAGGAACTGTGGGATAGCTACCCACAGTGCCCCACTCTGTTAAGTTGATGCTAACCACGGTAGTGAGGATGCACTCCACCGACTTAATGCGCTTAGTGTGGACATACGCAATCAACTGTATAAAATCGGTTTCTAAAAATCAACTTCTATAAAATCGACCTAATTTCGTAGTATAGACATATCCTTAGTGTTACATTAAATATTTCTCTTCTAAAAGGATGACAATGCCAAAGATATCAAAACAGAATGATGCATTATAATTCATTGGATAATTTTGGTGCCCAACTTTGGTTGCATCTGTTCAAGAAAGATAACAGAAAGGGGAAATGTCCAGAAAAGAGTAATAAAAATGCTGAGTGGGTTTCACATGCAAAATACTTGGTTCAGTTGTGCAAGTTGTTATTCCCATATACAGTCCAACGGGACTTCAAATGAGAATAGCTATATGCACATGAATAATTGTTTACAGAATTGGGTTTAAAGTTTTGAAAGACTGGGGTTAATTAGTTTGGGAAGGAGAAAAAATTACAAACTTGATTAAGATACCTAGGATGATGAAAAATATTGTGAAAACTGGCCAGGTGCTTCCTTTCACTTGCTCCCACGACACAAGAATAAGGAGACACTCTTTGAAAGTAAGGGGTGATAAATGTAAGCAAACCAAAAGGAAATATTTATGCAGTGGGTAGCCCACCTGTGGAACTCATTACACCAGAAGGTCAATGGGTCAAACACAGCGTGTCTGGATTTTTAAAGATATAGATAATTTTGTGACCATCAATAACATTGGTAGTTATGGAATGCAAAGATAATATTATTCTAGCCTCATAATTCCTGGCATCAGCTGATTGCTTGCAGTGTTAAGCCAGAAATCTCTTTCCCTTCTTGTGCAGCACTGAAGGAAACTGGAGCTGTGCATTATGGAAGGTTTCTGACTTCCTCTGGAGGATCACAGAAAATAGTGATGGGAAAGGAATATTAAATCATCCAGACCATCCCCTTAAAAATGCACGATGCAGTCATAGGATAGTGGATGTATTAGATCAGCGATTCTCAAACTTCCTTGCACCATGACCCCCTTCTGACAACAAAAGTTACTACACAACCCCAGGAGGGGGACCAAAGACCAAGCCCGACCAAGCCCTGCTGCTGGGGGTAGGGGTGGGGGGCGCAAAGCTAAAGCCCAAGAGCTTCTGCCCTGGATGGGGGGCATGTAACCTTAGCCCTGGGCAGTGGAGCTTGGACTTGGGCTTCAGCCCCAGGCAGTGGGGCTTGGGCTTCAGACTTGCTAGGGCCCAGGGCCAACACCAGCCTGGCGCCCATTTTGGGGTCCTGACCCACAGTTTGAGAACCCCCGTATTAGATATTAAACTGCTCATCAGGTAGAACAATGAGAATTCTGCAGCATTCAGTTCAAATAAGGATTTGCAAATGAAGAGCTGTAGATTGGTTTACTGGGCCAGGAACATACAGAGAACCATAGCTGGCCTCTGCCTACCCCGAGACACTCCTTCACCCCAAATCAGCATTAGATCCCACCTTTTTATCTTAGATTCCTTTTGGATTGTGGTGCCAGGATTTCTTGGGGCTTGGCAGGCACACTGACTATGGAAGAAGCTGGGCAGAGGAAAGTTCACAGGACAGCTAACCCATGATTAACAAATTTGAGAGATAATGACAGATTCATAGACAATTCAAATTCAAGCCATAGGAACATAAGAACTACCATGCTGGATCAGAACCATGGTCCATCTATTCCAGTATCCTGTCTCTGACAATGGCCCACACAAGATGCTTTAGAGGAAGATGTAAGAACCCAGCAGTAGGAAGATATGGGAAAACCTGCCCTCTCCTGAAGGTCTCATCGTAATCCTTAATAACTGGAGATTGGTTTAAAATGTGAAAAACGAGCTTTTTATCTCCCATCCACTACTCTTTTAGTGAGCATTAACTGTAACAACTCTGGCTACTCTTGTTAGCCACATAAACATCCAATCCTTCTTTGAATCTTGCTAAATTCTTGGCCTCTGCAACAGTGCTGTCAATTTCAGACAATGCTGACTTCGGAGTAATTTTTATAAGGCTAGCTGAACATTTCACTCAGCTCAGGTGTCAGGTACAGGACACTTCATGGACTAATGACCTGATCCAGTATGGGAATTCTAATATCATTATGGTATTTAAATGATGAATGGCGAGGAGGGAGAACATGACCTTGACAAGGTCACCTTGAAAACAAAAAGAAAAAAACCTCTTCACATATCCATGAAAGTGCAATTGTTAGTTGCTATTCCATATCTATATGCAGATTCTTTTGAGTACACACTGAGTACATAAAGGAGAAATTGCTTACTTTTCACCACAGTGCAGAAATCCATCTTGGAAAAATGAAAAGCGGTCTAAGGAAACTGGGAAAAACAACGTGATTACATCCATTCAGCATGAGGGAAAGACTAATACCAAAAAGAGATCTCAGAGTCACTGTAAGACATTTACAATGTGACATGGCAGCAAAAGACAGAGGCTGCATATCCATTCTGTCAAAAAGCAGGGAGGGAGAATTGTCTCCATAGAAAGTTCTGAACCTGGAATATTGCATTTAGTCCTGGGCTTTTCATTAACAAAAAGATATTGGGAAACTGGAGGAAGTTCAAAGAAGAATGACCAAAAGGATCCACGTACCGAGAGGAATGATCTATGAGGAAATTTAAAATGCTTAAACAGGTGCAGCTTGGCTAAGCGGTGACTGCTACCACTCCTTTGCATAAATATGGTCAGCAAATATTTGAAAGGTAGACTAAGGGTGACATTCTCAACCTCACTCTGGCCACTTTATGCTGTTCTCATCTTTTTACCAAGCTAAAAGGGCCCTAAAAGCCATGTCTGACTGAGGGAAGACACCTTAAGGCTGTCTTCAAGGATCCCTTCACAATGCCTGGCATAGGAGGGTTGGGACTGGAGGCAGGAGGGGCATGTTGGGGGCAGGGCCCCAGCACTGTAGAGATTCCAGGCTGTGGTGTGACCTATATGGCAGGCCTGAAGAGACTGCTGAAACTCAGGCCACTTCAACCCCACCTCCCCTGGGCTGTGAGGACCACCTCCAAGAAACTCAGCACACCATTTTCCACTAGGATGGGGGGGAAAATAACTTGGGTTTGTACTGCAGGGTGTAACTGGGAGTAACAAAGAGAAATTGAGAAAGGCAAAATTATAGGCTGAATAATCAGGGAAAAGATTCATAATAATCCTGCACTGGGCTATAGAATCCTCTCCAAAGCAAGTGTTAGAAGCTGCACAGCTTGCAACATTAACAATGAAACTGTTCAAAGCACGAGAAAAACACTATTATAGGGAACAATGATATATGTGTAAGGGGGATGCACTAGGCTCCTGACAGGCAAAATGTAACTGACAATTAATTTCTGTCATCATATTTATATTTATTACCCAAAGCCTCCTTTTAGGGCTACACTGTGCTAGGTGCGGTACAAACACCCCTGCCTTGTGCCCCACAGGGCAGACCGTTTTTATGATTCTATGAGCTGTCCACGTAACCTAGGCAGAAGCTGCAGGTATGTATTCACACGCCACCACCTCTACGTACTGTTATGCAAAGTAGTATTTCACTGGGAATTCATGATTTGAAGGTCCAGGAAGTCAGGATAGCAGGAAAAAAAATGCAGTCATTTTTGATGAAAAAAAAAAAAAAAGACAGAAATTTCATTTCAGGCTTAAACATCCCTTTCCCTCCCACCCCTCAAACAGACGCACCCAAATATAAGTTATGAGCATGTCTTAACCTCTTTTCTATTTTCTGCTTTTACTATCACTACCAGCAGATTAGACAGAGCTGATTGCTTTAGGCTTCAAACAGAGTCAGTCTAGGGGGGGGGGGGGTGTCTTTAACAAAGCCCTCCCCCCTGTACCCTCCCACCGCATTCACTTGCAAATCACTGTGTGTCTGGAAGTGCCTGCTTTCCCCCAGCCCTTAACCCTCCCATACTGAGTGCTGCTGCAGAAGCAGCAGCAGAGCACTGTATGTGTGTGTGTGAGGGAGGGATGTTTCCTTTTTTTTTTTTTTTTTTTATTAATCAGGAGCACTGAATGGAAACCAATCAGATAGAGAGCCCCCTCGGCTTCGGCTCCCTGCATGCCAGAGTTAAAAGTGATGCTGGGAGAGAGCGAGCCCCACTTAGATGCGAGTAGATCCAGCAGTGGAGGTAGCAGGCAGCGTGGAGGACAGCAGGCAGAGCAGAGCACTGTTTCCACGCTGGTCACTGTATTACTGCCTGAGGCTGAGCACTTGTCCTCTTCCCTTCTCTTCTTACCGGTAAGGAGATCAGGCTTTGGACTGGTTCAGGGCAAGTTTAACGGAGGAGCAGCCGGCAAGCAGCTGCCTTCCCTTTTGTTTGCTCGGGTGTGAATGCTCCTGAAAGCCACTTCTTTGGCAAAGTTGCCAGCTCGGTGCTGGAGCGGGGCACTGCGCGCCCCGGCCGCTGGGTGTGCGCGCTGGAGGTAGGCACAGTTTGGACGGGCGCTGCAGCCGCTGAGCGCTGGCAATGAACGTGTTTAGCGGGGCGTGCATTTGGTGTCATTTTAAGTAGGGCAAAGAGACGCGGCGTCTTGCTGCAAATTCATGGCCCTAGCAAAACACTTTGGCCAAAGGAAGGGAGGGGGTCGGGGGGAAGCACCAGCAGCAGCAGCTTGGTGAGAAAGTACCTGAAATGCTACCTAGGCTACGGGAGCCAAGAGCAGGTTGTGAGCGATTGCAATGAACGCGGGGCAAGAACGCTCTGTAGGTCGCCAGGCAGAGCTGAGACGCAGCAGAACTGAGCGTGGAGTGCGGTTGAAATTAGGGGCGTCCTAGAAGGATAAGTCGGGCCGGGGGATGGGGGTCGTGCTGGAGCCGTCTAGAAACTGACACTCGTGAACTTCTTTATGGGATGATGGGGTGGGGAAGGTACAGGGGGTGTATGGTTACAGAAAGACATGGAATTCATACCTAGTAGTAAATGAGTCTAAGGAATTGGTGTCACCCTATCTCTATGTGTTATATAGTGAAATATTTTATATATAAATAAATCTCACACTGATATATGCGTCTTGTGCAAAGAGTTGCAGCAAGAACTAAGCAGACCCTGTAGCGGTCAGGGACTATGGAAAGAAGTCCTGTCACTGCTGCAATAAAATCCATATTTTATGGAGAGTTAAATGCAGTACTTTGGAAGTGCAAGTGGATGGTCACCTAAGTGACTCCTGCTGACATTCAAGGATCAAGAAGTTTAATGACCAAAATTATGCCCAGCCTGACGCCAGATCTGCTACTTTTATCCAAAAAGAGACGACGAGGCACCTTTTTTATTGACACCTAGGATTTAAGGTTTTGCTATCACTCTACAGGAGGATCAGGTAGCCAAATTGCTTACTGAGTGTAAAGTCAGCCCTTTGTTTAATTTACAGTTATTGAAACAAAACTGGAAGGGAAAGGATGCCAATTCAGGAATAGTTAATGACCACACACATACACACACCCATGTACTGTGCGTCTATACAAATACATATATAGCATTGTTTCTGTTCATCCTTTCATTGGACCATATTTAATAGCACCTTGGAAATATCATAATTCAGGATGGAGTTTGGGTAGGAGTCCCTAGTTTTAATCAAAATAAACATAACTCTCCCCATCAAGATAAAGGCTTATTTCATGCATTTTCTAGAGTGAAATATCTGGTGTGTAGTAAGTTCCATGTGCAGGTGCTTTCCTATTATTTTAAGTAATCCATAAATTTGATTAACAGCTGCTCATGAGCAGTATAATGCTATGGATAATGGTGTATCGCTATTTTAAAAAAAGCCTTTTAAAGGCAATTGAGTCAATAAGTTTGCATGTGTGAAGAGAGTGGAGGGCTGGAGATCTAAATCAAGTAGATTCCTTCTTCACTGATATAAACACATTTTTTTGTAATAGGCCTGGCAGCAGAGATCTAATTGGATAGTTTCCTTAAACAGCCCAAATGTGCTAATAAATATTTCAGGGAATCCCTCCCCCCTCTCCTCTCCAATGTTATCTGCCAGGGCAACTGTAAAAATATAATCTCAGATGCTTGTGACTTTACACTGCATTACAATCTTTCTGGACATATTTCTACTGGCTTGTGCTTGACTTTGGAGATGGGGGAAAGCAAACATAATCAGAAGCAGCAATACATTTTCAAGGAAAATGGCACTAAGGCTAGGTCTACACTACGGGGGGTGGGGGAGGTTGACCTAAGATACACAACTTCAGCTACGTGAATAGCGTAGCTGAAGTTGCGTATTTTAGGTCGACTTACCTGGCTGCGAGGACGGCGGTGAGTCAACCGCTGCCGCGCTGCCGTCGACTCCGCTTCTGCCTCTTGCTGCGGTGGATTTCCGGAGTCGATGGCAGAGCCATCGGGGATCGATTTTCACTAGATGCAATAAGTTGATCCCCAATAGATCGATTGCTACCCGCCGATCTGGCGGGTATTGAAGACGTGCCCTGATTAGTCTAGCTATAATTCCTTGCAATTATTTTTGCAGTCATTTCAGGATCTGGCAACCTGGGGTCCCTGTAGGGGATTTATTAGTCTCTCAAGTTTAGTGTTTCTCAACCTTTTTGATACCAGGGAATGGCTTTCTGCCTTCCTAAACTACGTCAGGGAGAGCTCAGGGACCAGGGCTGGTGCACAGAGTGGTCGTTGAGAAATGCTGCTCTAGGTATTTTAGCTTTCACACCAGTTCAGGCTCTCATATAGTTCAGTGCTAGCACTCTAAAGGTTAGTTATAGGCACAGTCATCATTTTTTACCAGGTTGTTCACTGTTAGAAATATGCATCTAACTTCTGCCTCCCCCACCTGCACAGCTCCCCTGTGGAAGTAGTAACCTGGTGCTAAAGATAGTCTTACCTTTTGAAAAGTAAAGTTTGCATTTTGCACTCTGCTGTTCATTTAATTGAGAGACTTCCCTTTTGAAATTGAAAGCAAACACCCACATTAAAGAAAAATGTTTTTCTCTGCTGCAAGTGTTTCAATTTATAGAACTTCTGAATGGTTAGCAGAACGTACATAGACTGCAGCCCCTACAAATGATGAAGTTAATATGCAACTCAAGGATATGATGTATCCCTCAAGTGCTGAGCCTCCCCCATCCTCCTTCCACTCAGTTCATTAAATTTATTTTCATCTTATGAGTGAAGATGTCAACATGTTGATTTTCTCCTAGTTATAGACTTGAGGAATGGTTAGATTTGGATGTGATCTCTGTTGGGTCACTTAATCCATGCCTGCCTCCACGATAGTAGCAGGGTTGCTTTAATAATCCATGCGTAGGAGAACATTGGTATTCTATTCATGTTTAAATGACAGTGTTGCCCAGCTCTTGCCTGACTTATTGGTGTGCTGTCTGCATTGACAACATTTGGTTTCTTTTGCAATTTCCCACTGCCAAGGCTCAAGATGCCCAGAAAATTGCTTATGAAGCTCACCAGAAATGATGACTAATTACTAAGGTGAAAAGCAACTAAAATCTATAAAAACAAAGTTGGTAAAATACTTTGGGAGCAAGCAGCCTGCTGAGATGGTACACAGCATGTTGCATAATGATGGTAATTCCTTCAATGAGTCTGCTGCAATGATGCAAAGAATAAAGCAGAAATGGTTTAAGGTGGCTTTTGATTACCATTGCTATGCGTGAGAGGGAGCATGGCGGGACTACACCACTGAAGCTATTGTCCTTGACAGATTTTTTAAATTAACCCCCTGACGACTAGGATAGCTAGTGTAGCTGTGTGGCTTTGCTCAAGGGCTTTTAGTTTTTGTAATCACTTAGCCACACAACTCTCAAAAACTAACCAGTTAGCTTCAGCTGGGATTAATCTGCCCTGCTGTGCAGTGCCATGCATTGTTCCTTTGCTGTATAATTTACCATCTTTAGGATAAATCCCTGAAACCATGAATTAGAATAGATGAACAGCTCTGCATGCTGGTGAATCCATCTCTTCTGCTGCCTCTGTGCAGGATTCGACTTGCAGTTTAAATATTGGTTCAGAAATTTGAAATGTGTTCCGGGCAAGATAAAAATCTGGCAGAAGCTGGTTTGCTTAGTCATGGAAGCCCATTCTGAGGCTCTGGAGAAATCAGGATTCCTGGTTTATACGGCTAGAGAAGTGACTCACTCTGAAATGTAGTATTTTCTTTTTTAATAGTGTTTCAACTCAGCTGCTGTCTGCCTTATTTGCCTAACAAAAAAGGCACAAAAGCAGATTATCAGTCCCTATTTCAGTTAAATAAAAAATCCCCATTGAATAATGCATAATAAATGCAAAGCATCAGGAGCATTATGCTAACAAGGGAACTGCAGAAGAAATAGTTATCTGTCAATTGTATTGTTTGCGACATTGCATTAGAACTTAATTAGAAACCACTGCCTGAAAACAATACAAAAAGTTGTGTTTTGGGGTTCCCCCCCCATCCTGTTTTACTTTCATTATAAATCTTATTTTAAAAACTTGTCTCTTCTCCTTTCCTAGGGCCCATCCTACATCTGTTAGAGTAAGTGGCAGCACTCCCATTCTCTTCAGTGGGCGTAAGAACAAGCTCCTCTAGTGCATTGACATTCCTCCTGGTTGTCCTTCTCCTGTTAGCCTAGTATTCAGCGTAATACTGATCACGCCTTTATCGGCATTGCTCCATTAATTTAAATTTACACTGGATTAATTAACAGCAGAATTGAGCCATTGTCTCTACACTGGTTGCTGCTAATTGTCAGTATTGTCTTTTTTTTTAGCCGATTGGTATAGCACTGGTTCCTTTGTAAATCTTGTCCAGCACTGGGTGTTGAAGGCTATTTATAAACAGAAATATGACTTTGTTGCAGAGGGTGTCCCATGATGAGAATGTCTCAGATTATACAGATTGTTCATTAAAACTATCCAAAACCTAATGCATTTTACTGGAGGCCTCTTACAACCACAAGGATCTTCCCGCACCACCAATCATTTTTTCCCCCTCAGGAGCCTACATTTTAGCAGTCTCTTGCGTCAGAGGAGTGAGCAGGCAGGTCTACCTTTTAGAAACCCACAACCTCTCTAAATCAGCTGTAAGGGGTAATGCTGAGAGATCTGAAGTAGTCTTTCCTTCTCATGGGTCTTCTAGCTGGCAGGGGTAGCCCTCTCAGCATGGAGAGTCTGAACCTAGGTCTCCTTTCTGAGTTATTGCAAGGCCACTGCTCTCCCAAAAAGCATCCCCCAAAAAGGTGTTTTAGCAAAGAATTGATGCCTTAAGTGTGATGGGGCCAGAACACTTGACAGCACTGTGGTGAGCAATCCAGGATTACACAGATACTGCATTCCCTTGCCCCACACCCAGCCCTGAAAGACACATGCCAGACACCCCCCTTCTACCAGACATGCATAGCATATACATTTCCATCTGCTCCCCATGTAGGAACTGTGCTCACCTTGCTGTGTTTTAAGAAGGCTGTGTGATAATGGCTTTGCTTTGGCATGGGCAGATATTTTATGAATTAATGAGGTTGTCTTGCTAGGTTATATATACACACAGAAAGTGTTTAATTGTAGCCATGTGATTTAGATTTAACTGCAATATAAATATCCACCATCTCCTCCCAACCCTTCCCTAGTGACACACCACAACATAGTTTTGCAGCTGCTTGAGAGATAATAGGTAGTGTGTCTTTCCAGCATTTCCACTTTTGCACCTAATGATGGACCCAGAGCAGGAGGACCTAGGAGAAGGGTCAGTGGAGATTGAAAATTAGCACAGAACTTAAACACTGGTCGAGCTTCCACAGGTATTGCAGGTGTGTGCTTATTTGAGTGGAAATAGAGACTCCAATCCACAAATGCTGCACTTCAACCAGCAGTTAATAGCTACTGAAAGGACAAATGCTGTTCAATCAACATGATCATTAGCATGGAGCTTGGCTTTAGTGTGAAGGGTAAGACCTAACATGAAGAAAAACAAAATTGGGATGCAAATATCGGTCTATGAAGGAGCCTCCACTTTGTATTCCATAAGAAGATGGGAACAAAAATCTGTTCTGCATTAAAGTGGGTTAGGCTGCCTATACTTTGCTGTGATCAAGAGGATTTGAATCAGGATTGTAAGACTAAACTAGGTTGAGCCCAGCTACAAACACAGAAGTTATAGCCTAAGGGGGAGTGTTCTTACTTACATCTTGAAAGGGATCAAGATATTTTTCCATCATATTTAAAAAAAGCACATTGCTGCCTTTAATTTCCTCCAGAAGCTTGCAAGTGAAATCTGTTTCCTCACTGATGTTTTTCTTTCTGTGTGCACAGTGGTTTGTTATTGTGGGGTTTCTGATAAGTACCATCTTGCTGGTATTAATGATTAAAAATGAGTAATTTCTTTATAAATATAAGAAAAGAGAATTAGTACTATCCTCTAGCAAATAGTTTGCTTTCTATTTTCACAGTGCTGTATGGATACCAAGGAGTCAGCTTTGGCTTTGTCCTGCGACAATACATAGTTCTATCTCAAGATTGCCTTCATTACGATAGTCTCTGATCACCCCACAATCTTTCAATGTGTTTATCCTCATAACATCCCTGTGAGATGGGCAATGCTTAGGCATAGAAAAGCTAAGGGCTTGCCCAAGATCATAGAGGAAGTCTGGGGCAGAGCTTGGGTTTGAATCCCATGCTAGCACCCTAACCAATTGATCATCTTCTCTTTTCTGCTCATTTATGCTGCTCCGGGAGCAAAGTGGAGCTGGTCAAAACATTTCAAAATTAATTTTTTTTTAAAAAGTGGGGGGTTGACTAACTTTTTTTTCCCCCCACAAAAAACAAACACCTTGCCTTTTTTTGGACTAGCTCTAATACTAGCTGAAATGTATGAAAGCTTTGTGAAAGATGTATCCAAGAAAGTGTTCCCTGTTTTTTGACCAGCTTTAGAGCGGACCAGGAACTCGACTGAGTCACAATCTACCCCCTCTTTGCATTTTGGGGGTAGAGATCTGAGCCAGTCGTATACATGGCACTGGTCACGTCTCCATCTGCACTGGCTCAGCTGCACTGGCCAGCAGGTTGGGTTGTGGAGCCAAGCATTTGCCCACTTCCTGCCTATGTGTGTGTGGTGTGGGGTGAGGAAGTATTAGCCCTATAGAGGCTGCTCTTTCCCCCCATGCTACATTATGGGCACCCTGTGCAGAAGACCAAGGAGTCACATTATGACCCTTTCTCCCCTGCACATCAAGACAATCACACTTTAACGTCCCTGTAACGTAGGTCTGTGTTATTAGTTCTGTGGGAGAAACAAGGTGGGGAGGTAGTTGTTCAGAAGTTGGTCTAATGAAAGCTATTACCTCATCCACTTTGTGTCTCTAATATCTTGGGACCAACATGTGTGCAGTGAAGTTGTAGCCAACAGTGAAGGATATAAAATTTAGCCGTCTGAAATGGAAATACCACAACATGAAGAAAACAGGAAGCAAAAAACTTGACAGTGACATCTACTTCTTGAACAAATGCAAGAAACAAAACATCATCCCCAAAGGTCTCACCAGAGGTCTGACACAAGTTGCTCCATCCACCTTGTCTGTCTAATATCCTGGGACTGACATGGCTACAACAACACACATGCATTATTTCCATTGCACAGGCAGGGAAACTCAGTCACAGGGAGGTTACTTGTCCAGAACCAGTGTGTCATTAGCATGCAGGTACTGTGGCACTGAAGGTAGTGTAAATGCAGACAGATTAAATGGGATAGTGGTAGAGCTGGATTAGTCCCAAAAAGCACCTGTCTCAACTGTGCGCTCAACCTGCTAGACAAACAGATCTGCAGTAATAAGAGCTAGAGAAAGCCCACTTCCCCCTTTTCACCGTTACTGATAGCATTTGGCGAGATCACAGAGGAGGAATACACACATTTAGAATCCCTTTCATGAAATGACAATTTCCTTTTGTGAAATGAGAGCTCACTTTAGCTGTCACTGCTGCAAGGGAAAAGATGCAGAAGAAAGGTTTGAGTCCACCAACCTTGCTCTTTTAGACAATCAAAGCTGTACCAAATAATTTTTCAAAATTGTATATTTTGTCAAAATTCCTTTTAAGTATAAGTAACCGTTACATTTTTTCCTTTCCCCATCATTGCTGGTTATTAAGCTTTTTCTTTGTAAACATAGGAAGGTTTTCCTAATGCTGCTGGACTTTCTGGCCTCTTTCAGCCAGGCCCAGATCTGGAACAACACTAAGCGCATGCTTAACTTTAAGCACATCAGTAGTCCTACTGAAGTTGACAGGGCTACTCATTTGCTTCACTGTTTTACTGGAGGGTTCTCAGGAGTTTGCAATGCAATGTGTGACACCACCACAATTGATTCTACAGTGACCATATTGTGACCTCCAAAACACTAGGCGTGGTATCACTAAATAATAACTCAGGAAGGAGGAGGAAATTAATTAGAAATGAGAACAAATAATGGGGGATGGGGGTGAGGCTCAGTCACCACCACTCATTGAAAACCTTGCTAAATCTGATACCCACAATGAACCCATAGAACAACTTGCACGGCACACTGTTGGATTCCTCGCCACAAATCTGCAAGGAAGAGGTGGCCCTTGTTAATGAGCAGTGATGGGGCAGGAAAGTGAAATATAGAAGACATACAGAATATTTGGGTGGGGGTAGAGCAATATACTATAAGGATTTGCCTGACTGTAGCAGGGGTTCCATTCTAGAATATAGCCATATTCAAGAGCTAGAGGTTTGGACATATGTATGAAGCCTTCAAAGTGGGCCAGATTTGGTCTTCAGATGCCCATGTCTGCATCTAGAGTTTAATGGAAGCTCTGTGCACACATTACTCCTTGGGTCATTCTGTGCCAAAAAAATTAAAATTCTGCACACAATATTTTAAAATTCTGCAAATTTTATTTGTCAAAATAACACCACATAATCACACCAGTTTCAATTATTTTGATAATTGATTTCAAAATGCCTGTCAGCAAGTATGTCTGTAACAACATAGACACACAAAAATTCCCCCAGGAGTAGAGAGTTAAAGAAACCGCTATGACAACCCAGTTCCTGTGTCTCTTCCATCCCCACCTACACACAAAGCCCAGCGGGAGGGGGGGGGGCAGATACCTACAACCCCTCCCCCCAGAGCCCAGCCACAGGGACCCCCTTTCCTCAGTCATCCGTTCCCCTCCTCCAGAGCCCAGCCATGCCCCCCCTCCCCCCTTAGTGCCCATGGATCCAGAGGGAGAAACAGCCTAATGCTTGGTCCCAGGTTTTCAAGGAGTTTCCTGTGTTCTGCCATCTCCTTCCCTCAGGGCATGCTGGGAACTGCAGCTGCCAGGAACTCTCTAGCTCCCTCCCTCCTCCTCCCCCTGCCCCCGGCAGTGTCTTCTATGTGTGAGTTGGGCTCTACCAGGTCCAGTAGCCCCTAGTGGTGACCAGCAGCACTGCAGCCCATTTCTGTAGGGGAAAGGAAGTTCTCCGCATGCATTAATTTCTGCAAAATTCTGCATTGCATAGTGGTGCAGAATTCCTCCAAGAGTAACACATCCAAGGGCAAAATTGGGCCCAGTGTATCTTATTTATTAATATTTACAAGCAATGGCATTATTTCAGACACCTGTAATCTCAGGTTTATTTGAAAATGTGTACTGCTTTTAAGGCAATGCTTCTCTGTCAGAAATAAAAGGGTGCCCTTTGATTTCTAGAAAGGGCATAAATAAATAAATAAATAATCCAGGCTTCTACTTGTCTACACAGAATTTATTCTGCTGCGAAATGAAATTTTATTATCATATTTTAACACTTTTAGCATGTCTTTTGCAGGATTTCTAAAATGGTGCCTCATTAATTTACTGTAATCCATTTGTCAGATATGCTTCAAGCTGCCAGATATCTCATTCACTTTAAGGTATAATAATTTTCCTTAGCAACAGGTTGTAATTTCAACCAGGCTTGTAACTGAGAGGTCAGAAGCTGATTGTCACAAATCTAGGAGGTTAAAATATAGCACACATCCTCATTTTCAGGGGAAATATTACACTGAACCCTAACAGAGCAAATTTACACAGCAGGATTTCTCACGAGTTGCTTATAGCTGGTTATGACTGCTCCTTTAATGTTAAAGAGGCAAGTATATTGTGTGTGTTTACTGATGTATTCAAATTTAACAAGACAGACATTAAAAATATGTTTCCATCTCAGATCAGCATTTCAGCTGTAGATTTGTGTCCTGCCCTCACCCCCCACTGTCTGTCTGCTATCTTACAAAGGCCTGGGACAGTCCCTGATGTTCAGAACACAAGGGGGATCCTTAATCTGTGGTGCCATCTAGGAGGGAGACTTCAGGAACAGGCTTCAGAATGCATTCAGGGCTCTCAGCAGCACAAACCACTCCCTAGAGTTTGAGTCCGTGAATGTACAGCACGCACTGTAGATTGCTGTCAGAGACCGCAGGTTCACAAAGGGTAGCATAACACTATGTTTGACTGGAGCCAGGTCAGTATGGTCCAAAAAGACTAGATGACCTAACAGGTCTTTTCCATCTCGGACTTCTCTGAAGGGAACACAATATTTCTTTGGGAAAAAAGATTTAAGAAGGAATGAAGTGCATTTAGGGTGCATGTTTTCAGTCACTGTCTCCCTACATCTTTTCTCATTTACTTACCGGTTGCTATTCTTCCCCTCAATCTCTATGTGCTTATCTATTGTTTGATATTTTATTTTAAATGACCCCCTAACAAGTCCTGTATTTGGTGATGCAGTCAAGCCCCCAAAAAGCCATAGGGATAACACACTGCAGCGGAGAGCTGTGTCACAACTCTGAAAATTCATTAGACAACTGCTTGTTGAGAACTAGACTGCTTGTCCTTACATGGAGCATCAAGGGCCACATACTGCTTGCCTTTCTCATGCTCCTGGCTCATTGACTCGAGTAGGGTGACTCACACGAGCAGAACAAACAGGATTCAGCCACAAGCTGGGATAAGATGAGTAGAGCCCTGCAAATCCATGGATGTCCGGGGACCATTTTTGCAGATCGTAGATTGGAGGCCGATACAAATTTTGTATCCGCCCAGGGCTCTAAAATGAGTTATTGTAAATAACAAAGTCGGGCCATCAGAAGTAACTTTCTAATGCAAGCAAGATTAACTTGATGTGCTGTCAGCAATGAGATATTAGAGATGATCGGGAGAGATAGAAAACTTTCATTTAGATGGAAACATGACTGATTAATTAAGCAGTAATGAACAAGGAGCCTTGCATGCATGGATATGAGGCTCACAGTGCTAATTTAGCACAAAGTATAGCTCCCAATTTGTTATTAAATTAAAATGGCTTTTTAAATTGTTTACATTTTTTTTCTTATCTGCTTCTGTGTGGCAAAATGATTATGCTTCTGGTTACAGAAACCAGTCAGAGCCACAGAATGTGTGTGTGTGGAAGGGGGGGGGGAATTGTCCTGTTTTGTAATTAAGAAATACACTCTAATATCTGTGACATCATGAATAAGCACTTCAAAGCAATGAGTGTGCTTTGTGTTGCATATTAAACCAAACAATTAGCATGCTAACAAGCAGCTCTGGACATAGAGCAAAGATGCATTGTACTTAGGGAATTTTTGTTTTTAAATGCAAAAATCTGTTCACCTGACTTACAAGTAAATAAAGGGAAGACAGTTTTTAAATATTCAGAACAGCTTCTTTTTGATAGGCATCATGATTATGTCACATGGTGAAACTTTTCCCACCCCATTAGTATATGTTAGGGAAAGATATTTTTCCATGAGAGGCAAGCCCTATGGAAAATAGGGGGATAATAATAAAAAAAGCAATGTCACTACAAGGTTAAGTCACAAAGAAGTTTCACTGTGACAGGAATGATTCTATGTAATGTATTACAGGATAGCTCGACAATAGCAATTTGTCATGCATTGTGATATAATTTGATGGGTTCATTTCTTCAATGAATTATAAATTACCTCTGTATATCAACAACAGAGCTGGATTTTTTAATGTAAATATTCCCTCAACTTTTTCTTCCTTTTCTAATCCATTTTCCTTTATACAGAAATGATTCTCCCCCCTCCCCCCATCTAATCTTTCCACTAATAAGGTGTTTAATAATTTAGAAGCCTAAAAAATGAGCATATTTCAAAGAGGTTGGTATCAATGTTAGTCTGAGAGCCTCAGGCTATAAAAATGTGGAAGAGGCTACCAAACTTTTAGAGTCAGAATCCCAACTGTCTTTCTGCTGCAGGCAGCTATTTTATTAAAGTTGGTATTAAACAACACTGCCTAGAGTCTGATTAAGAATTTATGACTGCCTAAGAAGGATTAGCAGAAGCCTATCATTTTGATATTTAAATCTTAATTTGCATCTAGGAAAAACATAGAACTTATGCAGGTTTACAGTTTCATTTATTATTTATTTTCTGCTGCATCCGAAACAAATACTCATCTGCGCATTTCAGGCAGATTGTTTTACCGCACTTTCAGGATCTGATTCCAGTCCCATTTTGAAGTAAATGAGAGTTCTTCTATGGACTTGGGTTGGAGAAGAATTGGCCCCTGCCATCATGTGATGAGCCACATGCTGCAAAATGAGAATTGCCTCCTGCTAGGTGCCAAGCACGTCACCCCTGCTGAAGTTAATATGAATTGAAAGTGCACAGCACCTACCAGGATTGGGCCCCAGTTTTGCATGCCTAAGAACTGACTGCATCCAGCAAATGTTATTCTAGAGAGTGGAATCTAGACAGACATGACTAAAATTTACTTGGCAGACAATCCCAGAGAGCAATTCTCTTCTTCTTTGATTCATAATTTACACTGTACAACTAGTTGATCTGTGTCAGTGACTGGCCTGGTACCAGGCAGACTCCGCTTGGGGGAACACTGCTGCCACTACGAAGAAGGAGGTGGGAGGAACTAAACTGGACCTGCAGCTGCTGGGTGGAGTTGAAAAGGGAGTAGGAATAAATCCCAGAACAGATACTAGGCAAAATTGTGCTCATTTGCACCGGTAGAAAACCAAAGTAATTCCATGTACGTTGTAAAGGAGGTGCTCCTCATTTGCAGCTGTGTAATAGCAGAATCTGGCCCATTTACTTCAAGGCTATTTTTATATATTGATTTCTACAAATAGAAATAGAAAAATGCTACATTTCCAGTTCTGCAGATCTTTATTTTAAAATGACCTTAATGTCCCCATGTCCCAGACCCCCTCAAATTCAGGTCCTCACAGAAAGATTTATTTCCACTTCTCGTCTGTTCTTCAATGGACTTAATGCTCATGTTTATTTTAGGGGTTAGACATAGTGGCCATACCCTGCAGTGCTAAGGGAAAAGAGTGTTCACTAGAGGTTGGTAGCTCAATTGGCTTGCAGTGAGAAAAATATTTTGTTCGCTTGAGTCTCACTAGTCAGTGAAATACAAAAAGATTCAAAGGAGATGCAGTTATTTAAGCATCACTGATGCTTTCCATGGCCCTGATTGAACTCTTAGTGTTGACTCTGCAGCTTCTCTTTTAATCAACAGCTTAGTTTTGTCTTGAGCTCAAGGGCTTTAAGTTCTAAACACTAGATCCATGGTCTGAAAGTGGCTAGTTCTTCTTCAAAGAAGAAATGAATATTAACCACATTATAAGGGACATTTCTCATATTATTTCTGGCTTTCCAGAAAGTGATCAATTAACTGCTTCTATTTTTGTTGTCTTCTTTGGTCTGTATTCTCCTTTCATAGTTGTCATGTGATGATCTCCATGCATTGCAATCAGAATATTCTCGTCGTTGGAATGCATTTAAGCTTAAATGCTGTTACATCCCACTGACTTCACTGGGACTTAAACAAGTACTTTGCAATCAGGAACTTTAAGCATATCTGTGAGGAGTAAGTCCTTTAGATTCAGAATTTACCAAAGCTCAAGAGTTTGTTCATCTTGTTTGTGTGAATAATTTTTTATCAAATTATAGAGTTAGAGCCTCAGCTGGTGTAAATCAACATAGTTCAACTGACCTCAAGAGAGCTATGCTGATTTACACCAGCTCAGAATCTGGCCCATAAAGTAAATCAGCAATAGGAAATATGTATATAGAAGTTATATACTGTTGAAGTTCCCAACCATTTTCATAATGTGGACCAGATCTTAATAGAGATCGTCTCATAGGCAGCTTCCCTCCCATTTGTGATGGCTCCCATTCATGATTCTGGGGAGAAGCTTGCCTTCCATTCACAATACCATTTCATAGCATATTCATTTTAGTTGCTGTTAGTCTGTTAAGTGTTTTGTCCTTTTTGAAAAAGTTAGTCACATGGTTTATTTTTGATCTGCCTTCTCCAGTTTAAAAATTCTCAGTAGTTGAGCAGAAGCAATATCATGTGGACTTCATTGACCAATCACACAACATGAACAAACAGCCTCGGACAACAGTTTATGATCAACCTGGAGGATGAATTATTCATCCCAACTATTCTGCAGATAATTATTATTTATATTACATTAGTGCCCACATAATTGTGTATGGCAGTGGACTAGGAAAATAGTCTCTGGCCCAAAGAGGTGGCAAATACGTTCACAGAAACAGAGTTTGGTTCACAGATTATTAGCGGACCAGAAAATGTTATTAGAAAAAGACTGGATAAACTAACTTGTTTAATTGTAGCTTGTAAGCAACATATGTTGTACATGCCTTGGTCAATTTGAAATGCATTTATTTTTACAAATACATTATGTACTTCAGTTAATTCCTTCTTAATGGGCCTGTTTTAGAACATCTCTGTACTGTGAAACTCCCAACGGAAGTCAATGGGATTTTCACACACAGGGGGATTGTAGGTTCCCTTTAATAAGGCATGACCCAAAGTACATAACATGCTTGTAGCAGTGTATGAGAATTCCTGATGCGGAGGGCTGCAGGATCAACCCCAGTGTAAGGAAATCATGCTGAAACAGGATAAAAGCAGAACACAAAATTGCAAGAAGTATACTATAAAATGAGAGAGAAGCAAGAAGCGCATAAAAAGAGCCTTGGGAAACAGTGCGAAGGTCAAGAAATGTGCCTGTAGAGCTCTTCAGGCTAAATTCTGCCCTCAGTTACACACTCTATTGTCTTCATGGGTAGAATGGAGGTTAGAAAATGTCCCATATTTTGTTAATCCTCAAACTCCAGAGTGTTCGAAACCAGGCTGCATTCCTGTTTTACTGATACGCATTCCACATCAGACAATAGGCTTCTCAAGCCCACCTCCCTAGGTATTTTATCGCTTTCTCTGGTTGATTTCTACATCAAGGAGAACTGAATCCTGTGGCAAATTTTGACTTCATTCTACAGCAGACTCTGATAACATGTCACTTTGCAGTCACAGACAACCCCTTCCCTCCCAACAGAACAACTACTGGATAAAAAATTCTGGGAACACTGGCTTTCCACAGACCCAAGCCCAAGCTTTGGATACTGGCCATGAACTTATTTCTACCATTCGCCAGTGCACTTAAATGTCCAATATGGGCCACATTTTCAAAGGAGTACATGGGATACTATGTGCCTGATTTCCAGTTGAGTCTCAGCTACAGATGGGCTTGAATCAAACCCTAACTTCAAATACCAAAATCTGAACCTGGGCCTAAAGTATGCAGATAGCCCCATCAGATCTTTATAATGGGCAGAAAGGAAACCGTAGATCCAAACAATCCCAGACTTTTCAGGAGGGGAGGGAGAATTGAAATCAAAATACAAGAAGAAAGTCTCAAACTGAAAATTTGTCTCAATCCATCTTTAAAATTTATGCCTGCAGTTTAGCACAAATTAGCACAGTCAAACAGCCATTGCCCATTACAAAAGTGGTTGACCTGTGCACATTATGAGTGTGCAGATAATTACATGAAAAAAATTATGGGCCAGATCCTTAGCTGGTGTAACTCAGTGTATAGCTTTATTGACACCACTGGAAGAATCCACAGTGAGGATCTGGCCCTACAATTGTAAAGTTAGAAGATGCTTTGGAAAATTTGCCCTCCTTCCTCCCGCCCCGTTTCTTCCTGACTAAAAACGCTCAGAAAGTTCTAGAATAAATTTTTCAGAGTGGCAGACTATGTTTTTTGGGCTCAGTTTGGATTAACAAAGTTTACATCTGGAATTCAGAGCCCACTGCACTACCCAAATGGGGTGCAATCCAAGTACTTAAAGGTGCAAGTGTTAAACTTTGCTCAGTTTCCCCGTCCCGCTCCCCAGAGTCAAAAGTGTGGCTAGCCACTGTGGTCCTCAGTCTATCTAAATATATAGCTGAGTATCATAACTAAATGCAGGGGGTAGGGTAGAGGGGGGATGAAAACCTCACACTGGAAGTGTAACCTTTGGATACTCGCATTTTTGCCTTTGAAAAAGCTAAAAGAGTTAAAAAGGATCACCAGCTCTACTGGAGACGGGAGACGGGCTCTTCGACCTGACTTCTGTACAGTGCGAGTAGCGTATGACACCAACTTGTCTCATACCACTGTGTCACCATTCAGTCTGCCAGCACAGAAGGAAAAATACAAGAGACTATCAGGGGAATGCGTGTAGGGGTGGACTAAGGAGTAAACTGCTGTTTAAACAGGTTTATAAGGAATGTGATTATATTTCTTTTTAACAGTCTTTTAGAGAGCAGTTCCCCCTTCCCCATAGTGCTGTCAATTGGCAGATGCCTCTGGGAGAGTGGGATGGGGGGGAAGCGGAGGACCTCCCACTTTAAAAGGCTCTTAAATGACATTGTTAAAATTTACAGCCACATTGTTTAAAAACCATTTCAGGAGCAGTTTCTCATCCTTACCCCACAGCCTGCTCTCACCTGCCAATCTTTTCTTTTAATAGGCTGTATTCTGCCAGCCTCAGTGGTGACATGGCAGCACCTGACTTGCTGGCTGGCATTTTGCATTATTTAATATACTGATATCAACATGGGGAGTAGGAAGAGTCTACACAAGGCATTTTACCAACAAGTCCCCTGCTCACATGCAGTCCAGTTCAGATGACCAAAAGCCACTACCAGCTGATGGCTGTTCAGGGGATTATGTGAAAGCAGTTAGTGGTTTCAATCTGTTTCTTAATGCAAAGGTGTCCATCACAAATGCCTTTAATTAGCATCTTTTGGGGGTAGTCTCAGAGAGTATAAAAACTGAAAGGCGTGGGGTACAGAGCTACCATCTTGCCCCAGACACACTTCTGCAGAACAGGGTTGTGGCACCTAGGCAAGCTAATGTGAGGAAACATAAATAGAGGTCTTCAATCCCCAGGGCTGTCAGTCTGCTACACTGCACAATCATTACATCAGTATGTGGGGGGGGGGGGGGGAATGCTGATGCCAGACCAGATTCTGATTTACAAGGATACAGGAGAGGGAGAGATTCCTGAATATCTGGGGTTCTGTTCAGAACAGGGAGTTATTTAAAGGGGCCATTTATTCATTACATCTCAGAAGAGGAGACTATCATGGGAGCAAGTTTACTTTTCCTATTCTCCAGCCATGCAGGTGAAAGACCTGCACTAAGTATACCCAAGGATACTGGAGCACATTTTCAAGTGTGCCCTTTAAACATGTGCTTGTGAGATTTCATGGTGGGAGGTACAGCAGGTCATGATTTTGTAAGCACAGACTTAGAGGCCAATTTTGAAAGTGCGAGCTAATAATGTAGCGTTCAATCATGTAGGTCCTTACTCTTCTGAATAATTCTTACTCAAGTTCTGTTCTAACAAAAGACATTTTTTTCACTTTAAACCCTCACATGTCATAAAAAGTTGTTGAATTACATGAAGCAGCTGGAGCTTCCTTTTCCACTGAAGCCAGCAGGAACTATTCATATGAGGAAAGCTTTGTGGGCTCAAATCTTAATGTTTGCAAATACAGTTATCTTAAGATCTAGGAGTGGGGGATTTTATAGGGGCATTGCCGTGGAGAGAAAAAAAAAAATCGCATTGCATGCATACACTATTAAATAGAATGGAATCTAATTTCTAAATTCTCTTTCTCGGTGTCACACACTTTTCTTAGCTTTCTTCCACTGTCCTCTAACTGAGATACCCTAGCATCCTTACATTGAGCTAAATTCCACCCTTAGGGCCACGTCATCTGGTGTAACAGCAAAGAGCAAATGGAGACTATAAAGCTATGATCTGACCCCTAGTCACGGATGTATAGTTTCTGGTGAAGTCACTGGGCCTGGATTCTGATCTCAACACTAGTTTTACACTGTTGTAACTCCATTGAGTAAAATCATGGCCAAAAGTGAAGTCAATGGCAAAATACCCACGACTTCAACCAGGCCAGGATTTCACCCATTGACTTCAGTAAAATGGGGATAGTGATAGTAATTTTCTTTATAAGTGCTTTAAGATCAACTGTGTATGAGGTAGGTATTGCTTATTAACAACACCGATGGGAGGGGATTTTTACTTAGATTTTTTTTTTACTTTCCAAAAGCATTGATTTCATTTTTCTTATTCATTTACAGTCCATTACACATATTTCATTCAGTATTACCAGCTCTCACAATTTTATTTCAAGTCTCACAACATTTGTTTTTCTTAAAGCCCCAGCTCCTGGAGTGATGTGATTTATCTTTCATTTAAAATAAAAGAAGTTTCTAGCCCTCATGATTGAAGAAAAGCTTGAAAATGTGAACCTTACAAGCTAGCAAATAAAAAAGAACCCAACCTTTATTAATTAAAAACAAATATTCTTTTTGTTGTTGTTGTTCCTTTTGATTTGGGATCTTTTAGGGCCTAACTCCTGATTTTTTAGCACATCAGTTGGCAATCCTATTAATTTGTTTTGATCATTGCTGAATTCCTGACTATGTCATATTTAGTATAACAGCAAGGTTTCCTTTGAACTGACTAGTTACATACAAGAATTTGTAACCTTGCAGTCTCCATTTTGATTGCCTCACAGTCTTGTGCATGTAAATTTACACTCGTGTTCCAGACATCTGGATTTCATGGTCACAAGTAGTTAACAAGGAGGAAAGTGCAGTAAAGAAAGATGAATGCTAATAACAATAACACTTAGTACTTACATCGCTCTGCGCAGTCCAAGTGCTTTTCAAACAGTAGCTAATTATGATATGTAAAAATAATGATATGTTCAATGTCTAAAGGATGATGGTTAATTAGGAGGAAAGAATGTTAAAGGTGACTAGAGACATTTTTAATGTACTGTAACAGTGATAAGTGTTGATCTCTTATAGAGAAGTTATTAGGGACTTGTTTATTTAAAAAAATAATTACTAGAATGATGACATGTTCATATTTGAAAGAAATTGCACATTTCACAAATAAATAAACCTAAATCCACTCTTTTGGAAGAAAAATAAAGTCTTTGGCCTATATGTCTAAGGAAATGCCAAGGTGCAAATGAAGGGAATTTGGCCCTGTATCTGTACTTTGAACCCTGTAACAATAGATGTAATGTGGAATTCCCATGGAGAAAAAAGTTTCTTGTATAGAAAGTTTGTCCATAAAAGTAAAATTGGGTTTCATATATTCATTATGTTGCATTTTAATAGGAAGGCATGAAATCCCATCCATTTCTATTAAACATATTCCTCTTATTTGTAGGATACAGCTACAAGTAGAGAGTTAAAAATCAGATCTGAGACCACCTTGTAAAATATTGACTCCAATTATATACTGTTTAGGCTCTTCTCCCTGTAGAACCACAAAATAATACAGCCTGTTTCAGGAGGTTTTTGGTGTTGCTTGAAAGACTCCTCTCCTCTAAGGACTTGTCTACACTGTGGGGTAATGTGTGGTAACATGTTGCACATCAGTTGATCAATATAGAATCTGCTCGTGTGCACCAAGTTTTGCCTAGTGCATGTTAAATTGCATTAGGGAATGATTAGAATGCACCAGCAGGGTCTACATGGACTAATTAAAGTGCAACATCTTGATGTGCTTCAGAAATCAGACCCTGATAGTATGCATTAACCCACTGTGTAGACAAGCTCTTATAGACATGACAGCACTACCACTATGGCCATCTTTAGTCCAGATTCATCCCTGCTCTGGTTGAGGAATGTTGTGTCCTCACTTCAGTGGACTGCTGCAGAGGCACAGAATCACTGGAGCACAAGACTACCTTGACCACATCTCCTCCTGCCCGTGATATGCCCCTGCCCTACACTTAGTTACAGGATTCCAACAGGAGTAACTTGGCTAGACACAAAAGGCTCCCTGTATCCATGACTCCTCTGGAAGGGAGATACATACAGGCCCACAGACCTCCCCTTCCTCCACCCCCAGTGTTCTTCTTGGCCCTGACTTTGCACCTACTCTATGGCTCCCTTGTCCAGTTTAGCTGATGCAAGAAGGTCTGTAGGGCAACAGTAAATTGTATCCTTAGTCTTTTACATGCTGATAAGCAAAGGAGGGGTGGGAGCTAGAGAACCCTGTGAAATGGACCTGTGTTTAAAGAAAGTGGACTGGCAGTGGTGGAATTTTCTCTTGCACATTTCAGGATACAAAGATAAAATTCCTATCTCTGCTGCTCTGCTCAGATTGCTTTGTGGAGTCATCTTGTATTTTCTCCTTGAAGAACGTGATGTCACAAAAATTAATTGGTAAACACACTAATAAACATTAGGATTGCAGGGGGGAGGAGGGGAAGCAGCTTCATAAAATGAGCCAGATTGCAAGTTACTGGTAGGAGACTATTTTCTGCTCTCCCTGAAATGGAAAAAATAAAAATAAAAATCTTTTCTTAAAAACTTCATTATTTGTGGAGTTTTTTCTATGGGTTTTAGGATTTTTAAGAAAAAAAAAAAAAACAACTTGAAAAACTAGTACTCCTTTGCAGTGGATTTCTAGATTTACTTTACAGTGATGATCCACATTTCAGTGTCCATTTTTTAAAAATGTAGCTGATTAAAATGAAGTGGTGGCAGACTTCTTTGGTAAAATATAAACATTTTAAAATCCTACAATAAAATGGTGTAGTATTTAATTCAGATTACAGTGTATGAGGTACTTATCTTGTGATCTATCGGCTGGAATAGCAGACCTGCTCAAGTTTTTATCATTTTGTAACGCTCTCCCCCACTAGTGGGTAGAGGACTAGAAACAAAGAGGCTGTGACTAACCACTGCATCCAGCATGCAGCTACACAATCCCTTTGCCCTCTGTGTGTCCTGAGGAATCAGTGCTTAGTAGATGCATGCATTAATGCAGATGAAAGAGTTGGGAGCATGAGCTCCGTGTCTCCTTTCGAAGCTTCACTTGACCTGACTGCTGTAGATCAATTTGGGCTGACTTGTCCTTTCTTCAGGCTTAGCTAGGGCAGAACAGAGAGCTTCTAAAGGAGAAAGAGTATAGGGCACTCAAGCCCCTATGTAAAAAAGGGCCACAAGTGGGAACAAAGTGTGACATCACGGACCACAAGGGAAAGAGGTAATTGGCCGCTGAGTTCCTAGTTATTAAACAGACTTCGGAAACACTGATGAATAGGCCAGCTCCAAGAGCTAAAATCTATAGCATTTTTGTGCTTGCACCTCCCACATGCCTAAGATGTATTTGGCTGGAGTGAACTTAAACTTGACATTTTTCATGATAAGGATTGCACACAAGTGATCCCTCACCCTCTAGGGCAGGGGTGGCCAACCTTAGCCTGAGAAGGAGCCAGAATTTACCAATGTACATTGCCAAAGAGCCACAGTAATACGTCAGCAGCTCCAGCACCTCCCGCCCACTGGTGCCTCCCCCTCAGCCGTTTCGTGACATGCAGGAGGCTCAGGGAGAGGGAGGAGTGGGGGCATGGCAGGCTCAGGGGAGGGGGTGGAAGGGGTGGAGTGGGGGCAGGGCCTGTGGCAGAGCCAGGGGTTGAGCAGGGAGCACCCCCCAGCACGTTGGAAATTTGGCGCCTATAGCTCCAGCCCGGGAGTTGGTGCCTATATAAGGAGCCGCCTATTAACTTCTGAAGAGCTGCACGTGGCTCCAGAGCCACAGGTTGGCCACCCCTGCTCTAGCATAGACTTCCAGTGTGGCTGATTATTAAGTTGTTATTATTATTTGTAAAGAAGTGGTAGCGGTAGAAACCCAACTCAGTAGTATAGAACAACCCCCTCCCTCCAAATCACAATTTCTTGTTAAAGCAAAGCTACAGTTCAGATTTGCAGTAAAACAAAATGAATAAAATCATACGAGAAGGAGCTTCTGATCCTCTTCTGTATTTATAATTCAGACAACCCAGACAAATGTTGCTGATTCTGAAGTTGGCAATGTAGTTGACTGTCCGTTCAGCTGGCCATTGTTTAAAGGGCATTTGACATTGAGTTACATAGGGCCCAGTCCTGCAAGACACTGAGCCTCCTTTGCTCCCATAAGCATCCATAAGAATCAAGGGTGTTCAGACCCTTACAAGTTTGGACTTTTATGTGATGATGTAGCTGGAATGCTGACTGGAACAGATTGAAAAATGGGATGAGGGTTCTTTTCTTTGTCCTCTTCTACCAGAGAGAAATTGGAACATTTTCAACCAGCTCTAATGTTGACATTCAGAGTCCTGTCAGTGGTATAACTTACAAGTGATATTTGATGATGTTTACCACAGTATATACTGTGTAGTAGTGGATAGTGCAGTTTAGGCTGCAAACTACTGCTGTGCTAGCCCCCTGTTTTTACTCACAGCTTTCTGAAACAATAAGCTTTTTAAACTGAAGTTTTTATGCTCGATACGGTCCTAAAACCATGGAAACTATCATATAAATATACACCACACAAGATGTAGATACGTAGGTGGATAGATAAAGTCTGTATTATGCTAACTGGATGAAATAAATAGTTAACTTTCTAAAACACAATCTTAAGAAAACGATGGTAAACAGAAGGTGTTTACATCCAGGAGACTAGGGTAATACATTTATCAAGAAAGAAAACCCAAAGATAAGGTAAAAGAAAACAAATATGCTGAACAAAATTGGGATGATTTAAAAACAAAATCTATGATAAAAAAAATATCTGTATGCTAATCCTAATGTTTTCAAATGGAACAACAGTATGGAGAGGAAAAAATCCACATTTAAAAAGAAATGTGTGCAGCAAACAAAAATAATTATGAATGGAAAGATCATCATGAAATAAGCAAATTGAATGTGTGTGTTCTTTAACAGTGAAGAATTTGTCAGTGTAAAGTTATGTTCAGCAGTGTGACTATTATAATTAAAGAATATGTCAACTTAGGCAAGATGTTTAAAGCCATCTTGTTAACACAGAGGTAACCTGTTAAAATACTTATTATAATGAGAGAAAATTGTACTTTTCCTCTACTTTCAGCTTCCTTTGAATGGTCTAATACATTTAATTGCTCATGTCTCTTCCAGGGAATGTTTGCTAGTGTCACTATTGATGTAAATACCAAGATGATGGGTGTCTTAGGGCTTAGAAAACACTAGACACACAGAAAACAAGCCTATATGCTTCAAGCCAGTGGATGTTTGGTTATTAGTTTGAATAGGAGTCAGACCAGACCAGAAATGAGAAAGATGAGTAGATCTCTAGTTTGCCCTGAAATATGCAAAACAAGGCAAAAATCTGTCACACCTCTAAATTTTGGAAATCATTTAAGATTGACTTATAGTAACAAACACATCATATTACTGCATTATAGCATGGACAAAGATATGTTGTTGTCAGATTCATTTGATAGCAAACAAACAATTATAACTGTTTTGCAGCTATTAAAATTGTTTGTAACCATAAGTCAATCTTAAATGATTTCCAAAATTTAGAGGTGTGAAAGATTTTTGCCTTGCTTTGCATATTTCATGACAAACTAGAGATCTACTCATCTTTCTCATTTCTGGTCTGGTCTGACTCCTATTCAAACTAATAACCAAACATCCACTGGCTTGAAGCATATAGGCTTGTTTTCTGTGTGTCTAGTGTTTCTAAGCCCTAAGACACCCATCATCTTGGTATTTACATCAATAGTGACACTAGCAAACATTCCCTGGAAGAGACATGAGCAATTAAATGCATTAGACCAATAACTTTCAAAAAAGTCTTGACCATGACTGGCCCTGATCTTGCAATACTTGCATATAAGGATATTTCTGCAGGAATGGTCCCAATGCAACTACTTATATGCATAAGTATTTGTAGGATTTGGGTCTAAAAGGTGAATTACTATGAAAAGGTTTGAGGAGAATCTGTTCAGTCATTTTTGAATTATGCAAGGCTTAAACAAAAACAAAAACAAAAAAACAACCCACTTTTCTTTCCCTACAGATAGTTCAAGAATGGCTGAACTTTGAAACATTGCAGTTAAACATTGAGGTGTATGTCCATAATAAAAACCTGAGAAGAATTTGCTAGTTAGTAATAAATTTATAAGCAACTGAGAAGTCACTTCTGGGCTTGCTTTGTAGGCACTCGTTAAGATTTTTAGCTGATCTCAATATCTTATCTTTCCTTCCCTCTCCACTCTCTATGTGAGATCACAGTGCAACTTCTGTTGTCCATTATAACTACCTTATTTGTTACTGATGGGACAGTTTACATGAGGTTATATCAGGAAAAGAAAAAAAAATCATGAGCATAGAAAAATGCAGCTCTTTGGATTGTATGCTCTTTCCGTAGTTTTCATTCTATTATGGAATATTTTGTAAAAACAATTTTAAGTTTCTCTCTTAGTTGTTGAAGTGCAGTCACCACATATACAAAGAGGTGCTGTGGCCCTGTCCTATATCTCTAGGTTTCCAGCACTTCGGTCATCATGGTAGTCACGCTGTTAACCCAACCTTACGGAGTGCATCCAGCCAAACAACAGTATAAGCAACCGTATGAATTAGTCCACGCCATGCCTCATTCATTTTAGTGAAACGGAACCTGTTCCCATCCCTCTATCATACTGTTTGTCACAGTGAAAGTGAACTTTTGAGCCTAATCCTGATCAGAGAAATACTCACAATAGTAACCACATGTCACCTTTAAGAACAACAATGAAAATACAAATGCAGAGTACTAGGTTAGTCAGTGTTACGGTTGTACAATGTAATTTAAAAAACAAGTCAGGAAATGCAAAACTTGAATATCTGACAGCCCCGGTGCAGATGTGATTTTTGCATCATGCAAGACTAAAAGGCAATAAATTTCTTTTCCCAGTGTTAAACTTACTGACATCTTTTTTCCTCTGATAGATAACTCAAAAATAGTTGACCTTTGGAACATGCCATGTAAAGAGGAAGGTATGCATTTCATATGCATTAAACAAGAAAGAAAAAGTGTAGCAGAAATAAACAAGATACATATGTAACTAGACAAACAGGAATAGAAAAGTACCTCATGTCATGCTAAAGTTACTTTTTGTAAATATAATTTATCCTCTTGATTCTCTTCTGCTATAGCTGCCTTTTCATCGTATAGTAACTTGTGTTCTGGCCTCTTAAAATTATCGACTTTGACACCAAAGATCAATTTTTCTGCTTTTCAAAGTCCACTCATTACCATTTATCAGTTAT
Organism: Malaclemys terrapin pileata; assembly: GCF_027887155.1. Lineage (NCBI taxonomy): Eukaryota > Metazoa > Chordata > Testudines > Emydidae > Malaclemys > Malaclemys terrapin. Next base: position 123,339,167 of record NC_071506.1, on the reverse strand, counting down.
TTCTGGCTGCTCACTTTTGTTTTAGGCTACTTAATTGGAAATAGTTAATTGGCCTGGGTGTCTTACGGCAGGGAAAATAATGAGTCTTAAGCAGTACTAAGCTCCCATAAATATTTCACTTCATGCTAATTTCTGTGCTTCCAGCTGAGTTGTTTGAAGTGCTCAAAAAGCTTTTTTGTTCACAATTAAATACATAACTAAAAAAAATGAAACGTGCTGTCACATTTAAGTGTGTATATTATATCTCAGTGAGGGATCCAATTCTTTATTTAAGATTGACAGTCATTTCACATCCATAATCAAATTATTTGTGTATCTGTGTGCCCCGCTAAAGCTCCGATTCTTGAAATGCCCATGGACAGGCTCTGACTAGAAGCCTTGTCCTTTGAGCGTAGCTGTTTGGAAAGCCTCGAGCTCCCTCAAGTGGACAAATGTTGGTGATTGTGCCTTAATGAATGGAAGCCTCTATCTGTCCTCTTACTCAGTGGGAAAATGCTTCTAGCAACATGCCTAAAGCTTTGCACAAGGAAATTAAACTTAGAGAGGTTCTCCTTTTGCACTTACACACAAACTAAAGAGATGCTGTCATTATAAAATGTGGTGGGTTTTCCTTTTACTTCTTCACTGTTTTTTAATAAAAACAAATTGATTTCTTTGCTAGTTTACCTCTGTATTTAATATATTCTCCCGCACCCAAACACGCATGCTCTGTATATTTCAATGAAGAAGTACAAGAGAGAAGAGGGGAGTTTAGAGAAATACAGGTTCTACCAGTGCATCCGTGGTAGGTAGTATATACACAGGGTATTAAAGACTGTAGGGTTGTCAATCCAGACAGTGAAAACTGCCACATGGTTCAGCCTAGTAACCAGCATGAGAAGGGAAGAATGCCCACTCCTGAATTTCTCCCAACAGGATATTAACAACTCCCCTAGGCTATTTAGTTGGTGTTACTCATCCTATGGAGGCACTGAGATTCAGACCCCTGGGTTCTCAGCAATATGTAGCCACGTCCAGCCTACAGAGCAAAGCGTGGGAGGGAGAAGTATGAATGCCGTGTAGGTGGCAAAGCGAAGGGCATTCCCAACCAGGAATGGCCCAGGAAACATAAACAGAACATGGAGTAAAGAACATAAAAATCCCATGGGTGACTGTGGGGTCCTCCCATGTGATTTACATGACTTACCATATCCTGTGGGTGTACGAGAAGATTCTGGTGTGCTAAAATGATAGCACACTGTAGAGGTAGGGACCTGAAAACACCACAACAGCACCCAAGGGCACGGGACACTCATCATCAACACTCCTAAAGTTAGTACACAACAGCAGCTGTGGTGACACAGAACCAGCTACACACGTATCAGATGCCTTATCACCCTGGCTGAGGGCATGAAGGTCCCTGACCACAGGCCACAAATGTCAGTACCATGTATAGGATACAGAGAAAGACCAGCATATAAGGACTCTCTGGTGAACAGAAAGCTTCATGCAGGCAGCAAGCACAAGGCGTCACAAGGGCAAATGTTGATAGCACCTACTCTTGCTCCAAGCATTCCAGCATCCCTCTTTCAAACACATCCAACAAAGTGGTGCTCTCTCTTAAGTTGCCTCTGGCTGCTTCAGTTAATGCTCTGTTAGCCTCATTACAGAGCACTCTATTCTGAAACATGCATTGAAGCACAGAGCATAGCCAGTTTTCCTCTAGCCACACCTTTTCCTCTGGCCCTTCCTGCTTTCTTAGTGCTGCACATGGCCAGAATGCAGCTGAGGCCCTGGACTGTGCTCACTACATTATGCCCACGGGCAAGGTAACAGTGCTGCTATTTTGCCCATCTTTTCCTACCAAGCAGTTCACTTTACATCTTTTCATTCACTGGCTTGGAACACAACAGAATAAACCATTTGGGCCATATCATTTTATTGCTAAGTAACCATAATTGATCCGGAATAAGTAGCAGATCACTTTAAATAAGTGAAAAAGCATGTACCAAACCACCAGTCGTATACATGTTATCTAATCACACTTCAGCCTTATTTCACTAATTTTGCTATTGTTATTCTGCTTACAGGGACAAGTCCTGCCCTTGTTAGATTAGCATGGCACCATTTCAATACCTCTTCCTTCCCTCCCTGCCCTCTACCGCCAGTACCCAGCCTTTAGGCACTTCCACCTGTCCATAAATTGTCAGGTGGCGGAGAGCCATCATTGCAGTTCTTACACCGCTCTCCTTCTCTGCAGTCAATGCAGGGAGATGAAGGCATGGTATAAAACTGTCCTTTTACCCTCATGTACCACAGCTGCCTTGAGGCTACTCTAAGTTTTGATCTGGCTGTGAGAGACAGATCCATGAACCGGGGTCCATTAAAATGGCTCAGCCACTTTTGCACCCAGTCCATCCTCCACAGGCTGTGTCCCCTGCTCTTCAGCCACTGCTCTGAATGCATCAGCATCCATAGTGTTTATTTCATGACAGCATGCTTACTTTGTTAAAAGAAAATGGCCATTGAAATCCTTGGGAATTTTATACAATTAAAATAAGCGGAATGGATCCCCCTTCCGCCCCCCCCCCCCACATAGGGGATATATACTATGTTGTATATTGACTCCACTACTCCAAATGATGGACAGATAGATGGCATCTCTTATTGCCTAAAAATAAGGATCTAAAAAACATGATGTTTCAAAATGGGCCCCTGTTTTTTCTATTCTTCTATTACACTTTCATTAAATCACCATTCAGTAATTTAATACATTGATTGGCTTTCCAGGCCTATGGGGAAAATGTTGCATTTCTGTCAGTCACTGCAATGTCTTTTAATGAATATGTAAAACTGTGAATGTGAAGTACATTCTGAAATACTCAGAATTTTATTTACCCCCCCCCCCCTCCATCTTTTCCTACTTATCTGGAATGACAGTGACAAGTTATTGATCACCCTGTTAATCTCCCATGCAGATAGTGGGCTGGGTGGCAGGGTGTCAAGTTTTCTGAGTGGATGAGTGATTGGATCCTTCCCTTTTGAAAAAAAATGAACCCAAAAAGATACACAATTCATTGTTTTCAAAGTTGCAGGAAAAGTCTAAATAATCACTCATTTTCCTATATATTTATAGATTCTATCTGTAGATTGAGCTGAAAGAAAGACTTATTGGTGCTGTGAAATACATATTTCAATACAAATATGCCAAAAAACAAAAATCAAAGGTGCGGATGGCTGTTTGTGGCAGACATAACACCTGAGAGTGATCTTGATGTATCTTTTTATGTACAGAATAAAATGATCACAAAGGTTTAGAGAAATCTTCAAGAAAGCTAATGTAATAACTCTGATGTGCAGTACACACACAATAATGCAGCCATGTAACTTTTTTTTGCCATTTCTCCTGGTGTGCATAATTATTTTTAATGAGTGAGAAAAATATTTCTCCTTCGCTCCACCCCACCCCCTGCCATCATCAAATGGGTAGACAAGGAGATGGGACAAGTTAAATGATAATCCTGTAAAGACAGGATAAATAGACAGTCGAACTCTCTCTCATCCAACACCTCGTTATCCAAATTTAGTTTGTTCTTGGATATTCATCAGCTACATGAAAACCTGCCTTTCTTATCCACACCTAATGAATAAAAAAAAATCAGTTATTCCTTTTAACCGAATGAAAAAGCATATACAAAACCACTCTCCAGATATATATGATCTGTCAATACTCAGCCTTATTCAATTTCATTGTTGTTGATCTACCTACAAAGCCCTGTGTTATGGCAGCTTTGCATTGCTCCCGCAACACAGAACTGGATAATGCAGCTTTGAAGGTTTATCAGAACTGATAAAGAGGATGTAGTTTTTCCATACAACCTGTAATTAGACTATGGAACCCATTGCTGCAGGATGTCGCCGAGACCATGAACTTAGCAAAATTCAAAGAGGGATTGGACATGTACATGGATAGCAAATATAATCAGATGTAATAGGGAATATTAGAAAAAAACATTGGAAGGGATATCAAACCTCATGCTTCAAGCCCATTTCTGTTATGGTTAGGATGAAACCTACATGGAGATAGAGGCTGGGGCGGCTCTATGTATTTTGCTGCCACAAGCATGGCAGTCAGGCAACCTTCGGCAGCATGTCTGCGGGAAGTCCGCTGGTAATGCGGATTCAGTGACATGTCTGCAGGAGGTCCGCTGGTCCCGCGCCTTCGGCATACCTGCCGCCGAATTGCCACCGAAACAGTGGGACCGGCGGACCTCCCGCAACATGCCGCCAAAGGCGGCCTGACTGCTGCCCTCACGCCGACCGGCAGGCTGCCCCCCGCCGCTTGCTGCCCCAGGCACGCGCTTGGTGCGCTGGTGCCTGGAGCTGCCCCTGGATAGAGGAAAGGGGTTTCTTGGCTCTTCTTCTAAATCAGCAGTTCTCACATTATGGGGCAGGCCTCGAGGACTGGGAATGTAGTAAGGAAGGCACGAGCTGTGTGCCTTCTCTCTCTTTTTTTTTTTTTTTTTTTTAATAAATTTTAAGAGCTCTGGCTGTCAGCCCTGTGTGGCTGGGGCTCATGCACAAGGACTGTACACACCCAGGAGGCAGGGGAAAAAGGGACAATGTGAGCCCTGCTAACCAGGTTCACCAAACCCATCCCCAAATCCCTCCCCGGGACACAGCCCAGGATATCGACAAATATCACTTTTCATATTGCCTTTCTGAATTCTGCGCTGCTGCGGTGTGGTCTTCGGAGCTCTGGCCTGGCCAGCAGCCACCACTCTCCACTCTGCCTTCAGAACTGGGTGGCAATATATGTTACTTGTGAGGGGAAAGGGCTGTAAACAACTACAGACACAAAGAAGGGGCACCTGATCAAATAAGGTTGAGAGCCACTGCTCTAAATCATTGATGCTAGCCACTGTCACAGACAGGACACAGGATTAGATGGACCACAGATTCACCTATTTCCATGTTATTTATGTACAATGCCCAGCACAATGAGGCCCAAACCCTGACTCAGGCTGATCACTGCTGTAATAGAAATAAGCAAATAATGTCCTGAGTGTGTCGGTGGGGGACTAGGGCTGAATCTCCCACACACCAGCGAGAACAGAGGAAAGCATTGCAGGGACAGCTCACTGCAACAAGCTGACATGCAGCAAATGCCACTGCACAGCATGCTTCCCCTAGTTCTCCTGGAGGAGTCTTGCCTTTAAAAAGCATATTGCCCCCAAGCACTTGGCCAATGCAGCTCCTCTCCATCTGCAGTGCAGCTCTGTCTCATAAGAGGCATAATTGACCCCTTTGCTTTTTTTCTTCTAGCTGGTTTATGTTTTTGCAAGTCAAACAAATAGGAAAATTAATGACAGAACATGAGTGTACCACAAAATAATACTACTCAATGACTGCTGTGCCTTTGGCTCCAATTAACCTCAGTGTTCTTTAGAGGTTGCAGCCAGCTGCATCAATCATGGTTTCTTCAGCTGAAGAAAAAAAAAAAATCCATCATTACTGCAGCCACACACAGATATGTACATTATTCCCCTAAAGTATCATAATCCTCCACTTACCAAAAAGGAGTTGTGATAGCTGGGAGGGGATGAAGCTCAATTTTCCTTCACATCTGCTTGATTCTTTGGTATAATCAGCACTGCATGTGCCAGGCAAGGTCACGAACGGTGGCAATGTTCATCACAACATGCAATCTCCCAGTTCTAGGGCCATTAAATACTCAGCAACTGCTCACTCTCCAGCCCACTGTTTTTAATCTGCTAGAGCCCTTCAGAACAGGAACAGGAGAGCTCTGCTCACAGACCTGTTTCCAAGATTACTGTCATAGACCACACTTGGAGAGGGAGTCAGCTGCGAGCTGCCATTCCATTTGTTTCCATGGAATAAGAAAAAGAACATCACAGTGGGATTTAATTTCAGGTTTGCTGCCCAACACCTGCATCTAGGAAGAGGTCCTGATGTAACTCACATTACAGTCTAGCAACACTGTCCTCTGTTACTGCCATTGCCTTGCTCCAGATGGTTTCTAAAAACCTGGAGTGAGTATGGAATCAGTGTTGTAAACAGCATAGCTTATTCTGTTTTTCTTTTTTGGTTAAAAATAACACCTTATCTGTATGTTCAGTGTCCTCAGTTCTGAAATAGTTTATCTGCATACCTTTATGAACAATTATAACTTTGGTTGTCTGAAAGACAGTTTGCTTAAACTGCATTGTTTCAAAGTTTTTGACTTGGTTCAAACCAGAAGGTCAAGGCAAAACCCACATGACGTAAGGGAAAATTCCCACAAAATCCTGGGACTCAATCCAGCCAAGTTTCACACCACTAGTTGTGATGGAGCTGCTTCTTCTTTTAAGCCATATTGCAGGACAATTGAATTTATGGAGGGGAGGAAAGGGTTCTTTCAAGAGGGACTAGGATTTGCTGCCTACATATTCCCTCCCAAACATCACAAGTGTAGATGATCAGAGATAAATCTGAGCAACTGATATTTTGTACTGTAAAATCATTTACTGGGGTGATTTATTTGGGGGCACCTAAACCAAAAATGAGGGCCATCCTGCAATTTTCAGGATAAACAGCAATCCTCATTCACAGTCTTCAGTATCTGAATAAAATGCAGAATGGCTATTTGGCCATACATAAAATAAACTCATTTTAAAAATGTGGCCATTCATTTCAAGGAGTGAGAGATAAGATTGCTAATCACTTGCAATCCCCACTGCTTGTATGTGTGTGGGGGGCGGGAGGGGGGAAGGGGAGGAAAACAAACAAACAAACTTCTTTCCACCAGTGTCATGTCATCTCCTCACTCATTCATTGGACGAGGAGTAGATTCTCCTCTGTTATGATCTTCAGAGAAGAGAGATTTGTACCAACTGAGACTTCAGTTCAGCAATGCACTCAAGCATGTGCTTAAATTTAGGCATACCCATTGACGCCAGCGGGACTACTCATATATTTCAGGTTAAGTAGGTGCTTAAGTGCTTTGTTAAATCAGCACCTTAGACACCTCTGAAAATACTAGTAGAGGAGTGTGCATGCAAATAACAAGTCAGCATCACTCAGTCCTATTGCATCTGTTTTGTTCCCTTGCTCTTGCTGTGTACAGCTATGGATTGCAGGCAATCCGTTTGGAGGATTTGCAGGGTCAAAAGATTAAAAACAAGGCACAATTTAACAAGCTTCTTTTTTTGTAAATTAAGGAAACACCTAGCTCCCAGGCATCTTTAGGCACTTTTATACCTTGTAAATCTGACCCTCTGTACCGCTGTTTCCCAATCTTTAAAATGGGGAGAATACCTAGCTGAAAGGCCTCACTCAGTGCTCTTAACTCCTCAGGTAGAAGGGGATATATTCACATAGAAGGTAACCATGAAATTTTAATGATGAGCAGACAGAGTGCTGTGCCATCAAACTCATTCATTTTCAAGTCTCCCTAGTGTACATGTTATATACTGAGAGGGTGCGGAATCCCCTGGGCTCCACACATCTTTGGCATTGTGATTAGCTCCGTCCCTATTTCATTGGTTTCTGTGTGACTGAAGCAAGAGACATGGTTGTAAGACAACAGGAGGTCTTTTCTTTAAACTAACAGGGCTCATTCTTTCTGATTTGCTATCTTCAAAGAGATGGCAGATTAGATGTACAAATCAACACACTACAGATAAAAGATTATACAAAGAAATTGGGGAAATGTACATGTTTGATAAAGTGGTCATTGTCAATGAGAATATAGAATGCTGCATCTTGTTTATCAGACTGCTCCATTAACCTCTAATGGGACCCATCATCTAGCAGTAATTGGACTTTTTATTTTATTATTAGACATTAAGGGCTAGATTGGCACTGTACAATCCACACCTGGTAATCATGAACAAGAACAGAGATTCTCAGATAGTTGGATCCGCATGCTGCATGAGGGACGTAAGATACACCAGCTCTTTTCCTAGGACAACTTACTTCCCCCTCTGTGCTGGTTCAGTTTTGCTGGCTAGTGCACTAGTGGTGAGGAACCAAAACTTCATTCACACTCCATCAACTGTTTGGGGGGGGCGGGGGGAAAGCAGACAGGATTGGGAGTAGCAGCCTGGAGCCATGTCAGGAAAAGGACTCCAGGAGCCCCCTTCTTCTGGCTGGCAGCACCCTGCAGCAGGAGCCTCTCTCTGGAGCAGGAAAGACTTTGCTTTGCACTGCTGAACGTAGATACACATACCCTACATGCTACTACAAAAGGCATGCAATGTAGCTGTAGCCTTAAACAGAACTAATCTGCTGGATAAGCAGAGCCAATTAGAGAAGAAATATATATTAGAAATGAAAATGTTAACTTGATACCTAGCAACACAAGATGCAATGAAGCCCCTTAGTTTTTTGTTATGTATTTGTACATCTCCGAGCACAACAGGGTCCTATTCCATGACTGGGGCTACTGCAATACAAATAATAAATAGTGACAACAGTGAACAAAAGAGAACGTCTTAGGCCTGGTCTACACTAACCCCCCAATTTGAACTCAGGTACGCAACTTCAGCTACGTGAATAACTTAGTTCGAACTTACCGCGGTCCAGACGCAGCAGACAGGCTCCCCCATCGACTCTGCGTACTCCTCGCGCCGAGCAGGATTACCAGAGTCGACGGGGAGCACTTCTGGGTTTGATTTATCGCGTCCAGAGAAGAACCAGCGCGTAAGTATAGACAAGTCACTGATGTTCCCTGAGAGGAAGTATAATCTAGCAGAGAAAGATGAGGAACATCTCCCCCCTCTCCAGGAGGAAGCAAGATAGTCTAGGAACCAGAGGTTCTTCCCACACACACACACCCGAAGAGATGCAGAAGAGCAAAACAGGGAGCAGAGGTGCAGAAAATGTTAGTTTCTCACACACACACTTTGCGTGGAGTAAAAGCGTGCAGGAGCTTCCAGTAGTAGATGTCAGTGCTATTTGGTGAGTTCAATGTGGCCTGTGACAGCAATGGTTCAAAGTCAGCAAATTCAGGCCCTGAATTTGCCCTCTCAAGAATTGTTGCACCAGCTGATACAAGTCTTTAAGCATCACTTTTCAATTCTACGCCTCTCTTCTCTGCTCCTAGCCTCGGTCACCTTGGGCCAGTCACTTCCTTCCACGTGCCTCAGTTTTCCCACTGGTAAAATGGGGAAAATTGTACTGACTTCCTACTGATGAAGAGTGCTATATAAGAGCTAGGTATTATTACCCTCAGTCATCAACATATTAAGACATGCAGTAACCATGCAAATTAACCAAGTTAATGCAATAACTTTTTTTTCCTGCTGTATTCACTCTTGATAGGATGAGTTGAAAACTAACTACTAAAACTTGTTCCCAGACCTCTGCCAAATTGTATTATCAATTATGCTTGGGAGAAAAAAGGAGCTAGATTTACCTACATAGTGTCAGCAGATGCAAATCCATTGATTTAAATGAAGCTGCATCCATTTCAGCTAGTGGTGAGAATTTGTTGCAACCCAGTGCCAAGGTGGTGTGTGCACCATAAGAAATAAAAGGTGGGAGGAAGAAGTAGGAAGGGGAAAATGAATAGTTGTTAAGTGAAAATTGTTCAAGAGCCCAATCATGCTCCTAACAAAGTCAATGGTGAAAAATCCATTTGATTTCAGTAGCTGCAGGATCAGGGCCAAAACTGCAAAATATTTCATTGCCTTTAAGAGACTATTACTGAAATTATATGGTATGACAAACACAAAAGCTGTAGAAAAAGCTCTTGACATAAATGTCCCTTTAAAAACAAACATTGTTTAATTATCCTTAATCCAGTGTGTAATGTTTAATATGGCAAGAGAGATTCTGTTCCATTTGTCCTCAGTATGGTTGGCATGGAGCCAAAATACTGTTACTTTAAAGGCGCATTAAAACAAGCTAAAAACCTGTAGTGGAAAGTCCATTTCTTTTTGCAGCAATTTAAAACTGATCTTGCCAAGGTGATTTTTCAAATGATGTCAAAACTTCACCAGAGTACTTATCTAAAGGATGTAAACTCCTTGCAGTGACCTCATTTGCCAGAGCTCTGTGGCATGCAGGGCCTCCATAAAATTGTCATTTTCAGAGAAATAAACAGGTGCAAAGGTCTGGAATGGATCCTCAAATTCTGCCCAGCTCCTAAGCATTTGAACCACAACAACGTTCCTTGGGTGTAGAATAAGGAGTAGGAGGGACTCCTTAAACAGCACAGAGTCGAGGAGATGGTTGGTGAGAGGAGTTGGTGTAGAGGTCCGGAAGACAGCCTGGGATTGAGGGCGGTTTGTGTGAGTGAGAACAGGACTGAGGGTAGAGCAGCAGAAAGGAGAAGATCAGATGGAACAAAACCTATGGTAATCACAGGGGCAAAGGAAAAAATAAGGGAGCCAGCATTGGACTGAAGGTGTCTGGTGGACCGGAGAGCTTGTGTGCACATGAGCAAGGGAAGGTTGTCATAAATTAAAAAACAAAACAAAAAAACCCCGCACAACTGCAGTGCCAGCAATTCACTTTAACCTTTTCATCTGAGCAGTTTCAGAGTGACAATAAAGTGGACTCTTGAATCCTAGTGTTAAGCAAACCAATCTCTCTAGGAAGCTATTTTCTCAACTCAGAAGGAATGATAGTAACTCTTCTCTATCTGTCATGTGTCCCCCTTTAATTGCCTTTGCTCCTTTTGGGTAGGTAGTTAGCAAATATTCTTTTCTATTGTTCTTCTAGAGGTCAGCTGAATTTTCCTAACTTTCTCACCCGTATTATGGTCCATCACACAGCTCCTTCCTTCTGCCCATCCATTTTTATCAATTCCTCTGAGGTCCCACACAAACTTAGTGTGGACCACCCCCAAAAACATCAGGCCCCAAAAATCATGAGACTTACTTTAAAAGTCATGAGGATTGTTTTTAAGACATTTTGAATTCTTTAATTGCCTTCTGTTTTTTGAGACTTTCGAATGTCCTCAGGTCACACTTTCGAGCTTTCCCCTGTGATCAGTGAGCTAGAAAGTGGCTTTTTTATTTCTTGAATAAAAGCGGAGATTGTCACATAATCACTTGTCTCCAGGATCTGAGGCTTTAAAAGAACTCCAACACCATTTTATTGTGATTCTCATCAGACAGAGACACACTTTTAAAGAGGCAGCAGTCCTTTATTCTTAAGGCTAACTACGCTTTTAAGATATTTGTACAGGAGAGGTCTATTATCTTGAAGCAGGATCTTCTCCTTAATTTGTGTTCATTCACAACCAGCAGAGAGAATGAAAACTGTGGCAGTGAAGCAAACATTGCAGGATTTCGCCCGCACGCTGCAGCTTAGCAAAGGTTATTTGTGTAGTGACATCTCTTCCTTTACTGAGCACATCTATAGCAGTCATTGAATCTGAATGTTTCTTTTATGCCACCTTGTATTGTTGAATTAGAGAAATCTGCATATAGCCCATGTCTAATTATGTGACCATAAAGCCTGATAACTCTGATCCAATCAATCGTCCGGTAGAAAGTCACCAACAAAGAAAGGGAAACAATAGCAAAGAGTAAATGTGCCTGCAACTATTTATTAGTTACAATCTTTTTCTAAAAGATTTTCTCATTAAGGTTTAGTGCAGTTTGGTGGGGGTGGGTGGGAAGGGGAGATCAATCCTATAAATAAAAGGTTTACGGCTAGAGTAAGATTTACAGATAGCAGTTAGAGACCTTTTTTATTAAAAATAAATAAATCTGAAAATATTTATCCTACCCCCATGAGATTTGTTCTTCCCTGGGAGAGTGAAACAGTGACTTCAAGTGCAGCTTTAAGTCATCCAGAAAAAGAAAAAAAAAAAAAACAAAAAAACACAATGGTCCAAATTATGCCTGACTCTGTACATCTGCATGAGGGGGTAGAAAGGCGGCACCAGGAGTCTCACCACCCTGCTGGTTAGAGACTGGGACTCAGGCTCTGCGCCTTACTAGTACCGCTGCCAAGGCTACCCACTAGGAAGGGATGAGGAGCAGGATGTGGCTGTGTCCCAGCTGGCAAGCTGGTCAGGTCTGAGGAGTTTATGCTGCACCCATGACAATCAGTGATGGAGCTGCTTCTGCAACATGCACACACGGCTAGCTCGACGAGACATTCTTGCTGACCCAGCCATAATTCCCACTGGGCAGTGTTGTGTGGAGAGAAAGCACAATTATCCCCCCCATGAAAATATTTCACTGAAATTTTGGCAATTAAAAATATATATAAGTCAATAAGAGTTTTGTCATTGACTTTGATGGAGCACAGACTTCACCACTAGTATTTTTATCGGGTATTGCTGCTTCTAGTAGCTTCCATTCTTTCCCCAGCATCAGAACTTAATATTTTATATATGCTGATCACCTGTCCTTCAGGGTTTGCTGCTGCAGTGCAGTTACCTTGTACTACAAAAACACCCCAGAATTGAACTCAGCTTGGCATAGAAAGAGGCAGAAATTAATCTGGTCACAATCTCTCAAAGAACATCTTCCAAATTTCTTAACTTGAATTGTCAGTCTGTTTATTGTTCTAGTTCTCCCCCGCCCCCCCCCCCCAAAATCCCACTATTTTAGCAAGAGTACATGTCAGTTAGCTGTCTCCTTTTCATCCCACTCACCAAACAGTCTTAATAAAAGATTTCCCTGATAAATTGCTCATTGAGCACAAATGGAAATCTCTTCATTGTGTTACATTCTCTAACTTTAAAGTAGAACAAATTCTGTTATGCTTCATGCTATACCTTACCCTTTAAGACTCCCCCCAAACTCCAATTTATTGCAAATATATGCAGTAAGAGATTAGTAACAAATTGACAAGGCTTACACATTTTCTCTAGGAAATCTCTTTATTAACTGGTCTGCCTCTACAAATACAGGGAAAATATTACTATGGGGGGAAAATATTAAGTTCTGATGCTGGGGAAAGAATGGAAGCTACTAGAAGCAACAATACCCGATAAAAATACTAGTGGTGAAGTCTGTGCTCCATCAAAGTCAATGACAAAACTCTTATTGATTTCAGTGAGGCCAGGATTTCTCACACGAACTCTAGTGTGAGTGAATAGCATTCAAGAGAAACTCAGAAATTTCAGTTTGGCTCATGCAATTAAAGAGATTTTGAATTTTTAAAGATAGACAGGTTAGTCTGTCACAATGGGGGAAAAAATGACAGATCAGCGTTTTCCCTTTTATGGGGAAAAAGAGCAGCTGCATGGAATTCCATTAAACACACCTTTGTAGGTCAAGTTATATTGCTTTTATGGAGTTACTGTTCTAGAGAGCTGTGAATCACACCTGTGATTCTAATGGCAAACTATTTGTAGGATTAAATGACATTATGAGTTAGTTTCCCCTTTGATTAAGGATTTGCTTTGCAAGTGACAACTTTATAAACTGGTGCATTATAGCAGAACACCCTTTACACTAAAGAGTTTCTTAATCCAGAAGAAAGTCCTCCTCATCCAGATTAATGTCGTTGTTCTTTAAGAATAAAAAGCTCTGTTTACTGGAGTGCAGTTATGCAGGAATAGAATTTCTTTTATTCTGGGCCTCCAAACTGCTTCAGCAATTTCTTTGATCTTGCTTGGCCACCCTGTCTATTTTACTGAATTAATTCAGAATCAAAAACATCCCTCCCTTGAGCTAAGAAGGCCAATTTCCCAGTCTTTGGTGGTTTACATGGACTAATGTGCCTCTAAGTCCTGAGCAGAGAGCAACCACTTGCATCACGTACTTTGAGGACTTACGATAAGCTTCTTCAGATGTCTGAAACATAAGAGTAGAGCTTGTCTTGGAAGTGCCTAATCCCCAGTTTGCTGCATGTGATGTGCACATAGTTATTTAGCATTAAGAAAGTTGCCATATTACTCAATTTTTCCCCATCAAGAACATTCAGCAGGGAGTCTGGTGTATTAGATTTAAAGAGGCAGGGCTGGATTCTGGTCTCAATTACACAAGGAAAAAATCCATAGTAATTCCACTGAAGTTATTCTCTCTTTGCTCTGCCCCCAAATTTGCAAATGAGCGTACACACCAAACATATTGCAGATGCTACTGAAAACAAAACAAATAATATTCTGATTACAGCCTAGTAAAACTGAGATCAGAATCTAGCATAATGTCTGTAATATTAGAAAAACAACAAGGAGTTGTTTTTTTAGCTAGACAAAAGACTATATTTTATATATACACACACACACACATACACACTGTATAAGTTTTAAACAAACAAGTTAATACTGTACACAGCAATGATAATTGTGAAGCTTGGTTGAGGTGGTGGAGTTAGAGGGTGGAACAGAGTAGGATATTTCCCAGGGAATGCCTTGCTGCTAAATGATGAACTAGCACTCAGCTGAGCCCTCAAGGTTAACACATTGTTAATGTAGTTGCACACTCTACAAGGCAGCACAAATGGAGGGAGGAGACACAATAGGTGCATGGCAGTTGCTGCAAATATTCCCTGCAAAAATGAATGTGATGATGAACCCACGCTATCCCAGTGGAGCTCACCATTCCCTCCACTTTCCAAAGTGCCGGGGGGTACATATGTGTGTGAGACAGAGACACACACTGTGTGTGTGTGTGTGTGTGTGTGTGTGTAAGAGAGACACACGTTGCCCCTTTAAGTACGCTGACCTCACTCTAAGTACACTGCCTTTTTAAGTAGATCAGCAAGTTGAGATAGCAGCGCTGCCAGCAAGCTCCCTCTGTCCTGAACCCTGTTGTGCCCCCCCCTTGCTCTGTGAAGCTGAGGTACAGGAGTGGGAGAGGGGGACATCCGGATATCAGCACCTCTCTTCTCCCCCCACACACACCTACACAGCAAGTAGGAGGCTCCCAGGAGCAGTTCCAAGACAGAGGGCAGGAGCAGCACATGGCAGTGGGAGGAGGAACACCTGAACTGCCTGGCAATTGATAGCTTGCTGGGGGTTGCCACCCAGGGAACTTAGGGGAGCGGGGAGCTGATAGTCCACCCTGGTCCCAAGAAGAATCAAACTGTTAACAAGGGCCTGGTCCTGCATCAAAGCAAATAAGAACTTTCCATTGGGCTTCAAAGGGCATGATCCTCTGCCTAATGTCAGTGGTTCTCAGCCTGTCCATTGTACCCCTTTCCCGTGTTGGATTTGTCTTGTGTACCGCCCAAGTTTCACCTCACTTAAAAGCTACTTGCTTACAAAAATCAGACATAAAAATACAAAAGTGTCACAGCACGCTATTACTGAAACATTGCTTACTTTCTCATGTTTTCCTGTATGAAATCTTAGTTTGTACTGACTTTGCTAGTGCTTTTATGTAGCCTGTTGTAAAACGAGGCAAGTTTCTAGATGAGTTGATGTACCCCCAAAAGACCTCTGTGTACACCCAGGGGTACACACACCCCTGGTAGAGAACCACTATCTGATTACAGATACAAGCATACAGAATTAGTTACCTAGATCAAGTAACCTTTCTTATGTTTTTGTCTATATGTGTATAACTACACAAAGCCACCCACCCAGAGAAAGAGAGAAACCACACACTGTATTAGATTTTCTCAGTATTTCTAAATGTACTAGCATTTAATAATGCTGCTTATTTCACCTCAAAATGTTATTTGCCAAGGAGTAATGTTGTTCTTATTCTTCTGTAGATTTCCAAACTTTAACAAATATGAAATAAATACCTAAAAAGGTAAAGTAATAAGTACTTTGGAAAGTAAATATACAAGTATTACATTAAATAATACTTCACACTTACCTTTAAAGAGCTTCAGAAACATTAATCAATCACTCTTCACAACTCTTCCAGTAGGCAGGTAAGTCATTATCAACTGATTTAGAAACTGACACAGCAGGGTTAAGTAACTTGACCAAAGTCTCCAAGAGAATTATAATGTAAACTTCCACTAGAGCTTAATACTTCCTGGCTTTAATTGCTGTGTTTAGACCCCTAGAACACACTTGGTTGAATTGGATTGTATGTAGTCAATCTCTATGAACAATGTGCCTGGCTCATCCCCACTTACTATTTGCTATTTAGAGCTGCCTACACTGAGGTTTTTAGGAAACTTTCACACCATCTGTAACACTGCTGCAGGTTCATTTGCACTCCCCATTGTAGGCACACCAGTGAAGATTACCCACAGGTGTTTTTACCCCCCCTGGGACCTAGCCCTACCTTGTGCTGGGTTACAGGACATGGTGGTTAAAAAGAGAAAACAGAAGCAGCTGGTCTACATTAGGGGTCATTCCATGGAGCTATATCATTGTTAGAGCAATGTAAGGAGACTTTCTCAAAAATCACAGCCTTCTAGTACAGCCAGTTAGTGCTGGTGTCAGAGAAATAAGGCCCTGATCTCATAAAGAGTGTTTGAACTAATTAATGAAGTACTGCTAATGTAGATCTTATAATTTTTAATACTATATTTGCAATGGAGCTAAATTTTCAAGAGGCCTTCCTAATTTTTCCTTGTGTGCTATTATTTGGTCACCTACACCTCAATAACGTGTGTGCAAAATGCTACTCCTGGTGTAGGTGGTGTAATCTGACTTGATAGCATTCTAAATCCATTTTCACTGATGTAAGTGACTCCACAAAGTGAAAGCCATATCAGGCACTGAGCCAACATAAAGGACTATCCTTGTTCTTCACCAATTTGATGACTCATGCTCCCTCTGCCTATTGTGCTCAATAAACATCACTAAGAGAATGTACCATTTCCCCTTAACAATAAGAAAAGGAAAACACAATGAGTACTTACCAGTTGGCAAAGAGAAGGATGCAAACATAAGATGATAAATACAAAATGGCCATTTGAGGACTACAGCTGCTATATTCTTATCAAAGAAGTTACTTTTAACTACTTTTTTGTCTGTATGTTGGTGAACCAGATATCTACTGGAGTCAAAGTAGTTAGGCTTTGATAGGAAAATCTCTTCTTCCTATGGAAATAAGAACCTTGTCTTCTGTCCTGGTGTTCTATTGGTCAGACATGTACCTGATGTTCTAGCCTTTGTTTTCATTAACATGTTGAGGCTGCTTCAGAAGGAACAGTTGAAACAACTGTAAGACCAGTTTGCACATGGAGGAGACCTGCTGCCTATAGGTCTCCTTGGTCCTGCTGGAAATGCTCAGCAGGGAATCTGCAAAAGGCTCCTGGCCAAAATTTCCAAAAGTGACTCGTGATTTGGGGTGTTTCAATCATTCGGTCCCCAATTTGAAAGACCTTAAAGGGCCTGATTTTCAGAAGATTGGAGCTGAGCATTCTCCAAATATCAAGTCCCTTTATGATGGCTAAGTCCATCACCTAAAAATTGAGGCACACAAAATCACTAGTCACTTTTGGAAATCTTAGCCAGGACCTGTTGCTGTGGGGGCATAGGACACCAGAGATCACATAGAAGCACAGGGTATCCAGAGGTCCTGAGGCAGGCTGGACCTCCTGTTTCTTTAAAGCCAACTCACTGATTTTGCACTATATTGTCAAAGAAATGAGAGAGAAAAAGTCAACCCTCTAAAAGAGATATGGAAGTACTGTGGTTGTTTATTGCATGTCTGAAAATGGGTGTACTATTCACACAGTGATGACAAAGCTGCAAATTTTCATGAAATGCAGCATGGGTTTGTTTGTTTTTCTGCAGTATTCATATCATTTCTTTTTTTCATCCTGCTGCAAACCTTTTGCAAATTGAAAGCCAGACCTTATTTCACCCACATCTGCTGGTGTCTGACTAGCGGTATTGATTGAAGATAAAAGACACACGCACTAGATATATCCAGTTCTATAAGTACTACTGATTTGTTTTTCCATTCAACATAGTTGATTCCTATACTCTTTTAGCCTACTCTCTATCAAAGGACAGACTAATGTTATTTAAAGGATTCCTCTTTTTTACATATTAGTCACATAACAGTCTCTATTTTAGTTTATGATGCATTTAGGAAACATTGCATCAGACAACACTGCTAACATTAGTAGGACAGATTCCGGTAGTTCCTGGTGCAAGGGCACAATGGTGTGACATGGATTGCACAAGAGTTTGGCTCTGCTGCACAGGGTTTGGCAAAAATCCTTTGGTAAATCCAGCTCCTTCTTCCTGCTAGAGCTATGCAGAGCTAACTCTCTGACAGGAAGCAGGATGGGATCCGGTGATAGTTGGGAAGTGCCATAGTCTGCGCCCTCCCCCCGCCTTCACTGACCGGTATACAGAATGAATAGCACACTATACTCCCCATAAGGTGGTGGAGCTACTGCTCTGGTCTGCATATCCAAGCATCTC
Source organism: Malaclemys terrapin pileata (assembly GCF_027887155.1). NCBI lineage: Eukaryota > Metazoa > Chordata > Testudines > Emydidae > Malaclemys > Malaclemys terrapin. Next base: position 123,320,926 of record NC_071506.1, on the reverse strand, counting down.
ATTAACTCCTCCTGGGGACCCTACAACGCTGCCCTCCAGTATGCAGACAGAATCGTGCCTAGCACAGGCAGTCAAATAGAATTGCATTGACTAAACACAAATATTTATGTCTTGGATGGCACACTGTTTCTTAGGAACAACAATTGCTTTATGATTAAGGTAGTGGATGGTGACTCAGGTTCAAGTCCCTTTTCTGCCTCAGACATTCTTGTGTGACCTTGGGCAAGTCACTTAATGACTCTGCCTCAGTTTCCCTTCTGTACAATGGGAATAACATTTCCTCTGTCTATCTTGTCTACTTAGATTGTAGGCTTCTCAGGGCAGACACTGTGTATCATGATGTGTATGTACCATGCCTCACACAATGGGATCTTTAGAAACAAAATAAAATAATTATTATGAATAATAACATTATTTAAAAGCCAATTGGAATGTTGAAAATATTTTAAGAACACCATCACCATTTGATCCACTTACGAACCACTTCACGTTCTCATATCCAAAGATTTCCTGGTCATGTGATTGTCTCCCCACCACCCCCACCCCAACAATTACCAAGGAAACTTGTTTTTTTTTTCTCACTGTTTTTTTTTACATGTGTTTTCGCATTAGGCCTAGAGGAGCTCTAGCATGTGTTCAGGATCACTAGTGTTAAGTCAACAGGACTTCTCCTCAGGTCAGGGAGGCCAGGCTAGCAGATCCTGAGGAAGGATGTGGGGCTGTTGTTGTTCTGGTGCATTGATTTATTTTCATAGCAGTTCTGTACCTTCCTCCTGCTGAGTGAACTGAGTAAAAAAATTCCTTTGAAAGACAACCATTGATGGCTGCAATGACATTGTGTGTTCAAGGTCTTGACAATGCACCTATCACCTTTGGGTTTTCATTCTCTCTTAGCCCTGTCCTGTGTCATGATTTCAGTGTGTATCTGGAATAAACCTGACACTACATCATAGGGATTTGTATTACCAAGGTCTCATAACATAGGTGAACATTGCAAAGATTAAACTTTCAACAAGATATCTGTTCTCTAAAAGAAAATGATGCTTTCCTTATTTGTGGTTGTTATTTACAAAGGATAGAGAATGAAAGGAAAAGGCATTTGGGTTTCAGAGCTGTAAAAGCTAATTCACACAAGAACATTATCAGGTGGCGCCTTTCAGATCTAACAGCTCATAAGTTCTAAAGTGGGCTAAAACTCAACCACTGCCATTTAAGTCCAAGTCCTTTATGGACAAGTCTGCAAGAGCACCTGAACAACTGAAATTTAGCCATTACCCAAACTACCTATCAAAGAATTCTTTAATACACATGAAAATCACATATTTGGAGACCTCCATTTTCTCAGAAGAGCTGCAATACCTACCTTTTGCTTCAGTGATTGCTGCTTCACCCCTTTCTCTCTCATAAAGGAGTAGTTCTGTTGAGGCCTTTTCTTTGTATCTGAAGTTGGTTTTAGTAGAAATAGGTAATTGTGTGCATGTGCAACTTCTAAGTGGTTTTCTATATATTTGTGCGTCCTGAACTGGTTAGGGCTCTGATCACTGAAGGGCACTGTCCCTTTCTTATGGCCTTATAAGAACTGTACTTATACATCTGAGCAAGTATAGGACCAAATCCTCAACTGGTATAAATCATCCTACATCAGTTTATACCAGCTAAGGATGTGCCCCACAAGATTTATCAAGATATATAAATAGCATAGGTTATATTCAAACTTTGATTACACCACCTTCTGCCAGTGTAACCCAGGAATGTGGTGGATTTTCCTCACCCAAATGACCCAGTTTTGCTAAATACCCAGAACCCCTGCTTTGCAAATTGGTGTTGGCTAGAAAAGGGGCATGGCCAGGGCACCTAGTAGATTTGCTAATTCAGGTTATCCCCAGTGCAGTATCCCACTGTGCATCTCCTATGAGGTCTCAGATATAAATTAAAGTTGCCCTGGTAGAACCCAGTGGGAGGGCAGTGGATGGCAGGTTGCTGTCTTCTCCAGGTGATGCAGCTGTCATTGATGCATGGGGGCGATTTGCCTCATTCTTGCAACAGGGATGGTGGGGTCAGACAGACCTGCACACAGACACATATACAGAGCATTTACTTCTTGAATTAAACAGCCAGAGCAGAATGCCAGCATTTTTTTCCTAACAAAGGCTGAGCAATGGCCCTGCTGATTGAAATAACAGGGGGATATGTTTCCATTTGTTTCACACAAAAAACAAAATCTAAAAAAGAAAAACTATTAATTCAAGGGTGGATTCAAACCTACTCTACAGTACTCCAACAGCACATTTATATCAATGCTCTGTGTACTGCTCCCCAGCTTACACCCCACGGCAGCATGCCAAGCGTTCTACCCATTTGCTTTTCTACCGTGAGAACAATTGGGGTTCACCAATTGCTGGGAATATGAATAACATTAATCATTAATAGAGATTAATGAATTTGTATCATAGATTTAATGTGTATAGCTTGGACCCAGTTTTGGGACAGTGAAGAAGCGGTTAGAGGGGAATAAGCTGTCATGTGAAATGCGGAAGTGAAACTGCTGCAAGAGTCTCTACTAAAATTGCTTAGGTACAGACTCATAATGGACATGTTTGCTGTGTTGGACCCAGACTTGTGACCAGTTGTGTATGTGTGTGTTTGCGTGCACACGAACATACACACACACACATGCACAATCTATATGAATATGTGGTCACGAATGGCGAGGTCAGCAAGCGTCTAAACAGGGGGGTCACATCTGGCTCCAGAAGCTTTAGAATGCTGATGGTTGCTGACACACTTAGAAGTGCTGACCTGTCCTGCTAATCTGGGAGATTCTGTGTTTTTCTGGAAAATGACCATATCTAGATTCCTATTGGCCTGTATCAAATGTCTCCAAACTGGGCCCAATGTCAATTTGTCAAGGGACCATGAAGGAGATGCCATCGGGGGAAGTAACAGAGAAGCAAACACCAAAATATTACTTGCAAGTCCAAAACACCAGGACATTGCTTCCTGAATTTCAAAGCCAAATCATCATCAAGCCAAAGTATCTGAGAGAGAGAGAGTGAGAATCAGGGAGCATGGGATATGGAAGGATTAATGGCCAAGCTAAAAGGACCTGGGATGTGGTAACACTGAATAGCTCAAAAGAATAGCCATACTGAGTCAGACTGATGGTCCATCTAGCCCAGTATCCTGTCTTCTGACAGTAACTGGTGCCAGATGCTTCAAAGGAAATGAACAAAACAGGACAATTATCGAGTGATCCATCCCCTTTTGTCCAGTCCCAGCTTCTAGCAGTTGTAGGTTTAGGGCAGCATTTCTCAATGCAGCCACATGCAGCCACCAGGGGCTTTTCTTGCAGTCACAGCCTACTAGGCAGTGATGTGGAGTGGGGGGAAGCAGCCCCTCCCCAGGGCCGCCAGCAGAGGTTGGGCCCTGTCCCAACTCTGGAGCCACAAACGCTGGAGGAGCAGGCAATCCAGTGTGAGTTTCCCACCTTCCCAGGGACAGGGGGGCTCAGGGTTCCAGCTTCTTCCCTGGGTGATGGGCAGCAGGCTCTGGCCACATGGTAGCGGGTATCAGGCTCCAGCCATGGAGCTTTGGGCTCCAACTTCAGGCTCACCCTACCCCGCATTGTCCTTGGCCCCCACTGTGTCCTATGGCCCGGGCTTTGGCTATGCAGTGGCAGGCTCCAGTCCCTGGCTGCAGGGCTTTGGATTTCGGGTTCTGGCCCAGGGCTCGCCACCCGCCCACCCCCATTGCCCCTGGCCCTTTCTGCCTCCCTACCCACCTCCCCATCTATGGTTTAATTTGTCCCTCAGCTTGCCGGGATTGAGTAAATCTACTGTGAAAAGTGATATTTGTATGTTTGTTAATATAGCTTTTCATTGCCTCCCCGCTAGCTAGCAAGTCTGCTTCTGTGAAAAGAGATATTAACTAACATACAAATATCACTTTTCACAGCAGCAGACTTACTAGTTAGCAAATCTACTAAAGAGAGAGCAACCAAAAAGTGAAAGAAGCAAAAACAAAAGACAAGAACGTGCAAAGCACCTTATATGTGTTTCTATTCTGTTTTGGTCCAGTAAAGAATAGAGACAACTGTACTTTATTTTTAAGTTTGCAAAAAACCCCACAATCCTACATAAAGAAATTACAATGATTTGAACAATATATGTGCTACTTGTTTAGGAAAAACAAATTTAATTAGGTATTTTAGGAAAAATTGTCAGAGTGGTCACTAGCAAGAGTTGGTGGCTGCACTCTGAGGCCACCAAAAATTTGTTGTGAGAACCCCTGGTTTAGGGACACCCAGAGCATAGGCTTGCATCCCTGACAATCTTGCCTAATAGCCATTGATTCCTCTATCCTCCATGAATTTACCAGTTTCTTTATTGAATCATTACACTTTGGGCCCCTCGCAACAATTTCCACAGATTATGCATTGTATAAAGAAGTATTTCCTTATGGTTGTTTTAAACCTACTGTCTACTAATTTCATCAGGTGACCTCTGATTCTTGTGTTATGTGAAGGGGTAAATAACACTTCCTTACTCACTTTCTCCAGACCATTCATGATTTTACAGACATCTGAATGGTGTGGAAAAAATCAATAAGGAACTCATAAAGCCTACTCCTTCCGAAGTCCTGTTTAAGGGCAACCACTCAGTCAGCTGTGGTTAAAGCAAAGGGGAGATGGGAGGAGCACCAGACTGGTCTGGTGAGAACTCCACTCCATGTTTCAATCTCCTTTAACATAGCTGTAAATACCACCTGAGATGAAACCTGCTGAAACAAGCTGAACTTGTTATCTCCAGAACCAGCCACTGAAAGTCTGAGCTGAGGAATCCATTCCCATGCCAGCTATCCATGACGAATGCCAGTGACTCCGGTGCATATACTTTCTTTCATTAAGTGATGGCTCCATTAATTAAATACTTCCTAGGAAGTATGTAAATATGTGCATATATCTATAGCAGGGGTAGGCAACCTATGGCACGCGTGCCGAAGGCGGCACGTGAGCTGATTTTCAGCGGCACTCACACTGCCCGGTCCTGGCCACCGGTCCGGGGGGCTCTGCATTTTAATTTAATTTTAAATGAAGCTTCTTAAACATTTTAAAAACCTTATTTACTTTACATACAACAATAGTTTAGTTATATATTATAGACTTAGACAGAGAGACCTTCTAAAAACATTAAAATGTATTACTGGCACGCGAAACCTTAAATTAGAATGAATAAATGAAGACTCGGCACACCACTTCTGAAAGGTTGCTGACCCCTGATCTATAGCATAGGTAGTTTAAAGACATTATCTATATATGTAAGGTTTCACAGTTGATGTATTGGTATGCGTGTAAATTAAAAGATTGTTTATGAATATCATTAGGGAGAGGTAATTTTGAATTAAGTTTCAGAGTAGCAGCCGTGTTAGTCTGTATCCGCAAAAAGAACAGGAGTACTTGTGGCACCTTAGAGACTAAGCCTCTAAGGTGCCACAAGTACTCCTGTTTTTTTTTAATTAAGTTGGCATTTTTAGCAATTAAGTAATTGTCTAAGGTTTCGATCCTGCATGTTACACATGTGCTTAACTTTAAGTGTGTGCGTAGTCTCTCTGAAGACTGTACTCCATGTGCAGTGACACTGCATTCATGAGAGTGCTCCCACCAATTTTTAGATTTCTGGATTTTCAGGGTTTAGGCACCTACCTCCTTTAAGGCACCTATGAAAATCCCAGCTTCACTTACTATACATTTGTTCTCACAGAGCAAATCCAGTTGTTTCAGATAGTCATATCAGATAGTTCTGCACTGATATTTTAGCTAATTAATACACTGAGTTCCCAAACACCTGATCAACTGGAGGTTGAGAAAGGGTCACTTTAAATGTCTTGCTTATTGTTTTGTTGTCTGTTTTTGTATTATTTAAAAAAAAAATAAGGAAAACAGAGAAAGGATCATGTGACTTATATTTTCTTACAACACCCACAAAGCAAAATATTTTTCTGCCTGAATGACTGATTTTTGGTTAAAGAAACAATAAACAAAAGTAAGTATAACTATAAAATCTCATGAGGAAAAGAAAGTCAGAATACAGTGACTGGAACATTCTGCATTGGAACTGAAAGACAAAATGTCAGCTGCCTCACAACCACCAGCATTGATACTCATCTGTATTTAAACGTGCAGCATAGAGAACAGAGAATGATCACATCTTACTTCAGTTACTTAGCGAGTTACATCACTATGACCTGGTCTGTAAGAGAGCACTAGTACCTGATAAATCTGAAACTATAGCATCTCTAGGGCAAAAAGGCCCTGGATTTAAGTTACTTAAATAGATTCCACATGTGAGGCCTGATTCTAAAGGTACTGCTGAGTACTTGCCACCAATACAGAAGTCAATAGGGGCTGAGATATACAAAGTATAGATAGCTAGATAGATCCTTTCAGGATCATACCCTTACTGCAGCATTTCTGGCACATCTCAGCTGGGAAAAATAAAAAGCTGTATTTCACAGCTGTGATATCATCCTCACAAGCTATATTTCACCAAGAGCTGCTATAAAACCTCTCCCATGACATCACAGCTGTGAAATATAACTGGCTTCAAGTGCAGAAAACTCCCCCTCAGGAATAATTGTTTCCTGGCAATTGACAGAGGACTGTTCCTTTAAATGGCTGGTGTGAGCCCTGTCCATGTTGTTCTGCCCTTGCCAGCACTGCTGAGGAAGTGTTATGTACAGGAGCATGGAGATAATGCCCCTCTGCAGGATTTGTCCACAGGGATAATGAAAAGAATGATGGGGATGCCTGACAAAATGATGATTTCCACTATCCTGTGCCCCAGTGGCACATCCAGACTGCACTAATGGCTAAATAATAGGTTTACTCATATGCTGTGCTCCATATCTCAGACCCTTCCTCCCCACTAAGGGGACCCATGTGCACACAGCCAAATCTAACTTATCATCAGTCATTTTACATCTGCACTCGGAGCAAATATCATGACAAGCATGCTGTCAAATGGCAGCTTGCCAGAGCTGCAAACAACCACGGTACTAATTAACTCACCTGTGGAATTTGCAATCACACTCTAAAGCTTGCTGCCAGGAAGACTCCTGACCAGAAAATGAGAATTGCAAACGCCGTGGGAGATGGAATATTCTATCTCATACCACACCGGAGAAATGGACCAAACTCAGAGGTCGTGCATGAGTAGGAGTGTACATTGGAACAGTGGTGAGTAGGGGGAGTCTTAGGGTATATCTGTACTGCAGTCAATGGGGTGATTATAGCTCAGGTAGGCATACTAACACCAGCTTTAATCTAGCTAGTGCATCTAAAAATAGGAGTGACACTGTGGTGGCCAAGGCGTAAGCAGGCCCACCCAGAATGCTGAGAACATACTTGCAATCTTAGTATGCACTGAAACCCGTGCTGCCATGTCTTCCCTGCTATTTTAGCCATTCTAGGTAGATTAAAGGTACCTGAGCTGCAATTACACCTTCAGCTGCAGCATAGATATATCTAAAGTGAGTCTAGAGGGCATTTAAGGTGGTGTAACATACACATTGTAGAAGAAGGTATAAGTTATACCAGTTTCAGTCTCTCTCTGTCTGCCTAGCTTCCTGCCTCGGCATTTATATTAGTATTGCACTTACTATTATACATTCAAATGCCTTACAGTCCAGAACTTAAGACACATGATTATTTCTCTTTCTCACTGTCTATTCCTCCAATCAGTGGGACATCTCTCTTTGCAATAGGAGAAAGGGTACATATGTTCAGCGGGTATATTTTCTGATTGCTACATCTGTGATTGATGGGGCAAATTCAGCCCAGGCCTAAGTAGACAACTCCCATGGACAGCAGGGCTGAAGTGTTCCTGTTTGTCTAATGAATGTTAATAAGAGTTAAATGCAAAAATCCCCTATGCATCAAGAGGGGACTAGACACTGCATCTCAGTATCAAACATTCCCTTTTCATTCCTCCTGTTAAAAATGTCTTAGCACAACACAGACTTTTCACAGGTTAACTATTTATTGTATGTTACCTTGCAGAGCAGTAAACGGGCATTATTTTAAACAGGCTTGCTCCATTACCAGATATTCCTCTAAAATAGCTAAATGGTGTGTGTGTGTGTGTGTGTGTATATATATATATATAAAGGGTTTAATCAAAAAGAAATGTAAGAGGTTTGGGGTTATTTTGTGAAGTTTATAGAATAGTGACAGACTGAAAACAGTGGCTAACACCAAACATAGTGCATGGTTTCCCATCCAACTCAGTTACTGCATCTCAAGGACCAAATTCTGCCTGACATACATCTTTGGAAGCAAAGAGACTTCAATTCAGGGCAGCATCTGATCCTTAATAGATGTCATTTCCTGAATAGAGCTTTGTGAAATATTTACAACAAAACCCCAAAACCTTATTCTCTCCTTGTTTTAGATTTTGATACAATATTGAACCATCATCATAAAAATCTTTCTTTGCAAACATTTTGAGAGATGATACACTGAATTTTAAGCAAACTCAGAATGATTTGTGGTTTTGTAATGAGACTGAACAAAATAAATTATTGCAGTTTCTTTGTGAAACTCAGCCATTTCATCCACGTTTTGTTCAGGAGTTGTTTGGGCTCGAACTAGGCAAATTAGTCACTACAAAAAACATTTTGTAGGAAATGTCTTTCTCATTTGTGTTCAGTATTCCTAAATGTTCCCTGTTCGTTACTCATGTCACACAATATCATTTCTGCTCCCGGATTGGATGTCTGAAACTTTTTAAAAAATAAAAAAGGCAAATTGCAAATAACAAACTTGTGGAACACATTTTTGGGGAACACGTATTTATTCATGCTGAAATTCATGAACTTTGTAGGGTTTGTGATAATTTTCACAACTACTCAGTGGGTGGCCAACTAAGGAATAACAAGGATAATACCAAATAATGACTATTAAGACCCCACAAATCATAGTGAACCATCTCCATGCTTTTATTCATAGATAGATATAGGTATTTAACTATTTAACTAGCTCTAGTTTGGACCTAAAACTCAAAATGAAACTTAGGCAATTAAATACCTGGTAAATCAAAATATTCAGCAAATGCCCTGAAAAGCAAAATCACTGAGTTTCACACATGTCTAGTACTCAGGAGAGATTGACAACTGTGCCAACTTATCCAACTAACCTTTTCACCTGGTCTGGCGCCCTGGGGTGAAATCTGGCACAACTGACGTTAATGGCTCCCATTGACTTTAATGTGACCAGGATTTCACCTCTAATATAGTAATTCTATCCTTATCAGGTTCTTCAAACACATCCATCACCACGGTTTCTGTACCCCTTCCAGTAGTATATTTTGTGATGTAACCAGTACATCTCACATGCTGTGTGATCTGACCGAGACCACCAAAATCAGCTGAATCCTGAAATCCAGACATGAAAGAGACAGTGAAGTAACCCACATCAGCTCATCAAGACAATAACCCCAAACTAGTATTTTTAAGTAATGGAAGAAAGAGAGAAAATAAGTAGCAGAGCGGCTTCCTCCTACTCAGCTCAGATACTACATTTGGTTTATTTGAAGGACCACTTGCAGCATTTTAGAACTGAAAGCAGCTTAGAGCTTTTCAGCAATTACAATTACCGATCTACCTTTTTGGCTTATTTGCTCTAGCTCTGAATGTTAAGTACCTCTGCAAATGCTTGATATGTTGTCATTTTTCCTTCCAGAGATCCTTTGAGACTGCAAAGAACATTAAAGAAGGAAGAAGGAATGAACCTGGATTCTGTGCAGTAAAGTAGATTGCTTTGAGGCCAAGAAAGAAATCACTGCGTAGACCTGTTTGTGCTGTCATGATGATAACTTACCATTGCTTCTGGCTGCTGTTCTGGGTTGCTCAGCCTCACCAAAGTTTTTCATCTCCATTATCCAAAAGGACTAGGGGCTTTCCAGAAAAGGAAAAGGTTTTGGAACTGTCTGGAAATAACAGGAAGGAGTTTACTCGTTCCAAAAGGAGCTGGATGTGGAATCAGTTCTTTCTCTTGGAGGAATACACAGGCTCTGATTATCAATATGTTGGAAAGGTAGGAGTCTTTTATACAAAATTATGTTCTGATTTTTGAAAGTTTTAGGAAGCCAGTTGTTGTGAATGGGCAGGAATGATGCACTGTACATTTCCAGGTGCTGCTTCTTCTCTGATCACTTTGTTAGGATGGGTTTCACAGTAGCAGCCGTGTTAGTCTGTATCCGCAAAAAGAACAGGAGTACTTGTGGCAACTTAGAGACTAACAAATTTATTAGAGCAGTTCAGGTGAGACGATTGCAACGTGAAGCTGAGCTACCCTAAAAACAATACCGAGAAATGGAAATGCTCCGATCTCACAAATTAGGCCCACAGCCATTCATATATGTTTATTCTAGAGCTTTTTTTTTTTTTTTTTTTTTTTGCCTTAAAATAAGAAATGCAAAGCATTTGTATTAGGAAATTCTGGGCCAGATTCTCAGCTGATGTAATCTGCCATCTCTCCATTGACTTTAATGGAGTTATACCAATGTACAACAAATGAGTATCTGGTCCAAGATATTTTAACTATATGTATAATTAATGTATGTGCAGTCTCTGTGAAGTGAGCCAACACCTGTGTCAAGATTATAAATAAAGAGGCTCAAACTAGAGAGAACTGTACCCTTGAAGTGCCCTTATTTTGACAAGAGTTCTTTCCACTTGTCAAAAAGTAACTCTTTCACTGCTCATTCCCCACTTCAGCTTCTCTGTTGCTGCCATTTTCTTACGGTGTTGGGAAGCTCCATTGAAATCTCAATGACTTGCTGTGGCACACGCGGTATGTAGGGCACTGCTGGAAGAGCATTTGACACGACATGCTCGGCACATGAGGAAGCAACAAAACAATTCCAACGTTTTCTGTGATCAAAGTATGGTGATTGTTAGCCCCTCCTTCCTGACTATATCTGCTCCCCGTGTGCTGTAGAGTCACATCTACTCCCTTCACTGAGACTATAGAGCTAACCCAGTTATGGAAGAGCACGATTGATGGTGCCTACAGCAATATAGAATCTATAAAATTGCCAGCTAAGTCCTGAATGCAAAAGCTAATGATAAACGAGGCAGAAAGAACACAGTTTCATTTTCTGATCCAAGGTGGGGCTGTGCCTGGTCTAGCTTCCTCTCAGGAATCCTGGACAAGTCAGCAGACCATGGGGGCTTGTATTTTGATCTCCTTCCTCAGAGCTTAGATCATTCCCATCAGAGTAAGTGCCTGCTCCTGATGCTTGTTGATCAGCTGTTTAGCCAGAGGTGGAAAAGACATCCCACAACCAGCTGAAAGTCATGATTCTAGTAAAGGAAGATCTATTCACCTGCTGCAGTATTGCTCCAACTAGGATAATCAGCATTCATGAAAAGTGCTCCCAACTAGGCTATACAGGAGTCAGCCAAATGGAGTGAGTGGTCGGTGGGGGGATAAAGAAGCCAGGATAGAGAAGAGCTAGGAAGAAAGGAGGAAGCTTGGGGGAAGAAGGAATCAAGAGGAGAGAGAATGAGAAGGAAGTTAGAGATGAAGACAGGGGGAGCAATGAATGGGACAAAAATTTAGAGTTGGGAAAGAGAAGTTACCCATAGACAGAACAAAAACTGAAAAGACTAAAGATGAGAAAGGGGACAAGAAC